>NC_056465.1:12753824-13063641 GCF_008729295.1 Plectropomus leopardus
ATAGTCCCCTATTATTCATGTTCGCATGTATGTGTGTGTGTGTGTGTGTGTGTGTGTGTGTGTGTGAGAGAGAGAGAGAGAGGGGGGTCTCTGTAGTGTGGTGATGTGTGTGTTTGTGCTTAGGTACTGGAATCCTTTCCTTGCGTGTTTTTACGTGTTTGTTCACAGCAGTTGAGTCAGTACGAATAGAGGACTTGTTGATGGATAGCAGGCTGATCAGTTTCCAGGAGTGAGACATCCTGTGTGTGTGTGTGTGTGTGTGTGTGTGTGTGTGTGTGTGTGTGTGTAATGATGGAGCCGTGATGTGATAAGGTTGACAGTAGGAAATGTTAAAGCAGACCTTTGTTTATTCCACCAGCAGCCTGAATAAGCCGACTGATCCACCAAACAGCTACAATAAGTTAAATTCCCACATCTGCTGACATGTTTATTGTAGGATTTTGCTCTGTACACAGTTGCCTAACTTGTTTCGCCTTTTATAGAGAAAACAGAGGAGCAACTGTAACGCATCAATGTCACTTTTTATGTGTAGTAACAAGACATAATTATACAGAATATGATTTTTATTTTTCCTGGACTAGCAAACCCAGTATGGAACTCCTCTTTGGGGTGTCCGGCCCTTTTTAATTACCTCAAGGATGATACAGCAGTGGCTTATTAACAGCTGATCCCTCAAAGTGCAGTATTTTCTTTGCAGGAGGAAGATTTCAACACCTCAGATTTAAGTGATAGATGTCCAGTAAGTCCCAAATTGACCCTTAGTTTTGAAGCTACATTGACCTCCATCCTGAATTGCTTCCAAAGAAAAGTTTCTGTAGTGCACAGTACTGAAAATTGTTCCTAAAGTTGCAATCAAATAACAGGTCAGATTTATAACCACCTTTTCTTTTTGACTAATTTGACTCTATTTTATTTGGGTTAAGTTCTTGTACTGCATTTGTAGTTACAACTGTATTTGGATAATGTTTTGCATTTACTAAAGGGTTTTGAAGAAAAACATGCTTATATTGCTAAAAGTAAAAGTACCTTAGGGTATCGTATAATCATGAAGCAAGCCCTACTAAGCCTGACTAAAATGGCAATCTTCTCACTTCAGATAAAGTTGAACCTCCACCCCATCCCCTTGCCCAAAAAAAGCAATGGACTTTAACCCAGGAGACCGCTGTTTGTGCCCAGTGTAAAAGCAAAAGTCATATGTAAGTTAACTTACGTCAAGTACATATCTTACATCACACAAATAAGGTCCCAAACTTAAGTATAACTGAACTCACGTAAGGTACACAACTTTTGTCATGTATGTAACATCCCTACACTGCGCCACAAAATTATTTTAAGGGAAACCAAGATCTTTTCCCAAATATAACCAAGATTGTTTGGTACGTCAGTGTTTCCAAACTGCAACCATCTCACAACTCTAAGTAGTACTCACAGGATGTAACTCACTTCTATGAGTATGTTCTCCTGTTGCTGGTTGTCTCCGCTGGTTGTATGTTGTTAGAGAGTCATTAAGCAACTTATTCTGTGGTTTAGGTATGAGGACATGTTGACAATTTCAGTTTGTTTTACGGCACAGTATAGCTGTCATGATTCATGTTATTAGTCTCATTATTAGGGTAAAGCTTACAGATTTCACAGTTCATTTGACACTGGGTCACACTTTGTCAAATCTGAGGTGAAACTGAGGTCCCCATGGAAACCTTATCAACTGAAGAACCATTGAGGTAGTGTACATTATCCTTATCATCGTCTCTCATCGCTCTTTCGAGGAGCTTGGCTTGTCATATAAAGGCTTCAGTCTTGAGGTCAGTTATTAAAACCAACAGGGAACATTCCTCGTTCACCGGCTTCTCTTTCTCTTTCTATCTCGTCCTCTGCCAACACACACACGCATTCACCTTCCCCCTTCATCTTTCTCAGCATTACCTTTCCTGTATTTTGTTTAGATTAAATTTCGACTTCACTTCTGTTCAGCCGTTCTTACTTTTTGCTTTTTTTTTTCTAGAAAAGCAAAGACACATGTTCATATTCCCATTTGCCAAAAATGGAACTCAGCAACATGAATGGCATCATCCAAGAACTTGCTCATATGTAAATCTCTCCTTCCCTTTTCCGCATCTTCCATGTGCCATTGCTGTTTGGATCCCACTGCTCTGCTGATCTTGGTCCAGTGGCCTGACCCGGCCAAGCTCAGCCACATTCCAGGAAGTGAACTGACTTTTAGTAATCTCATTTGTTTTTAATTACACGAGAGCCACATTCTTTTTAATTGATTTGTGGGTTATGTAAACACTGAGAACATTTTTTCCTGTCTGCGTGCAGCTCGTTTTAGGGTTTGCTCTTTGCCTGCTGCTGTGTGGTGTGGCATGTGCTTCCAAATACAAAATGAAGTAGTGTTTGCGTGTGTTCATGCATTTATGTAAAGTTTATTGGGTGTTTTTTGTTTTTTTTTTGGGGGGGGGGGCAGCAACATTTTCTCCGTATTGCCTCACTGCTTTATTTTACTCTTTTTGAATGTTTCACAATGGAGTTGTGAAGCAGTTGGAGAAATGTAACGGTCAGCTTGAGTGTATTTCAAAATAGAAATAATTATCACATAGACTGAACCATTCCAGTGTCATTTTGTGAAAATTTAATAAACATTTAATGTTTTTTTTACATAAGATATGATCATAGCTCATAAAACTTTCCATGTTTTCAACGTTTTTCACATTTTTCCCTTTTGGATATACAGTACTGTGCTTGTCATTCATCAGAAAGGCTGGCATTAAAGAGCATGTGACATTAAAGGGATTATATATGATAATCATGGGTCAAACCCACAAGATGACTGGCACTCTATGTGTGCCTTAATCCACAAAACCTTTATTTGCTCTGGTGCTGTTTATTAAACCCTCTGTGCTTCCAGCAGTGGCAGCCTTCAGGAGTGGATGCAGGGGCACCTTGATGGATTTGGTATGTTATTGGGGGAGACATGGGTGTTACCCCCCCCAACCTCTAAGTGTGTGTGTGTGTGTGTGTGTGTATGTGTGTGTGTGCTTCTGTGAGTATTAAAGGCCGTGAGTTCTCTCTGCCATATTTCACGGTCATTGCTGCTGTTGGGTGTCTGTAAAGAAAGATCCAGCAGCTTTGACGAAGTTTGATGCTTCTGTAGTTTTTCTTTTGTCCCTCCACTGTTTTTTTTCTCCACCGTCATGTCTCACACATCATTCGATCATAGTTTATAAGTCATTAATTATGAACTTATAAGTAAATGAAAAATCCTAAAGTAAATAATTGGAACTCACTTTATGTAGATAACATTGTGGCCTTTTAGGAACAGAAGTATTATAAAGATGCTTGTCTATAAAGCGCTGAATGATTTTGTGCGCTAAACCTGCTGAACATGTTTAAGTTACCTAGATAAGCTGTTCCCATGCACTGTTGATACATCCTATGAAAAGTAATGCACCAAAATTCCTGCATACCCTTCATAATGATGAGCAGAAATTGATCATGTGACCAATGTGCTGATGGAGGTAAAGAATAAAGAGGTAAGTTGTGTTGTCAGGAGGCAGTGTTGGAGTGGTGGATGGATCACAGAATAAGGGATTTTGCCCCTGGGACTTTCCACTGGAGACTGGTGCCAGAACCGTGTGGACTTAAAGTGAACTTTTAGTCATATTAAGGTACATTGTCATCATGTTGCTTTTCTTAAACCTAACCACAGTGACTTTACTTGCCTAAACCTCACCTTTGTAACTTTAGGTTAAGTACATAAAGTTAATTCATGGGACTCAAATTCACAGGATATCATACGAACCCTGTATGACAATTCGTTGATAGACCTCTGATGCCAGCTGGACTCATTGCTGTTTGTTGGTTCAAAGTCTTCTGTTGTTGGATTTAACCTTCCTGTGAAATTCAAATGTGCTCAGACTATCACTTCTGTTAAAAACAGCATCAACAGCAAACTTCTTTCATGCAAGTAGGTAACATACATCTTTTTTTTAGCACAGTGCATGAGACATGCTGTGCCTTGTTACCAACATGATGGATTACCCTCTGGAGTACCCACAATGCAACATGCCTTGGCGTTAAATCTAATGCCCTATTGGTTGCATTGACAGTGATTCTGATTAATCGTGGTGCTGAGATGTGGACATGGCCGCTGTTTTGCTCCTTACTCAGCTTTTTTTTTTCAGTAGTGGAGTAAAAAAAAGAAATCAAAGCCAGCCACGGCTGTATTTGGAGGTTGCGGGTTTGGTTAAGAGTGCTGTATGTTTGCAGATGTTTAGTTCGAGGGTGAACGCCTGTCATGATGTGTGCTGAACTCAAAGAAGAGGTTAAGTCTTTTCTATAATGCATTTATGGTATATGTTGTTTTCCCAACCCAAAGGAGGCACATAGTAATTTTCCTTAATATGCATTTAACATACTACTTTTTGAAGTAACATCAATGACTTGATAATGACAATTAATTTTCTTTTTAGGAGAAAAGATACATAAAGCTCTAGTGACAGCGTGATGGCTGTCATAGGGTTTTCCTCGAGGGACACAAGGTTGAGTGACAAGCTTTTAATCTGACAGTGAATGAAAGAAACAGGACCACCCATAGTCTTTTAATAAACACACACTCTGTCTGTCTCAGCCACTCATATGGGACCATGCAAAGGATATTCTTTTTTGGCATGAATATACACACACACTTCCACTGCGTCATTGATTTAGACAAGCATACACACTCTGATAAGGGAGACGGTGTCCCTTGTGTACATGCAGGCACATGCATTATGTCTATTCACACGTACATGATATGTGAGTCCCAAATACAACATCATACACTCAAACATACAATCCCATCTAAACATTGTGTTCAGTATTTGTCAGTCAGGTGACTGCTGATTCTTAGTGACTGCCTGGCTCACTTATTGTTGGCAGACCAAGTGCACACTGTAGCGTGACCCTACATGCAGACATTTGGCATGTGTTTGCAGTGCTTCTTAGCTGCAAAGCGTTCAACCATTACTAAATTTGAAAACCAGTGAGATTTATTTCAGGGTGGGCCATTATTGGCTAGTCGCATCACTGCAACGCAACGCAGAAACAAAACAAACAAGTCAAAACATCTGAGTGCCATAAAGTGTTGCTTGCCAAGTTGTGAGTGTGCACGTTTAATGGGAAGTAATAAGGGTTGACTGTTTTGACTGCGGTCTTAAATAGGCTTCATCTACAAATTATTTTCATTATAAAATATCTGCTGATTATTTTCTTTCTTCTCTCTCTGTAAAATTCCAGAAAATAGTGATATTTGTGCAGTATAATTTAGAGGAATGAAAAGGTTTGGTGCCTCACATTGAATGGAAGGCCAGTCCAGTGTTACAGGGCAGTCAGGAGAGACTTTAGAGGTTCACAGTGTACCGGCGCTCACAAACTATAGAGGCAACAAACATTATTAAAACGATTCAATGTTTCAATGCCAAATGTGACATCATTGGAGATGCATCTTTATCATTCTAATTTATAAGAGCCCAAGTTGACATCTTAATTTGACTTGTTTTATTTAACCAACAGTCTAGAATCCAAATATCATCAGTTTGCTATCATATATATAAAAAATAGGCAGCAACAATCTCTCTTGCTTGAGAATCTGAAACCACAGACTGACTGGCATTTTTGCTTGGCAAAATTGGAGAACCAATTATCTAAATTGCTGTCAACTTCTAATTTCAGCTGCAGGCGAGTTTTGATTGTATTTAAGCTGCAAATGCCTGCACGTAGGCTGTGACAGGTCAAAAGACTGTAAAAAAACATGGATGTAGCTACCATGAGGGATAACCATTGGTTTGTGGACTCCTGTTTTGAAGCCTCAAGATTGATATTTTGGAAATTAGCCATAGAGATCAAAACTGTTTTTTGTACCAAGCTGTAAACATGTTTATTTATCTTGTAAAATTGGGTATTTAAATATGGGGGTCATGGAGTCATTAGATGAACTGCAGTTTTTGGCACTTCCAACTCAGCTGATGGGGGATTTGATGATTTCTGTTAATCGAAATAAAATTAGTAAACTTTCACAAACATCTTGAATAAAATTGTCTTCTATAAAAGACTTTTTTTGTTTTTACAACAATTCTTGTTTACCTTGTTTATCATAATTATAATGCCACAGAGGCTTCTATTTGCTGTAGGAAAAGATGGGAATAGGAGTTTGTTGCATTTTTTGTCCACACTGAGACAATTATGTACTTGACCTTGTACTTGAAATCTAAGAGTTAAAAGTGGTGAAAGACAACTTCTTCTGTGCATACAGCTCTTTGCACTTCATTTGTAAATTGAAATGTGTCATTCACACTATTCATCTGTCATCGATATCCCTCCTTGATTTTTTTTGTTCTGCTTTACTTTCTGTCTCTCCTCGTTTCCATGACAATAGTCATTAAAGATTTGTGTTTTTAGGAGTTCAAGAGTAGCTGTCATATCACGCTGAGGGGCAAACAAACACAGTACAGCAGCATGTGGACTGCACATGAATGTCAAGTCATAATACCTTATTATGTTTCTTCTTGCCTTCAAACCTCCCTCTCGTCTGTCTCCCTCTCACCCACTTGCCCTCTTCTTCATCTTTGTTCCAGGGCCCTTTGAGGGTGTTTTTCAAAACAGGCGTTATTGACATTGAAGCTCTAATCAAATGCAGGCATCTCTGGCTAACTGAAACCATGAAGAGAGGGGAGGGGGGAGAGAAAAAGACACAGGGGCTTGGCTTCAACATTAAAAGGCATAAAACAATTTTCAACACAAGCGGGTCAAGTGTATTCCAGATCTGTCACTGTTTTCAATTGAAGAGGTGTCATATTTGTGTTTCAGAAGGAAGTTATTCCCTCCGTCATCCTGAATACTTGTTGAGAGTCACAGTGAGTAAGGATTGAGAAAGATTTTTTTTATTTAAATCGCAGAGTATTTTGTTAATTCTCAGGTGTTTCATAAGTGGCTAAATGTTTTATAGGACCAAAAAGAATTGACATTAACTGCATGCTGTGACTTCATTTCTTGGCCTGCATTTTCCATGTCTTTTGTAAATGCTTTTACCTTTTTGGGAACTTGCTCAAAAAGATTGAAGTAAGTACATTTTCAGTGGCATTCAACACGTCGCACCATTCCCATTTATCACCACCTAAAAAGCACAATGCATCTGTTTCCAGGATAGATCTCCTCTTCATGATATTTTGTCAGTCTGCCTTCTGTGTAAGAGGAGACTTTACTACACAGTGTGCTACAAGAACTTGTAGCCTTAAAGTCTTGAGACTGAATTTATTCAGTGGACAAATATTCTAAAATGACAAAGTGGAAAAAACAATGATCTGTACATACAGGCTGTATGTACTCAGGCCATTGGTCAAAAAGCCAATGTTACTTCAGCAGGTGTCTAAAGGTGGGGGGTTGTTATCGCTGAAAACAAACTAAGCACACAAGTGCGGCTCGCCACAATAACTACATTTTTTTTGTGGGGGCGGGATGGTGTGTTTAATGTGTTTCAGGCATAAAGCAATTCTTTGCAATAGGTTAGCACGTCACAGGAGGACTCTGTACCGGTGGCTGTGGCTCAGGAGGTAGAGGGGGTCATTCACTAATCAGAAGATAGGAGGTTTGGTGCCCGACTCCTCCAGTCCACTGTCAAAGTATCCTTGGGCAAGAATACTGACCTCTAAATTGCTCCTGATGGCTGTTCCATCAGGGTGTGAGTGCATGAGAATGATTATGTGGCACCTTGTATGGTAGCATCGGTCACCAGTGTGTGAATGTGTGTGTGAATGGCTGAACGTGACATGTGGTGTGAAAGGGCTTTTCGAGGTTGGAAGACTACAAAGGTTCATGTGCAGGTCCATCCTTTTACTGATTGGCTGCAGGTATTCTCTGGCTGCAGTTCAAAAGTTAAACTACTCCCAGTTTTTAGTTTGGATGCACTTTTCTGCAGAATCATGCAGCACTGGCGTTTTCAGCGTTAGAGGAGGCTCAGGTCCGGAATATACTGTATATTTGGAAGTCACCTTGTTTATTTTGTCACTCTGGCCAGTGAAATCTCAGCACCTTCTTCCACTATCACATGCATCTCAGTTACCTGAGTGTTGCTTATTTCTGTATTCTTTAAAAAGTTTCCTCATAGCTGCAAGTGGACAAAATGATTTATATGTTGATTAAAATGAAGAGAGACATGCCAAAACATACATGAAGTATATGTTTTCATAAACAAACTGCACTGTGTTTCCCTTTCAACTGTTCTTTTTACTGTTCTGGCATCAGATGCAAATTATATGACATTACGGTATTATTTTAGACAGAAAAAAATGTAATAGGTTGTGTTTGGCCTGAGTCTGGACACTGTGACGAAGCTCAGTCTTGAGACATTTCTCGGAGGTTCATAGACACACTGAACTGTAGATTCAATCTGAGCCCTCTCTGTTTGGTTTCGCATCGTCTCGCAGTTTATTGACATTGCTGTGCACGTCTTACACAGCACAGTGTACTGCTACACACACACACACACACACACACACACACACACACACACACACACACACACACACACACACACACTGCTGTTTTTGTTGGACTTTGGAGTCTGAGACCTGCAGTGTGTCACTGTGAGAGAGAGAGAGACCAGGTGCATTGTGTCCCTGAATGTTTGTGTGGGCGAGAGTGAGATAGGCCTGACCTTGTGTATGTGTGTGTGATTTCCCATATTCTCACTCCTGTCTCGGTCAGAGAGCACGACGAGGTCTCCCATACAGACTGATCATTCTTTAACTCGCTTATTGGCCGGAGTTGTAGAGAAAAAGACCTGCATTAATTCACCATCACACTATTCTGTTTTATATCACTCTCAACTTAGTCGAAGAGGCGCACACACGTTCTCCTTGACACAGACGGCTGTGCTCTGTGTGGGGAAAAGGGAACTGCAGGACATTAGTCAGAGAAAAGGAGTGTGTTTTTATTGTGTGTTTCATCAGATTGAGTATGATTGAGAATATGATGTGGGAGGGAGGAATGTGATACAGGTCATAAGCTGGATTTGAAATCTGCGTGAACACATGGGGAGCACCTTACTCTGCTCAATCTAAACGAAGCCTCAACCTTTACAGGGGAAAAGCAGCCTCGCTCACATAAACCACACATGACCACATTTACAAGCCACTTCAAAATGCTTCACATTCTCCATGAATTAGACGTTGGGCTTTTTACCAGCAGTTGTTTTTATACAACCTGTTTTTTTTCCCCTTCTTTTTGGTTAAGACAATATTGAGGTTATCGTTGCAAAGGTATGTAATGAAAGTGAGAGTATGCTTTAGAAACCACACGTACACAAATTCCACATGGATTCGTTCCCAAAACTGTGATTAACAAAACACAACCCGCCTGTCCAAAAATGCACTTTCACTTTCAGGCTTTGGTAAAAAGGGAGTAATGAGTGTGAGTGTGTTTTAGCTCTGCTGTGAGCTAAATGACAGGGTGGCAGCGCAGGATGACAGCAGGCTGTTTGATGGATGGGATGTTAATGAGAGGCGAGCAGGACTATCGCTGGGGAATGAACCTCTAATACCATGCTCACATGAGAGCAGAGCTTCAGGAGGCCACTCCTGCTCATGGGAACTAAAGCTCAACGCAATTTACACGGCACACATTAATCCATCTGTATATGTGAACTTTTTAATACGGACTAAATTTACAAAGTGTTGGCAGCTTTTTATGTATCCTAAAGCATACTGACATAGAAAGTAATGACCACAAATTAGGAGATTGCAATTGAGAAGGATTGTATCAAAGCAGGCAGGCACAGTATTTCCTGGTTTGGCAGACTGTTAAATAAATGAATGATTCACACCAAAACTAAATTATTGGCCACACTGGACCGTGATGTTGGTAGTCCAGGCAGTCCACTCCGGGAAGATTACTATTTATTTTTTGGAGTTTTTTATATTTTCGTAAGCCGATGTGGTTAGGTTTGTGGTATCAACTTTCTGTGTGTAGACATGTTCACTTAAAAACAGTGAAGACTCTGACCCAGGCCCCCAGGAAGTGTGCCTGGTTTTGAAGCTGAATTTCATAATGGCCAAAAAGTGGAATTACAACTCCTCAGTCTTACAAATGATGCCACTGAGCTGAAAAGACTTTTACCCATCGACTTATATTGTAAAAGAGACGTCTGCGATCCAATAAATACATTTTTTTGAGCATTAAAATCCCCACAAAATGACAGATTTCACTGTCTGTATGTGTCACTGAGCAGCTTTCATAGGAATGAATGGGGTCCTGGATCCAACTATGTGTCCAGTCCTCTTAATACATCAATGCTCTGACCTTGTTATTGCAACATATCTTGTTTGAGTCAGTGCAGGGGCCTTTGTTGGATGTTATCCGCCCTATCTGTATTCATTTTGTCTTCTCTCTAATGTAAGCTATCCGTAAAAGGCAAAAAAATAAAAAAATAAATAAAATAAAAAATAACCTTGGATGAAGATTTTGATCCCCAATGAACATAACTTGCACATCTGCATCAACAGTTGACACTAAGAGATGCAAGAATAGCTGAAAAACACATTGTATCATAAAGAAAGCTGGAATATTCGAAGTAAATGTGTTGATATTGAACATTAACTGCCTCAGCAGACTTCCTCTCTGACAGACAGGGGATTGCATTGAATGCTGTTTCTGAAACTTTGGGTTGAAGACATACACTTGGCCACAGGCCTACCTTCTTCGGGTCCCTTTCCACACATGACAAGTAGAAATATGCTTTCATGGTTCTGGACAGAAGGCAAGAGACTAAGTGTCTCCTCTCAGTCTCAGGCTGAGAAAATTTAACAGCCCCCATATTAAGGGATAAAAACTTCTTGTATGGTGAGAATCTGGCTGGGAAGCAACAGTACAAACCGCATTTCAATAGAGTTGCTCATTCTTTCTCTCATATGTATGTTTAAGGACTGGTTTTACAAGAAAGGTGGGATATGGTAAAGGCTACCTCTGTAACCGGAATGAAAAGATTACATTTTTTGTCGTTTTTTAACCCAATAATAAAATCGTGTTTTGAGTCTGATTTCAATTTTGGAAAAAATTAAGTCATACAAGTCACAGTGTGTCCGTGATCTCACCACCACAGTACTAAAAATCTTTTGTTTTCACACAAGTTGTCAGCACATTTATTAATCTTCAGTCCCAGCTCCAGAGAGCTTCTGCTCCACCACACCGGACACATAATATCTGACTCTACTAGTCTCTTTCCTCGCATACTGTACCTGTGTCTCTTATGTAACCACGGAGGCCTCTTGGTTGCCCTCATAATCCACCACTTCACCCCTCCGCTCACTTTTCCAGTTCCCCAATAAATAGCATAAAAAACCTTTGGCGATGGTTTCTGGAACCAGTTTTTCTCGCTGCATTATACAAAATCGTAAAATGTTGAGCCGCGATCAGTTTTGTGTTTTTCGTCTGTGCAATGGAAAATAATACAGTCCCAAAATACAGTCTCAAAGGTCTTAACATGTTCCATATCTCTGTTTTTATGGGAGTTGCTCTGCGCGGCACAGAACAACACAGATGTGAAACGTAGAACAGGGGAAGCCTGTGGGAGTACGATGGTCGTCTGTGTATTTTCATAGTGTTTGTGGTGGCAGCGCTGACAGGGGTGTCATCTGTCCTCCCGCTCCCTCCTGGCCTCCTGAGTGTTGGTCACAAACGTGTGCGTTGTCCAACAGAAGCCCCATAAAGAGCGCACATAACCGCTATCTGTCAGCAAAAAGGTCTATTAAAAGCCATTCACATTGTTCATGTGCCGCAGAAATTTAACATGTCGGAAAATCCAGGATTAAAGCTGTAGTGGTTGTGTGTTTGATCGATCATTTCTGGGTTGGGGGGGGGGGCATGGAAAGATAGAATGTAGCGGTGCAAAAAGTGTGAGTTAAAACACAAGTGTGTTGTGGTTTGTTTTTGAAGAGTTCATGACAAACCTATCAGAGCCCTTTCATGAAGGATGGGCAAAGTTTCTAGACTTTTAAAACATGACACATCAACCAATACACTGATGAAGAGTGGCGTTTTACCTGCCTGCTGACACCTCCTGTGATAGATTTAAGCAATGAGACAAACTTGCATTGACGGACAGCTGAAGTAGGCGTAAGGCAAACGGAGGATATTTGTCTTCTCATTTTGTGGCCTGGACCTTGTATTTGCATGTCATTACTGAGCGCACACTCCACAAAGTGTCCATTCATGCTCTCTGTCCCTCTCTGCGCTGCACTGTTACTCCTCTACACCGCTACCTTCCTCTAAGTCCCGGCTCAGAAAACCACCAGGCCCAAAGGCAATTAGCTTTTTAACATGTCCACTTGTTTTCCACAGGAAGATATTATGACAATTTCCTGACTTAAATCACTAGAGACAAGTTATTAAATTGGATTTTCAAAAGGCTATTTTAAATATTCAGTTTTCCATGTCCTATTTTTTATTTAGTTCTACTCCCCCTTTATGCATCCACTTAATCTCCTTCTTATCAACTTCTCTTTCTTCCACTACATTTGGGTCCTCCATTGACTCCCGCCTCCCTCGCTCCTTCCCTCTATTGATGGTGTTTGTGACAGCTGTCATTAATGAGTCTAAATCTGGCAGCGGGCTCGGTCTACTCAGCAGCTGGCTGTTGGCGGGGAGCATAGAAGTTAAAAGTATCTAGTTAGCATGTCAAATTCAAAGTGCTGAAAACAGGATGGCTTACAAATAGCGCCCGATATGAAACTCAACCCACTTCATACAAGTACAAATAGGCTGAACACACACATGCGCATGCATATCCAGTGGTCGACAGCACTTGTGGGTTGAGTTTGTTTGTGGGTTGGTAAAAAGAGAGTGTGAAGTGAGTGTGTGTGTGTGTGTGTGTGTGTGTGTGTGTGTGTGTGTGTGTGTGTGTGTGCGCGTGTGTGCGTGTGCGTGTGCACTCAGGCTTGCATGCTGACTTGCATCATGTGTGACCCACATTCCTCACAGGTTGGCTCATTCACACACACATTGCCATTAAGCAGAGTTAGGGTTAACACAGATGCATTGCTTTCAGCCCTTTATGATGCACAAGTGTCGAGCTAGAATCTGAAGAACTGTGTGAGTATATAAAGATATCGGTGGGTTATAATGTTTTTTGCATCTGCTTTTGTAGTTAAATATGGTGAGGGTCCAGCCATGGGACACTGAGGGATTGTATTAAGTCTCAGAATATGAAGTCAGAAGCTGTGATCATTATCTTTTGCATTAATTATTTATTTGCTTGAATGGTACAAGGAGAGTCTGCATTTTATCAGTGGTAATGAGGCAGGTGAGCCCCGAGGAAAGAAATATGGGAATAAGTAGCCTGGCTTTCAGAATGACGTCAGTGGGTTAGTGTGGCCCCTGGGTGCTGAATGATGAGAGGAGGAAGAAATGAAACAGAAATATGAGTTTGAATTTCCTCTTGTAGATAGTTAAATATATATTTATATTTGTTTCCAAAGAAAAAGTAGAAATTAAAAATGATATGAAAGTGAGACGGCTTGCAAAGTGATGTTTAAAGGCAAACTTGGGTATTTTTTAAACTGGACTCTATTCACCCATGTCTTTTGAGTCTCGGTGACTAATGGAGACAGGTACTTTTGAAATTAGTCCAGTATTCAGAGCACTGAAGCCAGCAGCTGTGAAAAGGCTGTAGTGTCACCAATTCGGGGCATTGATGGTGCACAATTGCTGTGAGTGCTTACACTGCAGCGGCTGCTGGCTTAAAGCACTCTCTCAATACTTGACCGGTATGAAAAGTTGGCTCCATTAGTCACTTAGACACAAAAACCTGAAAAGTAGGATCTAGTTTGGAAAAAATACTTCAGTTTTCTCTAATCAACAATACCAATAATAAACAGATATTGTTTTGGAAAGGTGTGGCTACTTAGGTTGGATCATTATTGAATTTGGCTGCATTGTTGAATCTGTTTTTCAAATCCTAACAATTTCAAATCTCTTTATTTTAAATGTATTTATGTTCAACTTTATACAAAAATAATAAATAAACATTTAAAAGGCAAAGAGCTAAAAAAAATTCCAAGGTAAATTGATTTTCAAATTCTGAGCTTAACAAATCTGGTTATTTTGCTTTTAACCAAATCCAAAAAAAAGATCTGGCTATCGGAACCCGACACTAGTTCCTACAGTTAAAGTCACTGAGAGGAAACTTTTTTTTAAAAATGTGAATGCTTTTCTTTTACCAAACTCCCCACAAAAAACAAACAAGAAATGTGATGCTTGGATACAGAGTTACACAAAATTAAGTCACACAGTGACACAAGACCTCACATGAATGGAAAATTGGAACAGTGTGCTGCAAACCAGAATGGAACACAGTAATATTGTCCGCCTTGTCCTTGTTTTTGTATTTGTCCCTGTCTGTGTATTTTCTATCATCAGTGCCTCATATGAGCTGCTTGGCCCTGTCAGGTCATGGGGCCAGTAGTGCTCAGGGACTAATGAACTTTCAGTCCCCCACCCCAGGGTCACTACAGCAGTCAATTAGAGTTCTCGGCAAGCCAATCTGAGCTGGTGCCGACCAATTAGAGAGCCTCGTACATTCACAGCTGCACACATGGGACATTCCTCAAGCAGGTGGCAAAAGCAGGACTGTGTGCTGAACGCGCCGTCTCTTGGTCAAGGCCAGCTGGGGCAGGTGGGAGCTACTGGGTGAGTGTTTTGGTGCGGCCAAAGTGTCCCCTCAGTCCCTTTCCCCACGGTTACAGCGTTCAAAGATTTGTGTCCGTGTCAGCTCTTTCCAAAACTGCGGCCGTGGACTTTCTAAGTAGCAGTTTTAGATCCCAGCGTGTGAAATAAACAGAGCTAAAATAAGCACACTCAACTTCACCGCGTCTTATGTGAGGGTGCTGGGGTAAAGCTGCAGAGTAACCTTTTCTCATTGGCCTCCAGTGTTTTCACAGTAACCTTTAATCACAAACCAAACTTGTGGTTTGTTGGAAAGGCTCTTCTAACCAAAGTGATCCTCGTAATGCAGCTTAAGTGTAACACATTTACTTTTGGCTCACCTCCGTTTTGTTTGCTGTTTTAAATTACAGTGATACGAGTTTAGGAGTCAAAGGAGGCTTCTGGCTGGTTGGTTAGTTTATTATTTGAACTTCTGGTTTGATGTCATCCATTGTTGAATTTGACATTAAATAATAACTGGGATATGAATAAATGTAGGTCAGTAAGACAGTCCTAATGTTATCTGATATACACTTTTTGTCCAGTCCAACTTTGGCTTCAGTTGGTTGTTAGGAGCAGAATTATCACAAGGAGCTGAGATTAATGTATAGCTTATTTTTGCAGCTTTTCCATCTGTCACTTTTTCATGCATAGACTGTTCATAATAATGGATACAGCAGACAACCTGTCACTCAAAGCGGCCCATCCTCAATTATGCATAACTTTAAGCCTTAATAAAATGTAAACGAATGCGTCATATAAAAATTCACCCTTTGTACAGTTGTCATGAATGTTAAAATTAGCTATAGAGACCAAAACTACTTTTAGCACCAGTATAAACATGTTTATTTCAAATGTAAATTTGGGCATTTTAACATGGAAGTCCATGGGGATTCACTCACTTCTAGAGCCAGACTCAAGTGGCTGTCAGAGGAACTGTGTTTGGCACTTAAACATTGTCGTCATTTTTCAGCCCCAGAGGTTAGAGATTTGCGAATAAAGACTAGAAACAAAAGCTCATGGAGACTTATCAGGAGCATGTGACAACTGACATTACAATTCCGTTTCCCATGTTATCATCTAGTGACGTACTGTCTTTTTTATAATATTAAAAAGGGTTATATGTGCTTATTGCCCTGCTGGAAAGTCATTTGGGACTGTTAAAAAATGTCTGTATTGAAGGTGCAGCTCAACACTTTTTTCCAGGTCCATACCTTTGAAAGCTAAGCTTGTATACGTGGGTATGGTGCATCGTAAATGTTTATTAAAGATGTGGGACGGTGTAAAATTGTGTGTGTGATGTAATGCAGTGTAAAGCTGAAGTCGTCAGTTCTGACTCAAGCCAGCAGAGAAAAGCCTTGGTTGATTATTTAGCCATATTCAGAGAAAGATATCTGGAAAAACAGACAGTAAGTGTGGATTGAATAGAATCACAGGAGAGATTAATGAAGTGAAGCAGACTAAATCCACACATACACACACACACACCCACTCACACATGCATTTTATAGTACATCCAGGCCCGCACTGTCATCCAAGAACTATCCATGACAGGCAGGCAGGTTTGAGTCAGGCACTCCACACCTCCTTTGGCATCTTTTTACCTGCTTATCTTGATGTGATGTCAAATCACCATTCATCAACATGGACTTAAGACAGTACTGGGCTGAAGGCAGCCCACACATCATCTAGGGGGCGGACGGGGAATATGGTGGATTATGGGTAATCAGAGTGGGCTTCAGGACAGAGACTTGAGGATGAGTGGGAAAGGAATGCAAGAGGGAGGGATGAAAGGAAGAAGAGAGGGAGAAAGGGCTGTCAGGGATAATGGAGTAGCAGCATTTATCAGTCTCTGGATCTACATATGGGAAGGAGGCGCAGAGAGAGAGGGAGGGAGGAGAGGACGGAAAGATGGATTTAGGGAGAGAGGGACGGCACATAATATGATGGGTGAGTGAACAAGGCAACACAGAGGTCAGGGTTCGTCCCAGTGAGGTTTTTCTCTCAGCTTTAGCCAAAGAAAACTGAGTTCGCATTTTAGATTTGCAGCATCCATGGATGGATTACTGAATGGGTCTTCCAGGCAAAGGCCCAGGAGCCCAAAGTTTCAGCCCCCCCCCGGCCTCCCCCTGCAAAACGTCACTCAAATTAACATGTAAGGACCAAGGAGAGACTCAAAATGACCACAAAAAAGATGCAAAGAAACTGCAAAGAGACACAAAATGATGACAAAACTGGCAAAACAACCAAAAAGAGACAAAGGGAAAGAAAACGACACAAATGACCTCAACAAGACACAGAGGAACTACAGAGAGACAAAACAACCAAAAAGACACATTGCCTCAAAGAGATACAAAAGACCACAGACAGACAGACAGACACAGAACAACAGTTTGAGAAGTTGAAACAAGCATATATTTGGTATTTTAGCACATTCCAGGTTCAGTTTCTATAGATTTTGTTGATAGAAGGGCATCTCAATTTGATATGATACTAAGGCCATTGGGCTGTAATTGGCTTTTTGTATTGACTCTTTAAACATCTGCCTGGAAACATCTTTAATCCACCTGGAAGCATTTGATCCAAATGACTAAATAGAAAACACTAATCCGGCTTCTGGCATTGTAAAATAAAAGGAATAAGGACGGATGAGTACAGTGAGAGATGGACAGAGTGCAAGACAGCTAGGATGATGAGAGATGCAGCAGTTTGAGGGAAAGAGAGACAGACACACTAAGAGACAGCGTAGGGATGTGGATGAGTGACTGAGCGAGTGGAGAAGGGAGTTAGGGAGTGTGTCAGGGTGTGTTTTCCCAGACCTCTAGTTGTCCCCTCTGTTTGACCCTGTTTTATGGCTCTTTTACAACCTTTGCACACTGTAGCCATCCAGATTCTCTTCTCCGGGGCTCTGCTCCCCTCGTCAACCCCAGCTCCAAAGCCTCAGGCTGGGTCAGCTGGCCTTTAAAACACACACACAAACACACACACACACACACATTCACCCCGCTTTCTTCCCGTCTAATTCATACCAGATTAAATATGAGCGTACCCCCCCTTTTTTCCATCCATTGTTTTAAGCAAGTGTCCGCTTGACCAGCACTTTCTCACACACTCATTCATCAAGGCTCCAGCAGGTAACGTGAATGAAATGAGAGCAGGTGTTTCTCATATTAAATGCATTAGTAGAACTTAAGTGTGTAGGTAAAGCTTTTGTAATTGAACACATTTTTATAGTTAACCTCTTTTCTGCAGTTTGATTTACATCCTCATCCATTATTCAAGATGTTTTTGGCTTACAGAGTAGCAGTGGTAGAGAGTACAATTATTCAAGTACTTGTGCTTAAAAATGATATAATAACTTTTTCTAGCTGGCGTTTCCTTTTCTACATATACAGTAAAAAGCTACATGTTTTGAGTGCATTTTGGGACAGTATGTCACTATCTATATGGAAACATTGTCTTTTTTTCTTCTCTAAGCCAGGTTGAGTATACTGTAGTTCCCCCAGCCTTAACTCTGCACTCACTTATTTACTGGACATAATTTCTGAGCTTTTTTCTACAATGAAAGCTCCTCAACTCACAGTTAGCCTGAGTGAGCCTGGATCTGGAACAGTCTGACATACCTGTCAGAGTTTTCTTTCAAATGTCTTATGGTTCATATATTGATAAATCTAGGTGCTCAAAGCCTAATTTGATCCAGCACAGACCAATGGACAGCCCTGCCCTGTGTTGTGTGTGTGTGTGTGTGTGTGTGTGTGTGTGTGTGTGTGTGTGTGTGTGTGTGTGTGTGTGTGTGTGTGTGTGTGTGCGTGCGCGCGTCTGCGAGCGTCAGACTTAGAAAGGCTCCACTCATATTTATCCCTGCCATTTTTCAGACTGTACAGAGAAATCCCACCGCTCCACTCTAACTTATAGCCCACTCATATTGGCCTCATGGAGTCTGCTATGGTCACTGATCCAGGAACAGTCGGACTCCCGGGGGAAGATTACTAAAGCACAGTTGCCTGAAACATACTCATTTCATCTCATACAAAGTTTAAAGCATGCTCCAGGTATAGTAGTAGGGTGTTCTCTCTAAAAAATCTTTGTGCAGTAAAACAAAAAAAGCAGCACCAAATAACCTCCATTGCTGATACTGTATATGATTTTCCCTCACAAGTCTATAACTTATCCCTGGCGACCTTTGTTGTGCAGGAAAACACAAAGCCAGGCTGCTTTGCTCTCACGTTTAACAAGGTGAAAAACGGTGTGGAGGGAAAAGTTTTTTCTCTCTAAAATTAGTTTCTGGAAAATAAGGAGAGCGCATGTAGTAAATTACTCTAACAAGGGGACGCCATCCTCTTATCCTGCTTTAAATCACAGCCGGCTGTGTGAGTAGATCCTCAGTGCTGCTCTGAGAGCTGCGTGCAGAATTTCACCTCGGCAAACAGGAACTCTGGGAATGAACCAACAAATAAATACACCTCAGCGGGGAGATAGCTCATAGCAAACCAGCGAGAGGAGACACACAGGGACCCTCTCAGCCACACTGTGTGTGTATGTGTGTCTGTGTGTGTGTTTGCAGAGAAGTACATGTGGTTTAGAGCAACTCTGACATATCAGACATACTACAGTAGCGTTACTATGGTTCTCTCCATTGTACATACCATGCTTTGAAATACAGCTCATTTTTAAACATGCATGCATGCTTCTGTAGATTTTATTATGTGCAGGGACGCCACACTTTAAAGGGATAGCTGAGATTTTTTGGAGTGGGGTTGTATGGAGTACTTATCCTAGACAGTATATGATATAGAGAATATGTCAGTCGGCATGACCCCAGTTTGGAGAAGCAGGCTTGAGTCAGACAGAGGAGATAAGCAACATACTGCTGTGAATGGGGGCGAGAAACAGAGTGTGTTTTAGACACAAAAAAAAAAAAAAAGTCCCCCCCCCCCCCAAAATCTGTCAGTTTAAGTGTATGCTATATTTAGAGGAATCAGAATCAGAAATACTTCATTGATTTATTGACTTTATTGGAGGAACTGGTTGTTCGTTACAGTCGCTCTGATGCCTTAGAGAACTACAGCAAGTAGAAATAAGTACAGACAAACAAATGTTAAAAAATCGATGTAAAAATAGAAATACATTAATAGTAACCAGTTTGTACAATATGTAAATGTTTAAAGAAATAAAATATATCTAATATGCTGAGTATTTAAGTGTGTAAAAATTAATGTAAAGAAATATAGTAACAGACCATTAGCACTATTATGTGAATATTGAAATTACAATATGGATGATGTGCTGAGTGTGTAAACTGTGTAAAATATAAAACTATGCCTTATGCTACCATACATTGTATAAAACGTATTTGTATAAAACGTCAGTGTATAAAATGTATTTTCACTGTTTTACCTTTCCGTTAGACAGCCCATTCTAACAGGGAAGCTGGTGAATCCGAATCAACCCTTTTAAACACCAACATCACACAATAACACAAACGAAATAACTGTTTGAGGCAGCGGTAAACCAGCAGCTCCTGTTAGCAATGTTAAGTCACTGTTTTTCTCAGTGGATTCTGGCTTTGATGAGAGGAATATAACAACTTCAGTTTCCTGTTGGAAATCACTGTCTGACATCAAGGTAAAACAGTAAAAATACTCTTAACACAGCACACACTTCAACTGATGTTGATTACTTTAGGTGGGACTGTTTTAAGGTGGCTAAAATACGTTTTGTTGCCGACCCCTATCCACAGCAGTACATTGCTTTGCTTTTTTGTCAGTCTCCAGCCTGCTTCTCCAAACTGTGGTGTGCCAACTGAACTGTATTGTATGTAATATACTGACTGTGTATGAGTGCCGCATGCAAGAGAGGCACAGATTTACAAGCAGTTTTCAAGGTTTAGGTCTACTTATTTTATTGGATTTATGTAATTACTGTAGACTCCTTAGAAGTCTAAAATCAGCTCATGCTTCTTGCCCCAACAGCTTAATGTTGCTCTATACTTTTTTAAAATCTGTCTTTGCTGCTCCGTCTGAAGCTGTCGACCTCTAATCCACTCTGCCTCACGCTCACTCTCTACCTCTTTTCTTATCTCCGTACTCCTTTCTTCCTCGATCTTGTCTTAACAGTGAACTGCTGCTGACCTCCGTGCTCAAGTCAGTGATTAATGCCCCCGTCCTGTACACCTCCTCAACCCATTCAGAAAAAAAGCGCAGTCTTAATGGAGATGGGATTGTAGTCTGGGAGTTTGCTGCATGTCTGCTTAGTGATGTGGGGTGAGATTAAACGCCCAGAATGCTGCAGGCAGTATAAAATCCTCTGAAATCGACCCACTCTGACCAGATGTAATAAACTCAATTTTTGATCTTCAAGCGAACTGTTAAGATCTTCGGATCATTTGGCATTGTTCTGAATAAGTAAAGATTAACAAAAGAGATTCCTCTGTCCTCTTTGCTGTGTTGAAGCCCCAGAAAACGCAATATTAATTGGAATCTGTAACCTGAAATGGCAAAATAACCAATAGGCATTGTTAATTAAAAGTTTAACTGTTCAAGTGTCGCTCAATTCTGATAAGTGCACATGGATCTGTGATGTCACCTTTGCCTACAAAAAAAAGCTCTGAGAAAAGCACAAATACAAAAATCTCTAATGTAAAATAACAGAAACAGTTTTAGCCTTGCTAGAAAATACTGTTTTTATTCACGACTCTCTCTCTCATAGTAAGAAGCCCGTTGAGAAAATAGTTTATTAGGGCCTTTAAAGAAAAGTACAACAACAAAAGTACACAAAGTACACTTTTTACAAGTCTCAGTCCTTTTCCTGCTCTAGTCTGGTAGAGACCGCTTTCAGTTTCTCCTGTCCATGGTTGAAGTTAAAGAATACCAGACCACCTGTTGGCCACACTTCAGACATAGAGACACATAGACCACATAGCATACACATAAACACAGACAAGCAGATGGAATATCAGTGTCTGCCATGATCCTGTTACCTCCAAACCTGAGACGGATAAATAGAGATTCACCGCAGAGTCTGTGTCCAAACACCAGAAATGATCTGCTGGGATAAATGCTTTTTTAGTTCTGTTCATTTCGATTCTGTACAATCAGCTGCATTTTTTAAAAAAAGCATCCAGGATACCAGCTATGACTCTCCTCTTTTGAATTAAAGTATAGATATTAAAGTATATATATCTAGACTGTCTGGGGTTAATATTGGCGCCCGTTGCATCTGCTGTTTCCCCACCCCATTTGAGCTGAAGCATTGGGAGGAAAAGCTTTCTACTTTGCTGTTTCCTTTTGGCTCTGCAAAGATTCTCAGTGGAGCGGCAAGATGCCTCAGGCCCCGCAGAAGACACTGAGAGCAGCAAGTCTTTGACAATTTGTCCCCCCTGACCCCGACTAACCTGCGGTGGCAGACTTCACAGAACTGGAGGGCTCCGATCTTTCCCTTTGGCCATCCCCCCTCCCCCTCACACTCGCTGATAGTGCAGAGGAGCCTGCTAAGTTTGTGACTTGCTGCATTTGTGAACAGACACACTGAATAAGGCTCCTAGTCCTGAGGCGACTGAACTGGCAGTTGTGTGGGATTGACGTCTCCTGGGGAGAACACAGAGATAAAGGCACAATAGATTGGGGCAGAATGGATGGGATGTGGGAAGCAGAGGGGTCACCTAAAAGGTGACAAGGCACAGATAAATGAAAGTCTTTGTGGTTTTGCAAGGACACTGTCCATGTAGTGTTTTAATGTCTATGTAGTTTTTCTAACACTCTGACCTCCATTAAACCATAGTGGGGATTTGTCAGCATTTTTGACATTTCTTTGATTTCTCACTTAATTTGATACATAATCTTGATGACTCTAAAACGATCCAACGCAACTGATATCACATCATGAAATACACTGCTTGATGGAAAAATATCTCAGCCAAAGAAATACAGCAGTGGCCACTTAAAGGAATACTTCACTCACACAATGACCAGCTGTAAATCAATTAGTCGTGCCCAAGCGGTAGCCTTTGAGGCTGAAAAATGAAGCCACTGCAGAAGTCCAAAAAAATGCAGTTTATCTAATGGCCACTTCAGGCTGGCTCCAAAACAGAGTAAACGCTTATAGATCCTCATGTCAAAACGCCCAAATTTACAGCAGCAGTGTTTCCCATTATTTTAACCAAGACTATGCCCCCCCCCTCCATTGATAGATTTTACTTTTGGTTCAGTTTTAAATAGTAAGGTTTTGGCAAAGATGCATGTGTTTTGGGTGTACAGGGCATACAACTGGATAAATAAGACTTGGATTTTACTACACAAGTGTTGTGAGAGTTTGTAAATGAATGTTTTGATATAATTTTGCTGTTCTGAAAGGTGATCCCCAATCAGTCAAAAAATAAATCAATATGTTTGCCATTTTCTATGGAGGCATGTGAAAAAAAAAAAAAATTCTCCACAACCTCAAAGTCACACAGCATGACTAACTGATGTACAGGTGAAGCACTCCTTTAATAAATTAAATGCAAGTCATGTGAGTTAACACTTTGAATCTACAGCTTGTTTCAGCTGACTTAACCTGCTCTCCTCATCATGCCATGAATTGTGCATGCTTGTGCCAGAACCAAAAGATAAAGTTATCCATCTTGGAGATGCATCCTCAGTGTAATAGCCATGTCAGTCCAGCCATGATATCCCCAGGTGTACTTAGACTCCAAAAACCACTTAATCAGCTTACGGTCACAAGTGATTTAAATAGAGTATTTGTGCAGCTGCAAAACTTGAAGTTGAACCAGAGGCTTTTACAGTGCAGAGTGAGTGTAAATGGCTTTTACAGTGTAATGGAGAGAGAGCAGGAGACTGAAGGTGAACAAGACTAATTTACTCTCAGAGGGGGATAGATGGCTTGTCAAATCATGCATGCACGCGCACACACACACACACACACACACACTCATGTACACATGCTGTATCGACATACAGAAGGCACACGGTGACAAATGAGCATTATTGCAAGCATGTGGACTCTCACGCACACATACAACCACACTCACACACACTCGCCTCCACCTCCATCCCTCACTCCCTCCATCTTTCTGTGTCTGTCACCACCAGAGGATTATACAGCGGGATACCTTACACCACAGTTGCAAAAAAAAAAAAAAAAAAAAAAAAAATGAAGAAAAAAAAAGTAGCCTGGAAAAGCTCTACTCTAAGCGAAAACACAACCATTCATCTCCCTCCGTCTTTCTGTTCCCTCATCGCTCCCTCACTCTTTCTTTTCCACCTTCTCTTTGTTCCTCCACACTTTTTCCCGTCTCAGGTTTTCTGTGGAGCGCCACAGATGGAGCACTGCAGTGGAAAACCCTATCCTTTTGTTTGGTGCTTACCTATTCAGTTACATGGGCATGTGGGAATTCTGAGGTTTAGATTAATGTATTTTCACTGTGCTAATTATGCCAATGTCAGGCTGCGGTTTAGGGATAATAGAGGGAGTAACACTGAAAAGGAACATGATAAGGACTTATGCTTAAGGTGAAAAAAAATCAAGGAAATATTTGTGTTTATTTTGAATATTAAAATACCTGCAGAAAATGAGTCAAATTTGATAAATAATTAATAATAAAATATAAATTGGACAACATAAAAATAAATGATAAAAGGGTGAGTTTTGCACTTTAATTTTTTTCAGTATTTTTTTTTTTTTAATTTTTGCCCATTCAGAGAGACTTTGGTACATACTCAGTAGTACATTTGCATTGTTGCCTAGTTGGTGTTTTTTAATCTCTTTCCTGGAACATTTTCAAAGTTCCCCTTTTCACAAAAGTATTTTGTTTACTGTAAACAAAAGTGGGAGAAAAAGAAAAAACAATACAGGTGTTTTGTACTGATGTGGTGCTTAAATCTTTAATAACAGTTGGAGGTGAGAGATAAACAGTGACTTAATGTTATCACTTGCTCTAATTGCAATTTGTTATGATATAAAGTTACATAACAGGTTTGAGGATAGATATTGTGTCTTGTAATAACAGAAAAACTACAAAATGCAAGGTGGAAAAACTTCTTGTAACTGTTTTCTTTGCCATCAAAGCGACTCCATTGACAGAAATAGTATTTTTAACTTGCTGAAAACATTAACTGCTGGTTCTCTATTGCTTTGAACCGTTAGTTTATTATTATTACTTCATTGTGTGACTTTGGTGAATCTGAACTAATCCTTTTTAAACACTGAAGTTACACAGTTGCATAAACTAACAAACCAATCAGCCAGCAGCTCCTGGGGCCCTGCTGGCTGACTTCTATTGTATGTAATACACTGTTTTAGTACCCTTCGCAGCCCTGCTCAAAAAATCGTAACTATCCCTTTAAAAAATACTTTCCTACTACAAAATGTATTCTGAATTGTCTGATGTATTACCACAGATGTCAGAGCTGAGTGTGTTCTATTTAAGCCTACAGGATTTTCTTTCTTTTTACCCATAAAACATCTGCAACATCTAAAATCTCAAACACCATGCAGGATAACTGGCATGTGTTCCTCGCCTGAAGCGTCTTAAGAGCTTCCAGGTTCCTGATGTTTGGTTATGAGTGCTGTGACATGGTCTTCACCTCCCGCTCACTGAACTCTGCCTGGTTTAAAACCTTGAGGGGAAGATTTGTATATTGCCCGAGTAATCTGTGAAATCTGTCTGGGAGCAGTAAATCAAAGGTGTGTGTTAGTGAGAAATCATATCCGACCCTCAGGTGCCATCTGAGAGGTGTAACAGACAAGCCTCTGCATATATTCTCCTCTGGCTTTCACACAAACATAAACAGGCATATATACAGAGCTATTTAAGATTTACCTAAGACAAAAAAAAATAGATGTGGATCTCTTGTGTTCAGCCAGTGCCGCATTGCAGTACACCAATACCGACCTGGTGAAATATATCAGCACATACCCTAGAATAAACCATTTAAAAACGGACGTCCAGTTTGTTTTGCTTGATTCCACTTTAAATTAATCTAAAATAAGAACCATAATAGCAAAGGCTATAATGATGAGAGGATGAATAAATGATGAGTCCATCACAGCACCTTTACACTCTGCTCATAAAATTAAGCATATCTCAAAAAAAGAATGTTTATAGATCAAATGCCTTGTAGTGTTAAGAAATAACTTGTTTAACAACTTGTTTCTTTTGGTTTTAGTTTGTAAAGTCTAACGTGTCCAGTGTTTGTATTATTTTTTATTGACGCAATTTCACTAATTTTATCAATTGTTATGATATATAGACTAACATAACCTTCTTAGGTTTTACAGATTTTAGGGATATGACGCAATTGATGATTCTCCAGGAAATGACACCACAATAAGAAAAAAAACCCCAATGTAGACACTAGCAGACCACTTCTGTTTCAGAGTTAAAAGGGTTAATTAACAACAATTTTAATATTGGATCAAACATTTAAGTCATTCATCAAGCAAATATTCCCAAAAGCTGCGCCTACCAGCTTCAGAAATGTTAAAATAAGCAATTTGAAGCTGCCATGTTTTTACTTCTTGCACTGTTACGAAGTTATAATATAAACTATTTGATTCTTGAAAAATAAAAATGATTTAAATCCATAATGACAAAAACATAATTAGTTGTAGCCTGAATGTCCTGAAGGAACACATCTCCCTGTTTTTGTTTCCTTCTCTCTCTTTATCTTTGCTCTCGCTCATCTCCTCTGACACACACACACACACACACACACACACACACACACACAAACACAAGCGCAAAGGAATCCCAGGTATGCCGTGTCCATGCAGGCCAGAGAAGAAGAGCTCTGTGTATGTGATTGAAGCCGTCCTGCTGCTCTGGGCTGTGATATGATGAGCAGATAACGGCACTCGCAGTTGAAAGCTTTGAAATGTCTTTATCTTTGTCTGCTTGTTCTTTGCCTGCATCTCTTTGTTCCTGCGTTCCACTCCAGCAGTGTGATGAAAATAGTCGTGTCATGTGTTTTATAAATGTCTTGATGATGAGTGTTTTTTCTCACCGTGTTATATTTTTTCATTGTCTTTCAGCAAACAGTTGTAAGTATTTTGTTTGTTGCAATCTAGTGCTCATTCACATTATTTTCAGTCAGCTTTGCAGTTGTGGCACCGTTTGAGCACGCTTTTTTTCCACCCCAATATAGAGACACAAAAACTGTTATATTTTCATGCATGCCAAGATGTAGTGGAGATATGATGCTTACATGTGCGCATAGAAATGTAATCACAGATCTGTGTTCCTTCTCCAGGTACACAGGCATACAGTCAAAAGCAATGTATAAATGTGTGTGTTCCAAACATCACAAAAATGTGTAAAATGGTGTTTTACTTAATTATAATCCTTGTATACATTTCTGTCAACAATGATATAGTGATATATATACATTTGCAACAAAGTAAAGAGTAACCTTATCTACCTTTTAAATATTGTATGGTGAGGTACAAACACAGTCTAACAACTCCCAACATTTTTTTCCATAAGGTCTTTAAAGGAAACGTTCAACCTTTGCCTTAAACTCGTGACCCAGACTGAAGCAGGCTGACACGAGAGACTAGCCCTGCCACGGTCGCTGGCCCTGGACTTACCTGGAAACTTTCCCATACATTGTTTAGATCCCACATACATTCAACCACCTGCATTCAGAAGTGAATAGTGTTCTTTTAAAGGCGTATTACGACTGTCCAGTGAAGATACTAAGAATTTCCTCATCCATCTTTTTCTATTCGTAAGTGTTCTCTTGCATTACTCTCTCTACTTTATCTTTCCCTTAACTGCTGCCTCCTCCTTTCCTCACGTTTACTCTCCCCCCCGTAGCCAACCCACATCCTCCTGCTTCTCCTCAACCCTCACAGGTTGGCTAGAGAGAGATCCGGGAACGATTAACCTTTAATTAATTGAACGTCATTGCTGCATTCAAATGCTCTGAGGGCTTGGTTTTCTGCCTGCTTGCAACCAGATGCTTGTTGACCGTAGCCAGCAACAGAGAAAATGCCTCATTGCCCCATCCGCTTGCAAAAACCTCATCCAGCCAAATGGTGCTGTAAGTGGCCCATTCTTGAACCTGAGATGGGCTTTAATAGATCCTTACATTATGTGTCCATGTGTGCTGTTCTCTTTTAGCTTGTTTAAGGTGCTGGAAACTGGTAATGTGATTGTGTTGACGTGGTATTTTGGCATCTAGCAGGGCTTGTTAGTGGCGTCAGATCTTTTGTACTGTTACAGTGACTCACTGAAGGTTTAATTTGGGTTTTGTCCTTGTGTTCTTTTTTGAGCTTTGGCTGTCAGAGAAGTGAAATCCTCATAATGAAGTCTTTGGCCATTAGTAGTGTGGCAGTGTTCAATTCAGTTCTTTTAGTCTTTTAGTCGACTCAGTGCAGTGCATGAACATAACATTGGTTTTTCACACATTTGTTTATGTGTGGGGGTTCGACAGAGAGGATAATATCAGCAAAGGCCTCTGCCAGAACGTGTCTTAAAGTACGTGGAGATGGAGAACTGATAATACACACTTTTACTATGAGGACCTTGTGTATTGAGATAAAAGGCATGGTCTCTGTTCATATGTTCAAGATTTGTCTTATCTGTTTCCTTGAAATCCCTCTAGACTCACGTCCCCAGAAGCATTAGCTGTGGCTGAAGCGCATACTGATCCATAATTTTGCTCACGATGACCCAACAGATAAGACATTGTATGTATTCTGAATAGCTAGTTTGGTCCTTTTTAAAATGGGGAAGGTGGAAAGGAGACATAGTGTTTGACAAAAGTCAAAACAGCATTTTCAAGTGTAAGAAGTGAAAGTATTCTTGTTTAACATACAGACACAAAATTATATTATGCTTAGTCCACACTACATGACTTTAGCCCTGATTTTCTGCTTGTCAACAGTTTTTGGAGCTCCTAAACAAAAGCCCCAGATCACAGACCAATGGTCTTTGGCATGGCACTCACACAAATTGCTCAAGGCCCCAGTGCATCACAAATGCTCCCCAGATATCTAGCAGGCTAAATATCTGGACCTGTTGGGGACCTGGTTGGCTAGCTACAGCCAGTGAGAGAGCAGAGAAGCAGAGCTGCGATGCTTCCCATGGTGTGAGTGTCTGAGATGGAGAGAGAAAGTGACAGAGAGAGAAAAAACGTGGAAGGTGGACTATTGCACACCATGTTCTGTAAGTTATTAGCCTATAACATACTTGGGATGCTGCTTTGACACTTTTGACTGTGGTATTTTCTAGTAAGCACCCCTCCAACCTCAGGATGTGGTTTGACCCGGGCATCACATGACATACTCACTGGGGATTCTTTCTGGTGAAAGATCTTGTGGTGTGTTGCCATTCAGTCATGTAGTGTGAAAACCACAATGACTTCAAGACTCCCGATTACAAGACAAATTGTGTAATGTGAACAGTGCAGTTGTTTTTTTTGGACTTAGCTTAAGTTAGTAAGAGATTATTGCAAAAAGGTTTTATGTGTACATGCAGTAATGGGTGTTTGATACAAATTTGGATACAGAACCATGTATTTTTATCCTCTTATTTTGAAAAAAATGTTTCAATTGAACTTAAAGAAAAAAGACCATTTTCTCAAAATGCCATACCCTTCTTTCATCATATAAAGTCACATATTTACCATGATAGAAGAATGTACCCATACAGACTACACTTACATGCAAAAGTAAGAGAGCGACTTTCTTCTGAATGTGTATTTCTTCACTGACAAAGAGAGTCAACATGTTGGTGTTCTCTGGCTTTAACGACAAAAAGCAGCTTCCCTGTCAGAATGAGCAACAGTTCCCTGTGGAGAACTCCCTCTTCCTCTCTGTCTTACCTCTGTTTTTTTTCTCTCCCTTCTCGGTATTTACCCCAAACTCCAGTCTTTCTGGATGTGTAATTTGCCGTAGCGCTCTTCAC
The DNA here is from genome assembly GCF_008729295.1 of Plectropomus leopardus. NCBI lineage: Eukaryota > Metazoa > Chordata > Actinopteri > Perciformes > Serranidae > Plectropomus > Plectropomus leopardus. Next base: position 12,783,463 of record NC_056465.1, read on the forward strand.
TCCAGCGAAATGTTCCACCTGAACCAAATCTTGCTTTAAACGCCCCCCCTTGCCTCCACCACAGCATCATTCGTTCATGCTCCACTAAGACGAAGAGGGGAAACGATGAGGTGGAGGGCACCCTGTGGTGTGGTGAGGCAAGGCAAAAACATGTATCATGTGTGTTTGGACTTGGTCTTTAGGGCATGTTGCATGATAAAACCTCCCACCTGTTCTGTTATTGTCCTGTTGAACAAAACTGTGTTTTTGTGTGTGTGTGTGTGTGTGTGTGTGTGTGTGTGTGTGTGTGTGTGTGTGTTCTAGTTTGTGTAGGTACTTTATTCTTTTTCTAAAAGCATCATTTCATGGGAGAATTGTAAAATTGTGTGTTATATAAATTCTTCCTTAGCATATGTAAAATAAATGACATGACGTGCAATTCAAGTTATGCATATCTTAAGGTAGAGGCAGCTGAAGCATTCGGGACTTCCCTTCTTGCAAAATATGCGATTCAAAGCAACGTCTCTTCTCATTTCGCAAAGAAAGTCCAGGCGTAGTCCATGGAAGGATTTAATAGATATATATCTCCACTCAGAACTTGGCAAAGGGATGTGGATGAGCATAACACACCCTCTCCAAGCATGCTATATTGTACATAGGGCTGTGTTTGTGTGTGTGTGCGTGTTGTGTGTGTGTGTGTGTGTGTGTGTGTGTGTGTGTGTGTGTGTGTGTGTGTGTGTTTGTGTGTTGAACTGATCCCAAATCTGGGAGTAATTTAACCAAGTCGTAGGAACAAACACGGGCAGTCCAGGAAAAGATGGTAAACGCAGCATGGCTCAAAATTGCCCACCTACCACACACATGGTGTACACACACACACACACACACACACACACACACACACACACACACACACACACACACACACACACACAAAACAGCCACCTTTTACTTGAAGTCTAAGATTGCGACACAGGCATCAACCCTGTAGACTGCAGGTCCCCCTGTTGTTTCTTTGCTTGTAATAATCAGAGGTGACTGTGGTCTCCTTAACAAGGTGTGTAACCTTCAACATCAGTGTGCAGCAATGGAGTAAGATGGAGAGAAGTGTGGTGGAGTGTAGTATGTCTGTGGGAATAAACCCCTAAACACACACACACTGACACCCCCTTCTGTGTCCATGCCCATCTGTCCGAGGTTGACCTATTAGGAGTGACCTTTCGACTGGCTGGATGCATGGATGCAGTTGGCTGTTTTATTAGAAGGTATCAGTGTCACAATCTCACACAAACAGCCCCGCGAGTAGCTATCGAATGTCCAGTTTCATGCAGACTTTCGAGCTGGCTGTGTGCTCTCTCTTTCAGTCTGCTCCAGCTTGCCTTTATTATGAAGGGCTGTTACCTTATTGCATTCAATAGGCCCTTTGTTGTGTGCGTGTGCGTGTGCGTGTGTGTGTGTGTGTGTGTGTGTGCATGTGTGTGTGGGCGTGTGTGCATCAGTGTATGTGACAGAATGAAACATTGTCATCTGTACTGCTGTATTTTTGTGACCGTGGAGACACACCGTTTCTTCTTTAGATAATGATATACAACATTGATGTGAATTATTCTGCAAGTAGAAACAGAAGACACATGTGACACTGATAATGCTTCAAAGTTGTGTGCGTGAAATTGAAAGTTGGCATTGTTCCTGGCATTGATCAATTAGTCTGTTAAAATAGAGCTCATAGGAGTTGCAAGAGTTAAGTCCTCATAGGGCTGACATTTTCAGATGACCTCTCCAACTAACAGTCCAGATTATTATTTTACTATTGTACTAAACAAAGACGAGCAGAAAACCCAAGCTGGAACCAGCAAATGTCCAACATTCACTTGAAAAGTAACTCAAATGATCAAACTCTAGTAGTGTAATAATAATATTCAAGTCTTTATGGTATTTAGAGCTTTAATGAGTTTATCGACAGGAAATTAATTGGCACGTATTTTGATCATCCATTATTTGTTTAATTTATTAAGTGTGTTAGACCCATTAAATTAGACCCAAAACGTTAGTTACAGGTTCTAAAATATGAACATCATCTGCCTTTTTTGCTTTAACATTTTAATAAATTTAATATGTTGATGTTTTAGACTACTGGACAGACCTTTTAGCTCTCGTATATTGTAAGTTGTTTTTTTTGTTTTTTAAGTTTTTCTAATGATGAGAGGGTCTCTGAAATACAGAGCGCACGATTTCTCTGCATGTGGTTTTAAAAATGAAGACAGCTGAGATGGCAGCTAGCAGCTAACTCCATAAACAACACTAAACAACGGCAACAGTGCTGTCACAGTTAATGGTGTTAATAAGGGGGAACCAGAGTGTGGGCACTATGCATTCGTAATGCTTCTTTATCAGCTGTATGAGCGTAGTGCAAAGCAGCAGCGATGAGCTAGCCAGTGCCCTGCATATGTAGCTGGACCTATTATCACAACAAAGAACAGAGAAGCTCGGATTACAACACACACAATCAGAGGCAGCGTGACTTCAGTCTCTGCTCAAGATACCATAACTTTACTTTATCTTTACACAGCAAACATTAGTCTGCTGCTATATTTATTCTCTGAATGTCGCTTACATAACCTTTAAAAAAAACTAAACAATTAATAGACTGATTAAACTGAGAAAATAGCTGGAAGATTAATGGACAATAAAAAATTACTGTTTGCTGCAGCTCATGTTGTATTGTCACTTTGAGATATGTTAAGTATTTGAATGCCTCCTCCATCAGTGTTTAATGCAAACTGGAGACAGATTTGTGACAATAATGCAGCGAATAAAGAACTGATTGTTCTGGGACACTGAGCGAGTCTATCGGCTGGGAAGTTGGGAATCTGATGATTCATTAGCTGGACATCAGCTTAACTTAATTATACTGAACTTTACGTAACAACAAGTTGGTTTGTAATCTTTGGGCTGCGTTCAACCGTAAGTCTCCAGCCCTGCTGTCACCAGTCTGAGTGTATGCACTGGTCAAGAAGAACTATTGTTTTCTTCCATATAAATTACCGTGTACCTCCCAGATGTGTAACACCATCTTGTTTTTGTACATTTTTCCTATGTAGAAGACACAGAAAACCCTGACTGACAATTAATAATAAGTTGCTTTGCCAAGAAAAGATAGAAGAATAAACACACAGATAATAAAAGGGTGTGTAAATTCTCTTTTGCATTTACACCCTTTATGTTCGTGTGTGTGTGTGTGTGTGTGTGTGTGTGTGTGTGTGTGTGTGTGTGTGTGTGTGTGTGTGTGTGTGTGTGTGCATGGCAGCGGCAGGCAGGGTGAAAATGACAGAGGCTCAATTTGAAGGCAGCTGGATACTTAGCCATTAGTCGAAAGACGGTTGTAAAACTAACAGGAATGTTGCTGCTGGGTCCTGTGAGGTTTTCATCAGGGTGGGAGGTTTTAATGACAGCAACAAGGGTTCCCCTAAAGGAAAACACAGAGGGAAGACTTGAAGAGCAGCAAAGTGATGAACACCGGCTCAATAGGTAGAAAATGTACATAGATTAGACATAATAGCTAACGGGTGAATTCCACAACAGAGATCATTGTATCACCTTGTAGTCACAAGTTTGGATCTTTAAATGAGTAGACGGTCGACTAACAGTCTGTCAGGATGTCCTTGATCTAAACTCTTTAAGTAGACACTGAGACTAAATAAAGGAGTGGCAGAAAATAGCAGAGCTCAGAGACACTTGCCCTGTAGTTTGTAAGATGTACAGAGATAGTGAAGATAAAAGAGGAATCCAGTGATATCTCCACCTGCACTTATCAACGGTAGCAGCAGAGTGGTGGTGAGGAGAAGCCCAACAAGGCAGTAAATAACTGTCTGATTGGTTTTTGTCTGTAAGGCTCTTTGGTCACCAAAAAGTGGCTTAAGATGTCTAGACATTGTTGAGTGAGAGGAAATTTAAAAAAAGAGAAGAAAGATTGACAGATTTTTAAAATTGTATTATGGGTGTTAATTAGGTTTCATCATGCACAAATCAAATGAAACAGCTCAGTTTTCACAACGTTGTTGTGGTATTGTGTCATCCTAGTGTTTGGATTTCCCCATAGTTCTCACAAGGGGTCCAGCAGAAAAAAACACATGAAGGTAATGATGTCCAAAGTTAACTCATGTAGAAGAGGTAATTATCTATTTTATTGTGTCTGAACACACCCAGAAAAGAAAGCATGTATATGTGCTGAATTTGAACTGCAGTGTGTTGAAAGTGTAAAACTGCCATCTTAAATTATTAAGTGTACAGGAAAGAAAATGGCAAACTTTTTTTTTCATTTAAAATGCTTGTGTGTGCCTTTGTATCATTCTGTGTACCCTCTTCTCTCTAAATTTGGACTCTTTTTTTGCAAGTCCATGACCACGGTGCAGGTAGAGCTCCCCATGAGTCCTTTTTTTCCTCAGCAGCAGTGTGTGGATTACGTAGTTGATCACTGAGCTGTTGATCTTTTCAGAGGTAATCTGATCAGATTAAATAATGAGAGGAGTAGCTGCTGCTAAACTTTTACATCTATTCCAATGAACAGTTAAATTTCACTTTCACTGCGCCTGGAGTTTTACTGCTCCGTTTGTGCTTAGAGTACACTCTTAGCTCCAAGAGTGTGGTGCAGTCAATAACCAAACGGCGTATTTATTTCAGTAGTGCTCCTAATGAATGGTCAAGCTCTGAAAGTATAAAACTAATTTGTGGCGGCAGATCATTTAATCATGGGAGCCAGTCACAAGTAAATTAATGTGTCGGAAACCCTGAAATAGGCAGCTGGAAATGCCTGACCCATCTACATTTCCTGCTTTTAAAATCTGGACCGAATGAATCTGTAATTGAATAGCCCTGATGTACACCGAAGGTACCGAGATAATAAAATAAAAATACACACTGAAACATACACACACACACGCACATGAAATTCGCACACGCTGAAAAGCAGACGGACAGCAGAACTTTGCCAAATTAGCCACATGCCAACCTCAACAAATGCCCCGAGGGGAGTCGGGTGAGGGAGAGAGAGAGCATGCAGAGGGCGGAGGTAGATTGAACTTTCCAGCTGTTCCTGTATCATGTTTGACATCAGTGTCTCATCCTCCACCCACCAAAGAGCCCTCCGATTGACACACACCACCAACAGACACACGCGTTGGTTTATGGGCCCCGAACTGCCTCAAGGCTTTTTTCCTGAAGTAGTTCTTATCTCACAGACACAGAAAGGTAGTCATACATAACTAGATGCAGTCATGCACACACAATCCATGAAGCTTTTGTTCTCTTTATCTGCTGTACACACACACACACACACACACACACACACACACACCAAATTAATCTGTAATGTTCTTTTTTAAGAGCATGAAATTGCAGGTTATTCAAGAGAAAGGTATTCTGAGTCAGCAACTTTAAAACTGAATATCATCAACAGAACAGAGAGCTGTTTTCTACACACACACATCTGAATCAAATGCCCGTCTCTCTTTCTCTCTCACATGCACACACCTGTAAACACATCAAATCACACTGCCAAACCTCAATGAGCTCACACACTCCTCCCTTAAATACCACACAACTTGCCATCCCCCACTCACAAAATCTACTTACCCTGACACACCTCCCAACACACGCAGCTACAAGCATCTGCACACTCAGCTCAGGGATGCCTGCTTATTGGAAAAGCGTGTCCTCTTTGTTGATAAGAGTAGATCAAGTGGAGCATTAAGAGATAAGCTAAATTTTTAGGTAGGCACATTTTCCATGTCTTCATTAGTTGTTCTTAACACGAGCATGTGTATTGACGTCATAGCCATCACACACCTCTTTGCAGAAGTGTTAGAAATGACACATGCTTTTACACATTGCTGCATTTGGATCATTTCTGCTCAGGAATGAACCTGCCCCCCCCCCCCCCACCGCCCACCTGTGATCACATCACGTAGCCTGAGCACGGTCGTGTGCTGCAGCAGTGCAATGTTGGCGCCTGGGGCCTTGCTCCTGCCCCATTTACTCACCCGCTTCCCAGCTCTGCCACAGCAGCTTGTAAAAGTCACGGCGAGTGCAAAAATTAAAGAGATGCATGCTGCTTTTATTACATTTCTTTTGGGTCTCTTTACCCCCCTCTTCCATGCTTCTGTCTTTGCTTTCTCCATCTCCCGCTGTGAGCATGAAAGTGCTTTGTGACACATAGCTCGGTTTGATTAGTCATTACAATCTTCTCTGTGCTCTGTGCCTGTTTCTCTCTTTTACTTTCTCCTCTTGCTCTGTTCTCCCCTGATATAGTTTACAGTTCAGATTTCTCTCTGTCTCAATTCTCTGATCCCATTTTCAACGGCCCATTAAACCAAGATGATTCACTCTGCAGTACGCAACCTGGATGAAAACCGACCTTTTGACAAGATGCTCTAAATGACGTGAAAAGCTCCCATCAAAGAGCTGCTCAAGGTTCTACTTTACCCCAGAGACCGAGAGAGGTAGATGGCCAACGTGTTGATCAGCTAGGAAAATACAGTTATAAATACGGATATACAATCACCCTCAGATGGCACACACTGTCAACCGCCATTCATAAATCACCATAGGAATGACCAGCCGTTCTCAGTTATTCCTGCCTATTATTTGCAGTTATTCCAGGGCACGGCATTTCCGAAGGCCTCCGGGGATAATGACAATGTTAGTAACATGCGTAAACCCTGCAATCGGATCTGGCTCCATGCTGCCCAGTGTTGCCAGGCTGTATGTCTGAGCAGACGGACGCAGAGCGATGCCAGATCTGTTAGACAGCGGCCTGAAAGACGGTGCTTTTCCACAAGTTAGGCGACTCAGACTGGTGATTATGTCCTATTTTTATAGGTCTTTCTACTGGAGTGGCACATTTTCAATCATTATTACTACTCAGCAGGAGCTCAAGTGTAAAGTAGCTGCTAGTGCAGCGGCATCTAAGGTAATGTGTATTGTGTTTTAATGTGCATTACAGTTTAACTCCAAAAGGTGCTGCACAAGCCTGGTTTCACTTTGTGCTTTTGTGGTGTTGATAAGACAGCTCTACCAGTTGATTTTTGGGTTTCAATTTGGTCTTATAGTCACTGAAGTTACTGCTGAAACTGTTGCATAGAAATAGTATAAACCTGACGGTGGCTGCTAGTGGAAGCCAGGCTGTTGTCAGCCTGTAAAAGTTTAGGAGACCTCTCTTTATGGGACTGTGCTGAGAACTGGGACTGTCCTTGTTGGACTCGAGGCTCGTTGCTGTCACACCTCTCTACATGAGGCAAAATGGAAAATAAGAAAATATTACTAAACCAGAACAAACTTTATGATGTTTATACTCACATACAGCTATGAATACAGCGTATTGTAAGATTAAACAAAAGACATTCACTTCCACACCCAGACAAATGGGCATGAATTGTAAGACTTTGCCAGCAACACCAGAAAATATCCAGGGCACCATCCGAGGGGCGAAAGGGTAGAAAGGTCCTATGAGCAACATTAACAGCCCACAATATGCTCCACAGGCCCCAGCTCTGTTGTTTGGACTATTTTTTTTACAGCCTAACTACCTGTGTTTGCCCGTCAAAAATCCACATTACCCAACATCACATAGGAAGCTGAAGGATTTTTTTAGGACCTCATAACATCTGGCAGTGGCAAAGATACATAAATAGTGAGATCAGGTCTTAGCTTTTAAATGGTCCAGGTCTTCTAATGTTACTGGATGAAGAGTTATGGGTGGGTAGACGATTGGGTGTAGATTACAGCAGCACTCTCATTATGTGGAGTTTTTGTTGCTTATGATACTGTACATACAGAAAGCTGTAGTGCAGAGGTACTATATTACTTGAACCCTGTCTGGGTCTTTTCTCTTAAGTTTTGGACTTGTCTCACTCTTTTGTCTGGTTTGTCTTGAAATCCTCTCTGTCTCAGCCACTACTACTCCAAAATCCATAGATTTATTCACTGACATTACTGTCTAGAGCTCTCACAGAGATCTGCTCATCAGTTGATTCTTGCAAGGCATCAGCTTTACATTTGAAGGAGACATAGACATTTACTTTGTTGTTTGGTTTTTAAGTTTAATTTTGTTTGCTTTGGTCTTAGTTTTGACTTGATAAAAGCGGTCTGGGGTATAATCCTAAAAGAATGTAAAGCTCTACGTTATGAGTTCACTTGGGTGGGTAGCTGGGCTCAGCCTCAATACTGCGACACACCAAGCCAACATCAAAGAACTAGCAGCGACGAAAGCCCTATGCTGCGTTACCTTATGTTGAAGTGCCTTAGCCAAAAAGCTGCACATAAACACACCAAACCGATACCCAACCAGCACGTATATTGTGCACCTGTATGAGACGAAATATGCCTCCATACCAGCAGTCAGCAGTCGTCTGTATTCATCATTCAAAACAGGAAACCGTAAGACTACCAGTTTGCCAGCTAACGATAGTTAGCCAGTTAGCACATTAACGGCACAACCCAAAACTAAAAGAATAAAACATAATTACTGTGCGCCAGTGAACAACAACACAAACCATCAAGAAACATTTCCGTTAAGAGCTCAATGGCTAAAGAAAAACAATCTTACCGCAAATGACAAGTTTGTTTCGACCTCCCTACCACTTCACTTTCACTGTTTGTTTGCATTTTTCGCTTCTGTGTTTTTCTTCTTGTGTACAGAGTTGAAAGGCCAATCAGAGTGATTTCATTCGCTGTCAGGCACCACGGCCACAGCCACTGATTCAACTTGCTGAATTGGCCAAACAAAGGCTAATGAGGGTTGACGAGGGCCAACAGTGCGGGACACACTGTAGCGATGAGGGCCGAGGCATTTGCTTTCAGCCCAACATGAGTCGATGGTTGATGGTTGTGTGTCATGGCCTTTAGAGATAGGGTTAGGAGCTCAGACATCCAGAGGCCGCTCAGAGAAGAGCCACTGCTCTTTTGCGTTGAAAGTGGCCAGTTGAAGTGGTTCGGACATCCGCCCTGGATGCTTCCTGGGCGCCTCCTCTGAGAGGTTTTTGGGTACGTTCAACTGGTAGGAGGCCCCGAGACCCAGAACATACTGGTTGGATTATATATCTCACATGGCCTAGTAACACCTTGAGATCCTCCTGCTACACGGCCCCTGATAAGCAAATGAAAATGGATGGATGGATTGATCTCTCCCTTTGTTACTTTCTGTCAGTGTTTGGCCTCAGCATGCTTATCTTATGGTAGAAGAGTGAATGATTTTATGCACAGCTGTAAGATAGAAACATAGACCAATGAAATCTATTGAACGTGGTAACTCCTAGACACTGTCAGTACAAAATATTTTATGGCAAATTTGTCTCAGTAAAAGTCTTTACCGGATGAGCAGGTATAAATAATAAAGGGACGGATGTTTTGTTCTTTGACCTTCAATAGGCATTGAAGTACGGATATTGTGCAGCACTGAACTTAATGTCACTGAGAAAACACATTGAAGTAAGTAGAGTATTAATGGAGGATTGCAGGATTAATTTAGCACAGATGCTTGATGTGGAACAATGGCCATCTCTCTAATAGGAACAATAAGGCTTTGCGGTCAAGCGCACCAAAGTGTATAAATGCAGCAGTGGTGGATAATGTGGACTTTGCCAGAACAATGGGTCAGCAGGGCAGAGGCCAAGGCTGACTACTTTCTAATAATGCTGGATAAGCTCCTCAAAGACAAGTTTGCTTTATTGGCCACAATGTCATTTTGCACTTGAGGAGGGTTAATGGTGCGAATCCAACATTGTTAGTGTTACGGCTGGCGTGCTCAGCCCCGGTCAGTGGCCTAGTTTGGCCTCTGATGCAGTGTCAGAACATCCCACCCTACCCACGGAGAGAGCATTTTCCATGGGGATTGAGGACTGAAGACTCAAACAAACAGAAGGCTTAGGAACATCGGGATGAACAAGGAATGCAGTACCCATTGATAAGCCCTCATGAAAATCCCTTATCGCATGAAGTGGGCATGCCACATTTTCCTGTTTGGGTCAGAAGAGAAGTTGGATTTGAATGTCGTGGCTGCTGTTTCAACTAGGACTTTAAGTAGTCATTATACTATTTAGAAATAGTTGAAAGATAATATGCAATGGCAGTCAAATTATGTGGTGAAATGTATTAATCCTCGTTGTTGATGAATTTTACTTAGCTTGCCATTAGTGGCATTAATCTTTCATCATTCGAAGAAGTAGTAGCAAGGCTATGACTGATTAAGAAAGTTCTTGGTGATGTTGAATTAAGAGCGAGACAGAAAGTGGCAGTTTGTGAGCATAATTTTGGCTTGTATTGCTCAACATAAACATTTATTTTGAAGTGAAATAAAAGATGAAGTAAAAACTGAATCGCTGGAGGAATTATCTTTCAAGAGACTGGATTAGCGTTGTGCTGCACGGCCAAAAGAACAACACAGAGCTGGATTTGGCAGCACAGATAGCCATCAAAGATAATGAAAAGTAATAAAGTGTGTGTGCGCAATGGAAAGCTTGGGTTGAATATTTGAGATGTTTTATGTGTCTGCGTGTGTGGAGAAGATGAAATCCATTTCTGAGCCTCAGCTGTTGTGTTTAGTCTTTCACATTCCCCAGAATTCAGGACCATGGCTCTTGTCATTATGTTGGACTGCCATTATAAATTACACTTTTGCTTCTCTAGAATTTCATGTAAGGTGACGATTTGCAAAAGTGCCGAGTGAAATGTTTAATATAATGAAGGAATAGTAATAAAAATGAAAGGAGACTCCTCCTAAGTGGATTATTGCAACGAGAGGGGAGGAGGCATTGCAGACACACAAATAAAATAAGAAATAAGGCCTGAAAGGTGTTTAGGGAATCCTGTAACACAATATAGTTATAATTCATTGTTACAGCCACGTTTTAGTATTCCAACTGCAGTATTTCAAACTTATTTCACAGTGCAAGTTTTGCTCACTTGTTTCTTTTTTTGTTTTTTAAATACACATTACATGTGCAGTATTTTCACCACCAGTCGTAGCCAGCAGCAGTTGCTTCCTGTTTGCAAATTCACATACAGTCTGCGCCATAGTTGCCTCTGGGAGTTGACTCAATCAATTAAACTGTCAGGTTTAAAAACGGATCTGACCTTTATGTCTGCAGTTGAAAACATGACACAAAATACACATTACGCTTCTTTTGAGATATGTCAAGTCCAATTAATTCACTTCAGATATGACATTACTTACTTCATCACTTTGTCATGATGATGGGAAACATCTAAAAAGAGAAAACTTTGCAAATAGATATGCTGAAAGACACTGCATTACAGTGAAACAAAACAGTCCACAATTAGAACAAGAAAACCCAAGTTTTAATAAGTGACGAAAAGAAAGTAAAGTATGACAAATGAACCCGATAAGCACGACAATGTTCATGGTTTGCTGTGCTTGTTATTTTTTTGCAATGTTATCCTTGGGATAGATATGAGTGGAGGGAGCCAAGTGAGAATAAAAAGTAGGAGTTACATGTTGTGGAAGAACAGAGGGGGATGAGATCTCCTGGGGTGGAGTCGATTTATAGTCTGCAGTGTTTAACCCCTGCACAGGGACTGTTTTCAGGTTTACCATACACAATTTTATTATTTAAGAAGTGCATGATGGAGAGTTGGGGGTTCAGGGTCGTGCAAATTTCACCTCATGATTTAATTAGAGAGGCTATACTATAGGGACAGTGTTAGAATAAGGTGAGACAGTTCTAGATGCAACATGTTGAGAAGTTTGCTGGTTCATCTCAATAGTTAGCCAAGGGGATACAGTATCTATGCATGCCTTTAGTCCAGAGACTACTGTTGTATCATTTATTAAAGATGATCTCACATTCTGTTTCTTTCAATTCACTGTCCCTTTTGCCATATTTGCAATATTATTCTTGCTGTGCGGCTAGTCTTCTTCTCGGTCCTCCGTGACAGTTGGAAAGCTTCAAAGACATGGAGGGCATCAAAGGCTGTAGCCCCTAGTGGCCTCCTCCTCTCATCCCCATGCTTCCCTTCTTCTTCTCTGTCTTTTAGCCTCCACTGTTGCAGCTTTGTTGTTCCTCCCCTCATGTGCAAGTGATTAAACGACAGGGCCGAAGGAAAACACAAACTTTGTTTTCTAGGCAGCGGGTACGCTCGGAATTCCAGTGGATTTACAGCAGTAAGCGTCCCTCAGATCCCAACTGGTTAAACGAGACTCTGGAGAACCTTCCTACTATCTGCTAACACCATTCAGGCCACTTCTTTCCCCTTGTTCTCCTTTCTACTTGTCTATGATTCTCTTTTTTGAGATCTTCATCTACCTAATTGCTCTCCTCCAGATGGAGATGGCACAAAGGTCTATTCATGGTCTGAGTGACTGCTCATTTTCTCCTCTCTGCCCAGCTGTCTTGCCTCACTGTCTCTCTGGTTCTAATGAAAGGTCAGATGGTCACGGATGGTACAGTCACTGCCATTGTGCCTTTACAGATGACAGTTATATCTGCTGTTTTGTCATCTGCTCTGAAAGCAAAAACAGAGCACCAGGGGTCTCAATGTGTAATGGTTTGTCCTTGCACTGACCTTGACAGATATTGGATTCTCAGTCCAGCTGGACAGCTCTTTGGTTATTGCAGTGGCCTCATGGGGCCCACCAACTAAATGAAGAAGGGTTGAATACTCTAATTTGACACACAGAATATTACAACAATGACACAAGTGAGAATGTGCTTTGATAATAAATAGTCATCGGCACAGAATGGAGAGCAGTGTGGCTCTTTGAGGCTATGCCAGATGCTAACAATGGCACACTACGTGCTCACAATGTCAATGTAAGCATGATGATGTTAAGAAGTGTTAACACTGAACACTACACTACTACAGCTGAGACTGATGGGAATGCAATTAGTTTTCAAGCATTAACCAAAGTATTGGAGCCTTTTTTGGTTTGATGATGTTGCAAGATGGAAAATAAAGTAATAAAATAAAATGCTAATGGATTACCAAAGTTGTTGCAATTCATTCTGAGGACACGTGCGTACTAAATGTCATGACAAACCATGAGTAGCTGTGGCTCAGAGGTAGAGCGGGTCTTCCTCTAATTGTAAAGTTGGCTGTTTGATCCACAGTTCCTCTAGTCAACACGTCGAAGTATCTTTGGGCAAGATACTAAACCCTAATTGCTCCTGATGGCTGTTCCATCAGTGTGTGAGTGCATGTAAATATATAAAAACTGAGTAGCAGGTGGCACCATGTATGGTAGCCTCAGCCACCAGTTTATGAACGTGTTTGTGAATGGGTGACATGTAGTGTGAAAGTGCTTTGAGTGGTCAAAATGACTATAATTGCTATACAAGTGCAGGTACATTTACCATACCATCCAATAGTTATTTTATTGAAAGCCATTAATGCGAACCTCACTGTAGCGCTGGGGGGAAAAGTAAGGGGATAAGTAAAGGGTCATTATTATGCATGGTCTAGGAATCATGAATGCCTGTGCAACGTTTTATGTCAATATAATCTACTGGTGCTAGAGGAGTCAGGGGATGATTGAAGTCAGTAGAGTTCATCATCTGGGGACTATGAATGTCTTTACAAAATTTCATGGCCTTCCATCTAATATGTGTTGCGATATTTCCATCTGTACTAACGTGGTGGTCCAGCAGACAGACAGACATTGACAACCCTAGAGCCACGTTGCTTAGCATGCCTAGTGTCACATAACTGAAATATCATCTTTTCAGTAACAGCCTTGAAAGAAAAGCAGTCTTTTATGTTAATAGGCCAAGGGCTTGTGGAATTTATTACTTTTAGAGAAGCATGAAATCCTACAATTTAGTTTAAAATACAACCATCACAAAAATCTGAGGAGGTTTTCATCATGCAAAAGTGATACGCTTTGGAACAGACCTCCACGTGCACAGACCGTCCCACTCACCAGACCCCGAGCGTGCTACACCAATAGGAGAGTGCCAGCCAGAATAGCAATTTCTACCAAAAACAATCAAAGTAAGTGAAGTGTGGATCATAGAGTCCCTCTGGCATGCCTGTGTGTTGACTGGAGAGTAATGAAAGAATGTAAAAAGGGCCCGAGCTCAAATCACGCTCCAGTCAAACAAAGGAGGAGTAATAAGGCATTTCGAGAGCAGGAAAACTAAAAGCCTGCAAGTGATTTAAATCAGGGGGCTGACAATACAGTGTGGTGTGTGGGTTTTTGTGTGTTCGTGTGCATGCATGTGTTGGCGCTTGTAGTTTGTGTATGTGGTTGTATGCAGTGCAAGCGGAGGAATAAAGGCTCTGTTATCCAAAGATATTCGTGTGACCGAGTTCGTGTGTGTTTCTATCTTTGCGTGTGCTTGTTTCACAGTCATTTCACTGCATTATATGGTTTCTTAGACCTGGTGTGGTAGTTGTGTGAGTATACAGACAGGCAAAAAAGAAAAACATATGCTGCCCTCCAACTATCTGTGTAGAACTACAGCTGGAGGGGTTGGCTGGTGATATTGACAAGTAAACTGTTTTCAGATTTCAGTTTAACTCTGTTCAGCTTCATCCCTGCACATGTGGAAATAATACTGTGATGTACTGGATTATTCAAAAAAAAATGACTTTGTAGATATATTGTACTCAGCTGAAAACTAGAAGCTGACAAACTTTACTCTCTATAATTTTGTTTTCATTTCCACTATTACAGAGTAAAAGCATGCATAATAACAAGCACTGTTTTTGGTAGCTTTGAGTAAAACGTTGAATTTGAAAGTTTTTAGAGGCACTATTGTATTCTTTTCTCTCTATTGTAGGATATGGTAAATCTTATATGTGTGCTATGTGAGATTCTGTTTGTGTTCATGTATGTGAGGTGCTCCCTTTGAGTGCTGTAAAAGGCTTTAGTCAGGATGGTAAAAGAAATTAAGATGATGTCAACCGTTTATTGGACTTTAAGCTAGTTAAAGCGCTAGTGGGCTAAACTAGGAGGCCTCTGTAAAAGTAGCATTTTGTAGTCCTTTGTTGGAAGATTCTAACATGTTAGAGAATTTTTGAAAATTATATTGAGTTGGGAAAGGATAGTGTGATTAGGCACAGATTGCTGCACTGGTGCAACAAAAGATGTTATGTTAGTAGATGCCGACATAGTTATTATGGGACCTGGAGAAATCAAATGTCACTATATTTTTGGCTAAATGCCTCAATATAGAGCTTGATGATACAAAATATACACTATGAGACTTTTGCTAAATAGTCATCAGTAATGTGGATATAATGACTAAGTGCGTAAAGGGAAATAATAGAACAGCTAGAACAGTCTGGTACGTTAATAGAATTACATTACTGTAATCCATCATTTATACCAGCAAACAACACTTAAGATATTAAAACAATATCTAGTTTCATATCAAAGTAAGCATATTATGTATATATATGTATGTATATATACTGTATATAAACCTTACTCTTTGGCTGCTAGTGAAAAGTGACTGAACTGAATGTCAGCTCCCAGTTTAGATTTTGTTTTCATGTACCTTGACTGCATCTACAGCTTAACACACCATATAAAAGAAAAAAAAACACAAACATAAAGTGAAAATAACAGTAATTATCTTTATACAACTTAATTAGGCTACAAAGTGCCTTACAGGTTACCAAGGCCCTTAATTATCACAAAATTCTGATTTTATAGATGTCATTTTAATCCTTTAATTTACTGTTTTCTAAAATGTATTTTTGTATGTTTATTGTATTTAATCTTACCTTAAGAAACAACATAAAACAGCTTTCTGAGGGTGATCTGCTTGCTGCTGTTATGGCTCTGCTTGTTTAAACTGACTGAGTAATGTAACAGCTCCCTCACATACATGGTTGCAGGATTTTAGCAGACACACTTGCTATTTCATATTACTTCACCTGTTAAACCCAAAAGTAAGCATGCTGAGCAGTGCACATAGGAGTGTACACATATATGATATGCATGTGGATAAAGTAAACCTCTGAGACACTTTTTTATGATATTTGTAGTTTTTAGTTTCTTGCTATCTCTAAAACACAGAGTGGGGCTGTTAATGTCATCAGCACTGGTTGGATTCTCCAGTAATTTTTTTACATAGCTTTTGTACTCAGTCATCGGGAGGAGCCTTGATTCTACCTTCACTTTTCTCCAAAAACGATTAAAAACATGAATAAGCCAGACTGTTACACTGGCAGCACATAAAGGGCAGCACACTAAAAAAAATTAGTTTTGGTAGATCTCTCTGTGTGTGGTTTTTGAATGACACATCTTTAAACTTAAACTCTCAAATTCTTTGTCAGCACCAGGAACAAGTCTTTGAAATGTTGGTGTTGGGTCTTAAAGTTCTAGTAAGTAAACTGTCATTGGGGAATGACTGATTGTAGAAACAGCAGGAAGAACTGAATGCCTCCATATTTTGAACCACCCAGTAACACCACCTTTAGTTTCCCATTGAGAGAGACTGATGGAGGCCTTGTGTGTATCAAAATGTGCGGAGGCACTTCATCAATATATCAAGGCCATTCCATACAAAGTGATGACAGGTGCACATCAAGGAATAGTTGTTGGATCCAGCTGGTCAGCAGCTTTTTGTGAAGCAACAGTTTTCCCCTCCAGTTTTCATTCACAACTGTAGTACAATATTGCAGTTAGTTTGAAGGATAATTAACTGCCTGCTTTGTAGGCCTCTGCATCAGCGATGGCCATGGCTGGAGGCATTGTGTTATCGAGTTTTACATCCTTATGTATGTCTCTTTGTCCATCTGTCTCATTCTTGTGAATGTGACATCTCAAAAGGCCTCAAGGGATTTTTTTTTAATAAATGTGGCACAAATGTGCACTTGGAACTTATTGAATTTTGGTGGTCAGTGGTTAAGGTCACTGTGACCTTATATCTGTGTCATTGTCTTGAACGGGATTATTTTAAAAAGGCCTTGAGAGAATTTTCTCAAATTTGGCTGAAACGAATTAAGTAATTAGATTTTGGTGTTCACAAGTCAAGGTCTCACATGTCCATTTCATTCTTGTGAACACAAGCAAATTTTCTCAAATTTGGCACAAACGCACACTTGAACTCGAGGAATAAACTGTTTAGAATTTGATGGTCAAAGGTCACTGTGACCTTGTGTCCATCTCATACTTGTTAAGATGATATTTTAAGAAGGCCTTGAGGGGATTTCTTCAAATTTGGCACAAACGTCCACTAGAACTCATGAATGAAATGATCCGTCAAAAGTCAGAGGTCACTGTGACCAGACATGTTCAAACAATTCATATGATAATTATGATCAAATTTCGCACAAATGTCTAATTGAATAAGATTAAGTGATGACATTTTATATTCATATCTGGGCAGACATGAATGTTAACTACAACTTGATTAAATTGTGGAGGCATTCAACAGCAAGGCAGTAATTTAAATTTCTGTCTCCCCTACCTCCATTGGAAACTGCAGTAAACTGTGGATTGTCCTCCACAATACAGTATGAAACTGAGAAACTTTTCCAGAAAATGAGCAAACAATCCTGCTACTTTTCTCTCGGCTGTCACATTTTCTGACGTTGAAGGAAAATGAACATACTGTACTGTGGCTTTACAGCACGAAAACACTTAGTGAGAAAGGATTGCACTCAGTCTCCCTTTTTAAAATCAGTGAATGACCCCGGTGGGTTGGAGTCTGGTGATTGTCAGCAGTGACTGCTCAGTTCAAAGGCTTCATACTATATAATAATAGGCAGACAGATGGAGCTAACAGAGCCTATCCACCAGATGTGGAGTCTGACACACTCCAGTTTCTGTGCTGTCCGTATGCAGCCTGCAGCTACACAATACACACACTCACTAGCGGGTAACATATATATACACACAGACATGAAACAGTAGAATTATATCGCTCTACTCCATCATAGAAAGCTTAGCTCTTCATTGCTCATCTTTCTCTGTCTGTTTTTAGGTCTTTTTCTTTTACACAATTGCTCCTATTGACCATCTCACAATCTATCATCCTGATATCCAAGGCCTTGGTTCAGTTTATACCCTAATGGCTTCCTCCTCTTTAGACATCAGTTTCATGCCCTTCATAAAACAGAAAAGAAACCTGTGAAATCAGTCAGACATTGCAGAACTGGGTGCGTCATTAGACTAACTGTATCATCAAAGACTTGGATAGAACTGGGAGAAAATTCCTCCATCTTTGTCCTGCACTCATGATGAATAGTTTCGTTCTCTCACAAACTACGCAGTTGCTTTGATCCAAACTATTTCTGTGTCCACATTTGTCACTGCGGCTCTCGAGTGAGTGGACTTTCAGTAGCCTATCAGCCTATTTCTTAACCTCTCGTTCTAGCTGCTTTTTGAAGAGGAGGGAGGATTGTTTATGTTGGCATGAGTCAGACCCGAGCCCATCATGTCTTTATTGCTTCAAGGACCAGGGGCACTGCGTGATGCGTACAGAAGAGAGACACAGTGTACAGTATATGCTGGTAGGAAAGACTTGGAGAAAAAGGGATATTGCTGCAAAGGTAATAAAGTATGTGTCTGCGGGTGTCTCTTGCAAAGAGAGGAGAGAAAAAGTGACGAAGTGGGGAGGAGGAAGGGACAGACGATACTGCAATTTGATGAGAAGTTCAGATCCACCAAATGAAGCGCCACGATAACATCAGGGCCCAGCGATATTACTGTAAACATGTTCCATATGCTCTACTGTCTCCACCTCTGTCTCCTTCTTTTCTGCTCTCTGCCTGTCTCGCCTCATCTCTTTTGATTTCCTCTCTTTCTCCTTTTTCTCACTCCTTGTCTGTCTTCCCCCTTCTCTCCTGCCCGCTTGTTGTTTTATTGAGGAATGCTCCACTGAGGAGAGCATTTGATCTTGCTGCTGCTTTGACCTAAAGATGGAGGGAGGGCGGGAGATAGGAGGGATTTAAGGCTGCATGTGTCCCCAATTACACCGCTGAGATGGCAGCGTAATTCACTGCTTCACTCAGCGACTGGTGGACGGGAAAGAGACGCCTAATCAAGGCCAGAGTACCCTAACCTGCTGCCAATTCTAACACGTACATAGACACTGCACATGCATGACTCTAACACACACACACACACACACACACACACACACAGCGGCTTGCTCATGACGAGAGCCTTCACACAGCTCACCACATTTGAAAGCTTATATTGCTCACATTTTGCTGCTCCACCCTTTCTCTTTAACTTCCCTCCAAAGCAGTCTCATAAAAATCGATAATAAATAAGAAACTTGAAAACTTCATCTACTTGTCACTGCAGCTCATGATCCATACTTAAAAGTTAACCAAATTGATTTCCCTACAAAAATATCAAACTCAGTTGAGTGTTGTCTGCACATCCATGGTTACAGTACAAACAGAAACGGATAACAACCAACGTAGCGTAACTCATCCTGGTGCAAGTGTAAACAACTTCACGCTGAATAAAATCTGCAGCCCACATCTAACATCTGACTCCATGGCAACATTGTATTTCCTGTTTGCTTCACCTAGCATGCTAATTAATCATAATCATCATGTATACATACATTTGGGGGTGCTAAAGTTAAAAAAATGTTTGCATGCCACAAATAAGGAAAAGACAAGCACAGAAATTGAATTATCTCTTGTTTGTATACAATCAATATCTTAAATGGCTGTTCTATCAGTGTCACTAAGATCCTATCCATTCACATGTATCAGAGATAACAGGGTTGGTTGTCACACTTCTTACTTTTATTTGAATACCTCAAAAATAGTATCTTTAATAGTTTTTCTTTCAATGTGTAATGGACACCTATAGTGTCAGGTATGAATGGAGAAATAGAGTTACCCACTCTTTGTAAGCCTATTCTGTTAAAAAGATACGGACTAGCAAATACGTCTTGTGCACTCCTGACAAGCAACCCATTGTGGGTTGGCGGTCACACACAAAGTTGTTGATTGTCCTTATGTTATTAAGGACGGAAAATGAAAAAATGGAGGGAATCGTAAAAAATAATTCATAATGCTTTATTTCATTGAAAATTCTCTTTGAAATGGAACAAACTAAAACATCTCCTGTATTTATCATCATGGAACAGTATAAAGTACAATTAATGTGACGACCAACCCCAAAGAGAATGTGACAAGCAACCCCTACTGGGATTTTTTTGCTGTATCAATTAAGCTAAAAACTACATTTTGTAGCCAGCAAAGGAAAAACTTAAACTATACTTCTCCCTCTGTACTTTTTTAATGGAAATCGTTGTTAATTTTATAAACCCATCATGCAAAAGCCTAGAAGAGAATAAGAGAGGAGCTGGATATTTACATTTTAACATGAAAAACATTCTTCTCACTTCAATGTCGAGTGTCTTACTTGAGTATGTATAGCTGTGTTTTGAGCCGTCCACAAGCTACATGACTCGCCTACCATCAGTCAGTGATCAGCCCCCTCCGCTTGGTGTTGCAGAGGCAGAGGTCCTGTAAAAAATGTTTTGTTAGTGTTAAGCTAGCTCTGAAGTGTTAAGGTTAAGTTGAAGATTATGGTAAGGATAAGACTTAAATCTTGTTACATAAAACAGAGTTCCCACACATTCATTTATTTGCGTCAGATTGCAACAACCAACTCATCCACCGACACAACTAGGTTTTTGGAATTGGACTGTTAATTAGGAGCACTTCTGTAATATATATACCATTCTGTTTTTTATAGTGCACTTGCGGCAGAGACATCACAGTAGAACATCAGGCGCATTGAAAGTGAAATGTTGTTCAAAACTTTACTTTCACTCACAAACATCTACAAACAGCTTCTCTAACCCATTGATGTGATCTGATCAGATGCAAGCAGATCAATTATCCTCCCATCGAATGACAGATGTGGAGGAGGGGAGAAACTCATGCCTGCTAAGCTGCATTCAGGGCGTTAAAATGACGTTTAGAGCGAGTCCACAGAACGATATGATTATATGATAATGCTTAAAAAGAAAAAGAAATGCCACACATACACTGTCATTCTGCGGGAAACACTGGGTAAATCAGGTCTTTGTGTATAATGAATAAAGTAAAAGGATAAAGTGGACTGTTACTATGTTTGGCCTCATATTTAGTCCCTTGAATTGGTGTTATAGTAGATTTCAACTAACCGTGGCAGTAGTGGGTTTGTCTTATACCAGTGGTGGGTGCGGTTTGTAGGGGGCATGATGTGTAGGCTTCGAAAGGAGTGTGGCTGCAGCTAGACATGTCTCGTGTTAGGCCTTACACCTGAACTTTTCAACAGTGCCCTGAGTGACGTCTAATTAATGCGACATGTAACCCATGTGACAGCCAACCCCGTTCTCCCCTATACTTGTTGTGTGTTGAGAAACTTGTTGACATCAACATTATGTAAAAAAAGTAAACAAAAACTGAATTGAATGTTAGTTAGTTCCACTGAATGATATGATAAATAATGCAATTTCTAGGTAGCCTGGGAAAGTAACTATATGAAGTGACTTTGCTGTCTGTAAAAAAGGAGTAACAAAGCAAAAAAAAAAAAAAAACTGTCTCGGGTTCAAAGGTCTGGCACATTGCTGAGAAGTAAGGAGCAGAAATAACATATGAAGGTGCATAGCAGGCTGTGAGATCCTGCGCTCAGAGGGATCTAACAGATTTCATCTCTGCAACCTGAAAGCATCTGAACAGGAAATGAGGTAATACAATCGAGATCTTTGTGCATTTAGTAGTCCTTTAACACCTCTTTCTTCTCTGCGCCACCATCTGCCTATCCTCCTTTCCATCGTCTGGGGTGGAGGTGGATCGCTTATGGTGTGTGTGTTTGAGAGAACAGGGTTTATGGGAGGTGAGGTGAGACTCTGTTTGGAGAAGCAAGCTGGGATGCTTTACAAGGTGTGCTTAGTCAGCCCCCGCACCAGTCATCTGGTGAAATGAGATGGAAATTACAAGCTTTGGAAATGTGAGAGGAACTGTGATCGTCTTTGTTTCTCATAGATGATTTTGTGTCTCTCTCACTGGTACTCTTTGCTCTTCTCTGTATTTTTGCCCACTTTAATAAAATCCAGGCTTTCGTAATCCCTCCACCATCCCCAACTCCTTAACCTTTTTTGAAGTCTTCCATGTTTAATCCACAAAGATGACATTGGGTGGAAGTGTTTTTATAATCAGCACACAGTTGCAGCCAATGAAACTACGTCAAATAAAAGTGAGATCAGGCATGATGTTCCACCCAGCAAGAATATTTGTTTTGAACTGTGTCTGTGAGGCCTCATGCATCATAAAATATGATAATAAATAGTCCTTTGGTGCAAACTGCAAATAATGAGACTTTAAAAATGGGAAGAAGATAAACGTACTGAAACAGGATTTACACTTTGGGTTTCAGCAGAAAACTGCAAAATGGGTGTGTGTATTATGTAATGTACTCAAAAATAATTCACATTTTAAGCACAATTTATCCACTTTTATGGCTTGCTGATTAAATCAAGCTCTTCCCACACGTCTTAGTAGGGTGAAGCCAGATTTACATACATTTTTACCATTGCTTTTTGTTTGTTCATGTTTTTGTTTGTTTGTTTGTTTTCCTTTTTCTTTTTTTTTGCTGCTATTTTTTTCTTTAGACTGACATCCAGCTCGCTTGGTGTTTTTTCCATCGCTCATCCCTTTGTCTTCTCATTGCTCCGTTTTTTTTTCTTCAAACGTTATTTTTCTCCTCCTCAAACGCTGATGATTACCAACATACACTTTAAAAACCTTCCAGTCTGTTTCCATTCAACGAGTTTCTGACAATGTCAAATTTACCTTTTATCATCTCCATACCTTTCATCGCTTACATCTGCCTACCATTTCTCCCTCTTTTTCCCCTTTTGTTCTTATTTTACATACTGTTGCCTTTTTCTTTTCCCCAAACCGAGGCAGATTCAGAGCAGGTGTTTCCCCATTCCTCCTCAGTCCCCTCTGAACGTATGGTTCATCTGGTTCTTTACTTTATGAGCATTTCAGTATAACAGAATCCCTTTTGACAAATCCATATTAGTGACAGACACCTTTTGGACCCTGAATCACCTAAATCTTTCTTCAAATGTATAAAAAGCTGTATTCCTATTCCATTTTTGCTGCTTATTTATGTTTAACTTAGTGTCATTAGTTAGCACTGTTGTAAAAAATTCAGTGAAATAGTCAAATCTTTCTGCAAACCAGACTTCAAAATTACCTTGTGACGGCATATAAATGCAGATTTGACTGACAGTGCTGGACTCCCCATCTTGGCTAATAACACAGTGTTTCCATTTTTACCAAGGAAATCTTGTACTAATTTCGCTTTGGGTGGAAAGTGGAAACATATTGTATAGAGTTATTTTTTTTTTACCAAGTAGTCATAGTATTTTAGGAGCTGTCTTGAAATATATATATATATATATATATAACTCAGTGAAATAGTCAAATCTTATATATGAAGCTCAGTTTTGACTCACAATGTTTATGCCAGAAATATAACCCATATAGTAGAGAACAGCTCATTAAATAATGAAGATCTACAATTAGAGATATTTTATGAGAAAACCAACAGAACTACAGCCATTCCTCTACCTTTTTTTATTAGTCTGTATAATTTTTACTTTATCATTATAGATGCTAGAGTTGAATGTAGTTACTGTACTTGATATGCAAAAGCATATCATTTCTAAACACAGGAGCGGGACACAAAGACTTTATGGTGGTGTTGCCTCTTTTGTTTGTGTTTTGCATTTTTCATTAGTCGTTGGACATCTTTCTGTAGGTAATTTATTGGTCTTTTTTGGATGTTTTGTGTTTGTTTTATGTTTGTTTTATTCTTTGTGGTAAATTTGAGTCTCCCCTTTGTCAGTAATTTGAGTGACATTTTGCAGATGAAGGTTAGGGGGGCCCTGATACTTTGGGCTCCAGGGCCAGTGCCCTGTATGTTCTTACCTCTTGAAGACAACCCCCGAATCTAACCAACATTGTGTATTGATCGCAAACTTTGAGAACTAACCTGAAAAAACATTACATTACTGTTAATACATTCTATTACAGATCGATCACCGCACATTACTACTTTGAAGTGTTCAAAAAAAAGTTCTATCTTAAGTCGTGTCAGGCATGTCATATCTGGAATGGTTCCCATCAGTTTTGTTAAATACATTTATCGACCAGTGTTTGCGAACTCTAGATCGTTCTGTATATCTCAGCACATTCTGAAATGTATGTTGAATCAGGTTTTTGTGGTATGGTATGTTGAAATGCTCCAGTCCAGTTCCCTGACTCGAGATAATTTTTTCTGCAGTAGCGGAAAGTGTTTTGGACGCCGACATAGTGGGATTGTCTCTGGCTCGTTTTCAGCTCTCTCTTTGGGGACACAAAGCGTTCACTTCTCCCTTCCCACCACTCATCTTTCCCTCATCCTGTCTTTTTCTCTCTGCCATCCTCCTGTCTTCCTCATTAGCCAGCTACCTTTTCCTCTAAACAAGTGCAGGAATGCTGATGCGTATTTTCTTAACCTGGGATGAGGAGAGGTTCATGTAGAGCATCGGTGTGATTGACAGGGAAGCGTGCTGGAAAGGCTCACAGGTTCTCTGTTTGCCTCAGAGTCTCGCTGTTGGCAGCCCAGACTTGGTCTCCAGTATAGAGTTGGAAAATCAAAGAATAAGAATAACACAGGACGTTTTTACTGGAAAGAATATTTCTCAGTGCATGGCGTTCCTTTCTCACTTTCAACTCTCTCTGTTGTAGTCTCTACAGTATATCTCCCGTCTCTCATTTCTCCCACTTCTTGCTCTCTCTTTCTTGCAATTTCTCTCTAGCCTGGAGTCAGATTTCTTGTGGCTTGTACTCTATCCTACAGCGTCAGTCGCTGAAAGCTAGAGTCATGAGTTGATGGAGACACGATGTCTCACACCCAGTTTCCCAGAAGCATCCCAAAGTTATTCAGCACAGTTTATCTGTGCAGTTAAAGCCAGTAAATAGTTGCCTGTGTTACACATCAGGTCAGTCAGTGCAGTAAGAACAGTGGAAGTAAAGAGAAACCACAGTTGTTGTATGAATGGAGTTCTTGGAGGAAAACTCTCTTACGGAGCTTAAAATACTTTGACAGTTTGTTTTATTATGCCTCTGCACCAGCGATAAATGTGCCTGGAGGCACTATGTTTTGGGGTTGTCCGTCCATACAAATATATGTCACATTCTCAAGAATGCCGTGAGGTAATTTACCAAAATTTGGCCAAACATCCACTTGGACTTGAACTAATTTGATTTTAGGGGTCAAAGGTCCCAAGTGACCTTGTCTGTCTCATTCTCTCATCTCAAAACACCATAAAGAAATATTTTCAAATTTGGCACAAACATCCGCTTTGTGTTAAGGGTTAACTGTTTAAAATTTGGTGGTCAGTGTCACTATGACTTTGCATCCGTCTTATTCTTGTAAACGCCATTTCTCAAGAAGGCCCTCTGGGAATTTTCTTAAAGTCAAATGTCCTCTGGGTCTCAAGAATGAACTGATTATAATTTGGTGCACAAAGGTCAAAGGTCACTGTGACCTCACAAAACAGTGGTGTCCACCTTGAAACTGTGCTGATTGTATAGATTTTCTGTGCTGCCGGGTCGAAGATGTGTGTGAAGCATCCATGTTTTCACAGACATAGATGTAAACTTTAGTAACTCTGACCTGACGGGCAAAATGACACAAATGACACCATCGCTGTGCTTGACGTGTCATTTAAATTTAACATCTTTAGCTTGTCACGCTCTGAGTTTCATTAATAGTGTCTGGCCTAAATGTTCTCATTGATTTAATCTAGCCTGCCAGCACTTTTCGGTCATTATAGATCCTGCAGACAAGGCGAGATTCAGCCTGGCGAATGAGGAAATACCAACAGACATAAAGAATGGTTTTGGAATGGCGCCCAGCTCCACTGTTGTCACATGATGTCTAAATCCGAGTCACGTTTGAAATTCAGCAGCATTATCCTGGCATTCCCAGATTCCATCTGCTGGGGCCTCTCCTTTTGAATTTGTCATCCTTGAGGAATCTGGGAATGCTTGCAGTAAGCTGATGGAGTGTGTACGTGTCCCTGACTGCACCTGAGCAGACGCACACACAGATTTTTGTCCAACGTACAAGCACCAGCAGGCATGCAAACATGACATGTGTCTTATTCACACTGTTGGCACACATGATACACTATTTACAGAAAAGTCACGTACGAAAAGCCAAGCGAGATGACTATATTCATGTCACCACACACAGACAGCCTGACTGACTTTGGCTTTAGGTCTTAAATCTTACATTCCACACCTGACCCCATGACACAGCCAGACCCCAACACAGATGTTAACGTGCACCATATTCACATCATTAAATGCTATGTTTAATTTCTGCAGGACTCTTAACTAGCACATCCTCTGCAGTAAAATGACACACTAACATGCAGGTGTGATGACTCTATTCACATTCCACAGACAGATGAACAGACAGACGGCTACCTCTGCAGATTACGTCAAGGTCTCTGCGCTCAGTCTATCTCCTTGGAAGCGATCAGGTTTTCCCGAAAGCTGAGCGCTTACACACACACACACATACACACACACACACATACACACCCTTGTCCTGGACCTGTCAGGTGAAAACAGATGAGCTGCACAGTAGGTGGTAACATGCTTGTGCACATTCCTCACTAGTCTGCTTACATCGCTGGTAACAGGAGCTGAGGGGAGCCTCACCCAAAATGGGCTAACCAGGCCTTACATCAGCGTGGTTTCCATTGCAGAGCCGCGCAGGGACAGCAGGGGGGCTTGTGCATCAGCCTGTTGAACCTACGAGGCCAAACGTATAGGGCCAAACCGGGCACGGCAGGATTCTGCAGAGCCATCAGCACAGCATGAATTTACTCCATGAGCACAGTTTCTGTCATGATGAAACTGACAAATGTGTACAATAGACTGTAGCTTAATATAAACTGAAATTCATAACACATAGCAAGCCTTTGCAAGCAAAAAGATGTGGAAATTGCCGTCACTGTATATAAATCCACAAAACCCTCATTACACTGAACTTCATTCCCAAGCTCCAGCTCTGTGTGTTTGTGTCGGTTTCCTTGGCACTCTCAGGTTTCCTCCCATATTTCAAAGACATGCAAGTAGTCTGGTGGAGTGGAAACTTTAATTTGCCCGTAAGTATAAATGTGTGAGTGGACCTGACCAGTAAGAAGACTAGCAGTTATCGAGTTGTCAGCTAGCCTATGTGGCTGAAATAATATCATAATATTTTAGGAAGTGTATTTGTAATTTCCATGTAAATCCCTATATGGCAAATTTTCACTAATGTTAAATTTGATGAATTTTGTCCAACCTTCAGCAAGGATAGGCTCCAGCCCCCCGCAATCCTGAAAAGGATAAGTGGTTATGGATAATGAATAAATTAATAAATAAAAACGCAATATATACTAACTCATATCATGCTAATAAAATTATACTGAAAGTCAAGAATTAGCCAAATATTGACTTGTGCAGACTTAAATGATATCTTAGTATGGTATAAATGTTAAAGGATATGTAGCCTTCATATTGGTATGGATGATCACGATAAATTTCAGTGTAACCTATGCTTCCTAAATTCCATCTTGTGGCGGAGAGAAGCTACTATAAGGTTTCAGCACGTAAAGAGAGAACCTCTGCCCTCGGTTTGTGTTGCATATGGTGAGACAGCGTGGTGGTGGAGACTGGGAGATGGCTTTGAACTACTGGTTTAGATTAAAACTACACAAAAAATCCCTATTAATGCCTCCTATGGAAATTCTTACTTTGATAGAGTGAAACCAGAGTTCATAGTGTGCTACAGACCAGCATCTCAAGAGGTTGTAAAGATTCAGTGTCTTTCTTAAGGACGTCACCAACCATGCACTGAGGAATGCTGGGTAGTGACAGTTGTTCGTGTGAGCCTGACGCTGTGAGATAATTTTCTGGGAAGTGACAAGCTGCTGTATGAAGGAATCTTCTCGCACTTGTTGGTCTGTGTCAGCTTTATTCATGGTGTACTCAGGTTTCCTCTGAAGTAGCTGCAGCAGTTTAAAAGCCCTCTGTGGGTGGTTGTGTGTTCAGATTTAATTTTCAGTAGGTTTATGCTATAATTCAGCTACATATTCAAATTAGTGTTTGGTTTCTATTTAACCCTTTAAAATCTGAGCAAATTGGCTTGATTTCAGTCAAAAACATGAGAAGACAGCAATAGGTAATGAAAAAAAGGAGTCGACCCAAAATTAGCAAGAAATTAGTAAAAAGTACATGAAAATTACCTGAAAATAAGTTGCAAAAAAAAAAGTAAGTAAAAGTAAGTAAACGTTTCAAAGTAAGGTTAAAGAAACAATAACAGTGGTTTGACCTGGAAAAAAATGATAATTCTGTAACATTGTTTTAATTCATGTAATTATGATAATGATGTATACAGTTCTTCCCTGGATTTTTTTTCTTTTTTCCCCAGACATCTTTTCCTAGCTATTTAAAATCAATTTCTAAATCTACCAATTTCTTTTAATTTGTGCAACACTTTTTACCAAGTTGCTCATTGCCTTTTTTCCTGTGTTTTTAAAAGAAATAGCACCAACTTGCTGAGGTTTCAAGGGTTTGTGAAAAGTATCCAAACACAGCACAAGAAAAGTCATGTTGCTCCAGGTTTCAAAGGGTTAAAGCGTACATGATGTACTTCCAAAGGTGCCCATGTCTCTGAACAGTGTCTTCAGAAAGTACGTACCTTGATCGAGCCCCATTATATCTAAAAAATGATTTAAAATACCACTAAAGCTCCAAAGTTTCCTCCAACATTTACTAAACAACTGTAAGTAAGCCAAATTATAGTTCCAAATGCTATGCAGCACTAAAAAACATGTATAAATTGCATAAAACATCCTCCCTGCTCAGCTGTGTGTGATTTTTGGAGAAGAAGCAAAGTTTGTTTTGTTTTGTTAAATGTGCTTTTTCATGTCTGAGCAAATGTCTGTTGCAACTTGAGCTCTTTCTTTCTCTTGTCTATTGTTCTGATCCAAAAGAGAGCCTTGTCATGCAGCCTCCTGTCATCTATCCTGCTCACATCCCTCTCCCCCCTGCTCCCCCTCCTGCCTCTCTCTCTCTCACACACCCCCTTCTGTGGTCTTATAAGGTTACAGAGCAGAACTTTCTGAGGCGATGCAGGACTGTGGGTGTGTATGTGTGTTAGTGGTTCCTGTGTTCTTTGGTCCATGATGTCCTCAGGTGAACACTCAGTCCCCGAACTGGGCCTGCTTTTATTCCTCTATATGCTCCAGTTGAGCCTGGGAACAAACACCTGCACACACACAGGTGCAGCTTTAAAAGCATGCACACACAAACATTCACAGGTGGTTCACATCAGCACATAATGCATTATATTTACTGTCTGAAATCTCGATTTACTGCTCACTATAGAGTAAACTACAGAGTGTCTTTAGAGAATGAGTAAAAAGGGAGTGGTTTCAGACACAGCCGTCATTATCCTCTTTCAGCTCTTTCAGCTCTCTCAGTCTTGTCCCCTCTGTTACTCTTTAATGGATAACTTCAGTTTATTTCTACTCAGGTTTAGTGCAATTTTGGTGGTAGTTTATAAATCAGAGAATTTAGATTGGAATTTAGAAAATCACATGCATTTTAAAAAATCTTGAAAGGAAAACAAAGGCAAACAGTTGTTTCCCAAAGTTTCAACAGTATGTTTTACCTCCACCACAGTTTAGTGGATGCAAATTTGCATTTCCTAGGATAGAGAAGGCATGACTAACCCTACTCTCCCTCTGATTGACTTATCTTAACCAGTCTCAAAACTCTTAACTACATCTGACCAACCAACCAACCAACAAAGGCAACAAGTTATAGCCAATCAGAGGGAGTCTGGTGGGTCATGCCTTCGCTATCCTAGGAAATGCAAATTTGCTTACTAGACTGACTTTCGGGTCCTGTTTTTATCTACTTCACTTAGTGTAGTTATGCAGGCACAAACATTTTTCTGACTTTTAAGATAATATGAATGTTTCCAGCTTTTTTACGCTTGTTCATGGCAATGACTTCCAAAACAACTTATGACCAGTGACATGTATTAGTGACTGGAATACATACTAATGTTCGCAGTTTTAAAGATTTGGTTACCATTGTTAAATGGTTGCAGTCAGGCAACAAAACTATGTGGTAAGGGTTAGGGTTAGTTAGTTAGTTAGTTAGTTGGTTAGTTAGTTAGTTAGTTAGTTAGAGTTAAAATAAGTGTGTTTGTTGTGTTGACTGTTGCTTGCACAGGACACAAACAGAATTCTCCTGGGTAAAAGTCCTGTATATGTTTGACCGTCCACCACCTATATGGACTTTGTCGCTCTTGATATGTCACCTACTTCCTTCTTTGCTATGGTCATAATTAAACAATACACGGGTTGTAATAAGCTGCTGGCACAGACAACCTATACGGCTGCTTTTTGGAGTAAGGGTGGGCTGTGTTTACAATATTTCAAATCACCTTTTGCATATTTTGCCCAGAAGACTTTTTTGTAGAGCCTGTTGTCATTTTCCCAGATCTCTTACTTACTATCTCTTACTTTGTCAAATACAATATCATCGAATCTTGTTGAAATGTACAAAACTAAAAAAAATAAAAAATAAAAAATAAACCCCATGCCCCAATAAGCTACTAGAATTACCATCTACCTACTTATTTTCTGTCTCTTCTTTCCTTTTGGCTGTCCATCAGTCCCGTGAATCTGTGACGCCCATGTATGACCAGTGTAAGAGTTATTTACAGCTGACACAATGAATAAACTCTCCTGCCAACACAAACCGGCGCTCTGCCTGGTGGGACAGAAGCCCACTTCTTAAAAAGCAGATTTTTACGAGTGTCTTCAGTATGTCTCTTTTTTTTCTCTCCCCCTTGCTGTCTTTTTTCTGCGCTCTCACATTTTCCAAATCTTCTTCCCTCCATTTATCTCAAAGCCCTCTCCTTTGCAGTCCTTCCTCACTTTCCCTCACTTGTTTTTCTTTTTACTCTTGGCATGAAATAATCTTTATTTTCTAAAATCTCTATCCTTTCGCCAAGACTATAACTTTCCACTCGTTTTCCAATCTTGAGCCTAATTGCGCAAATAATTCATTAAATCAGCTTGAGCCCTATGTGGTGCTTTTGTCTGGTTTTGGATGCATGTAAAAGAGGGACATTAGCTGCTTATCTCACTTTTTTCTATGTCTGTAACTGCCCAATCTGTTATACAAGATGGATAGATGTTTACATGAATACTTAAACTACATCCTTTAGGTGAGCGTTCAGGAGGGAAGTAAGATGGGATGTGGGTTAGTTGGAAAAGCAGGATTGAGAAATATTTTTTTCTTTCATTAAAAGCTTAAGAGGAAGATCTTAAATTTATACAAAAAACATGCAAGGACACACAAAGAAAAAAAGAAACTAGTTGGATGGAAAGATTAATCTGATGAAGACAAATTGGAAAAGGAAATTATTATCATTTCTAAATTTTTCTCCTCTATGCATATCAATCTCTCACCTCTTTAAAACAGAATTGTAGCTATATTGTGAAAATGGAGGGTTTGCAGTTCTTCCAGATAACCCCTGAGTTAGGTCAGTTTTCCAGCTAATAGGGATGGAAGAGGACCTTGGGAGAGGCCCTAATAACAGAGCGGGAGAGCTCATACATCAGTCTCACTCACCACACCAACCACTCTGGCTCCAAACACAGCCCCCCAGACCATATAACAGCATATTAGTTGCTATGCATAACCGCTCAAATTGAACATTTCTGATTTGGTTCAGCTTTACCCTCTAAGGCTCCCTCTTTCTCACTTTCCCCTTTTACTTTACCTCAGGCCTCTCATTCATTCCCGTTCCCATGAGTTTGAAGTTCGGCACTAATTCCCACATGCTGCTGTCACAGTAAAGTCACACCAAATTCTCAGAGCTTTATAGGGGTGAAGCTCGTGTCCCTGCGTGATTTTTATCATCATAAGCCAAATACAGCTGGATGAGGATCAGAGGCTGCTCTCATGGAACTTTCTGTGTGGAGATCTGATGTCTGGACCTCTCGAGGGCACCTAAATGTTCAGCATTTTCTGTATATTTTGCCACTTGGATGGCAATTGAGTGTCAAACAAGAAGTTCCAAAACTCTCAGATGTATGTAAAACTGGCCAACAGTGGTAAAGTGATACTATGATAAATGATTGTCAAACACCCAGAACATCCATCCAGCATATCACTCCTGACATGCTATGGAAATATGTGCACGGCTCTGTGATCCAGGTTATATTGCTTTTCTTTGGAAATGACTGTAAAATTTGGGTTTTTGACAGTTGAGATAATCGTCATTTTAATAAAAACCATTGGGCAGAGATGGTATCAGAGTGCTAATAGTCCTGGAAAGCTGACTTGTAGCTGTTAAAATAGAAGTGATGTGAAATGGCAGACAGGCAGTTAAAGGTACCTTGGCTATTGGCTGAAGAGACGGCACGAAACGGACTTTGACCGGTGCTGATAAATTCTCTAAGAAAATGTGATGAAATGGGAAATTCAGGGGGTGTTGCAGGTGTGAACCACATACATATGAAGTGATGGCAGTAATGTTATCAACAGCCAGTATGAAATAGGGGACACATTCCCATGTGAACTGATTTTATTTAACGAGACTGACACCAGGGTTGTCTCAATACGGAATTTTTACTTTGATACAAGTATAGAAAAAACGCTACCTCTCTTGAAACCATGAAGCATTTCAAGACACTAGAAATATATTGTGGTCCTAAGTCTTGCAGAGTTTTAAAAACACTAGTAAAAAGAAAAAAAAAAAAAAGTGCCAGAATTTGAATGCAAGGATAAAGGCCCAGAATTTTCAATAAACTTGCATACTTACATCAATTTGAATGTATTACTTTACGATTTATGAATACAGTATGGGCATCTGAATTGGAGCTAGTATACTATTGAGTCTACAAAGTCATTTTACCTAAATAACAAACTAAGTTGGGAGCCTTCCAGATGG
This sequence comes from Plectropomus leopardus, assembly GCF_008729295.1. NCBI lineage: Eukaryota > Metazoa > Chordata > Actinopteri > Perciformes > Serranidae > Plectropomus > Plectropomus leopardus. Next base: position 12,816,458 of record NC_056465.1, read on the forward strand.
ACCCCTATGAGCATTTTCCAGTTTGGCGACCCTATCAGCAGGGTGATGTTCCTAAAAGGTGCTCATACGTCATTATGTTATCTGCCTAAAATATAGTGGTTCGTCTGTTACCTTAAAAACAACCCATGTTAACTTTATAAAAAACAATATATTTGATTATTTTGTGATCTACCACCTCAAAATAGTAAAGTTTTGGTAGAGTTAAGGCAGCTAGAACTGCTTGGGTCAGGTTGGCCAAATGTTCTGGTCATAGTTGGAAAACACTAGTGTTGACTGTTGCAGTAGAGTCAAAGTCAGACTCTCTGTTGAACACTTTGTGCAAGTACGAGTTACTTTTTCAGCTCAGACTGAATTCCCAGCAATAGTTCTTCCCTTTTCTACCATCATCTAAACCTTCGATCTTTTTCTGTGCACTGCCAGATGGGCATCTTTTATATAATGCATACATCCAGTTAACATATAGGAGGCCATCAGAATCAGGATCATGATCCACTCAAGGTTCCAGACCCACAACAGCGAGAGCCATTGATCTAAACTGACACAAGCACTGTGAAGGTGCCTATTTTTAGGCTCTTGTTAACAAGTGGGCCTTACACAATTGCTTCCCTCTGTTGCTGAGAAACATTAGAAAGCTAATCTCAAAATTACTCGCAGTTCATTGCAGATATTCCAGATGATTGTCTCAATGAAAGAGAACTAACAGATGTGACCTAAATAGAAAATAGATAAAGTGGAAGAGAAAGAGAAGAATAATTACAGGGGATAACCTCTGGTCTAGTTGGAAAACTGTCTCACCTGGAAAGGTAAGGCCAATAAAATCATTGGTGCTGCTATTCATGAAAAATACATTTTCTCAAATTGGAGCGACCGACTGAGTTATTTTGGGTCCCGTAACACAAGTCAGAATCTCAGTGTAGTACTCTTAGTTAAAAGGAAAATAAAAATCAGTTTGATAAAGAGATAACATAAGGAGCACACACGCTAATTGTAGATCACCCCTCTTATGTTGCTCCATATCTGTAACAATCTTGACCCGAACTCATAAAGCCGGCTGCCTGTTGTTGTGAGACTGTTGCCAAGCCTCCAGACTCCCACAGTAACAGGTGCAGAGGCCCAGAGAGCCGCTCATTAACACAGCTCATTTCACAAGCACCACCACACAGTCGTTACCATCCTGACACAGCACGTGTGAAACAACACATTATCACCCAATTAGCGTGACCCCGTGTCAGGCGCCTGGTCTTATTTGACTGCAGACTTTCTCTCCAACTGTCACCCTGCATGCCAAACACATAACAATGTTTTCAAGTTGTGAATTCATAAAGAAACTCTTTTAAAATTTGTTTCTGAATCATACTAAGTGAAGTATGTACCGGGAAGTTTTAGAGATAAATATGTGTGTGGACAGTTGCATCAGTGCACATGCTTGAGTCTTTGCATTTGCTCATTCATCATGTTAAACTATCCTAGCCTGCATTAAGACACACACACACACACACACAAAACACACACACACACACACACACTGGGTCAGTTTGAAAAGCACAACTCATTGTAAATCCGTGAATACACATCTGTGTTTGTCAGTTGTCTGGTTTCCAAAGAATCAGTAGAGATAAAACAGTTTCAGGTCCCATCCATGTCAGTCCTGTAAGTCCTGCAGGCTGTTTCATTTGTCAGGACTCACCTTGTGACCTGTGGCGGTGCACACTGAAGCCCATTTTCTGTCTCTTCTCTCCTGTAATGAAAAGCAGAGAGCCGCTCTGTCGTCAGCTGGTAATAATGCAGCATTAGGTCCACATGGCTCACTGATAGGCTGCCTGTTATACATTCAAACCTTTGATCTGCACCAGCAAATACAATGCTACCACCAGATTTAAGATGGGATAACTCTTAAAGCAGTGTGTGCTTGTGTTTGCAGTCTTTTACACTGAAACAGTAATGGGGAGGTGAAGATGAAAAATTTTACGCAATATTTATTACTGAGTATTAGTAAATTTAAAATAATAATAACTTACTTTTACTAACTTACTCTGTTGTGTCTGCGTGGCTTTTACCACACGTATGTCTGTACACAGGGCTATTAGGGCTTAGAACTCTTTTAAGAGCAAATAATAATGTAATATTAGTTGTTCGAAATTCTCAATTATGTTTTTGCGCACTCCTGTATACATCCATTGGTATCTTACTTTGTGCCTTCGTTTTATGCAGTGGTATAATGGCATCTGAGTCGTAGCCTATATTAGCCCACTTACTGATTGTCTTGAATCAACTCCCAGTATTCATGTGAAAATAGTGGATGAAAAACCGTATAAGTTCAGATTTTATTCAGCCAATTTTCTGAAAATCATTTAAAATTCGGGCTACATTTGGATGAAAACCTGACTCGTAACAATCAGGTTTTTTTTTTTTCCTATTTTAGGTTTTGAAGTAGTTGCTTGGTAGATCACAGCTCTAGACTAATCAGAACGATTGGTTGTCATTTCCTTGTATCAGAGGACATTTGCATAAAGAGAACCTTTCCCAACTTTCCCACTTAGCACCACTGGGCCGCTTTTGAGTCTGTGAGCAGCAGTAGTCTATTTAAGATTCATTTCACAATGGATGGCATCCTGTCACGTATCTGGTGTTTGTATTTGTGAATGGTGCTGAAGCTCACAGCTAGCCATTTTTTCACTCGCTGTTCCACATTTATTATTATTGAACGGTTCATGATCCAGCTGGTGAAACAAAAATTAAAAGTGGTAGAGCCCAATAGTCAGAAAGATGCTAATAGTCTTCTTCATTTCCTCTTGTTTACAGGGTCTGAGTTTCCCCAAGACCCCAGTGTGATAGCTACCACTTCATGGAACACCTCTAGTGATGGTAAAGACACACATAAACACACACACACAAAGCAGGGCTCTGTGTTATAGCTGTGAACACATCTGTTACATGATGATATGTTCACAGTGCAATTAACACATGGTGCGCTGAACTGTAACCCTGCATGTGCTGTCTGAAATTACATTCAATGATGTGTTAAAAGTTACACATCCTCAGTCACCTTCAGCAACCCAGGCAACACCCATTGTCCCAGCGTAGGCCACTGTGGAGGATAATTGATGGAACGAATTACACATTGATCTACTCAACATGTGGGAATACAACCACAGGTGCACTGCATTTCCCTAATTTCCACTGACCTACTTTAGTTCTCTCTTAGGCAAAATCTAACAGTGGACCTTCAAAATGCGCTGGTGCTCTCACGACATCTTCAGACACTTTGCTTCATATTCATCTTTCAGCCTGACTTCTACGGCGACCCGCTTATTTTGCTCAGTTTGACAGAATAACTATAATCTGCAGAAGCAGATCACAGGTGCGAGACTGTAACGCAGCTATGGTCGCAGAATTTTCACAAGGTCGATTAAGCACACTCCTTGTTTTTCTGTTTCGGGAAGGAATTTCCTTCATTTCTCAGATTGCCTTCTGAAACAGCACACAGAAGTTGCTTTTTAACAGTCCAGAGTAACACAGATTGCACTGATCATAAATGTGCCTTATAAAATGTCTGGAGGGCAGATCAGGGCTGCATTACTCCTGGCCGACACCAGAATTAGCCTGATAATCAGACCAGCATTTAATTTCACTTAATTCAAGCGAGGATTATGTTGTTGTTCTTGTAAATCTATTAACAACAACTAGTGCAGCTGCATCACCGTCATCCTTGCTTATTGTCATTTTTGTGGCTACTTGAAGTTGGGTAGCTAGCTATGTAGGAGGATGACTTCCCCATTCCTAATCCCACATACAAAGCTTTGATGGGTTGACTGTTTCTCCAGCACAGGAAAACGACCAGCAAAGATCACTGGATCTCAACGGTCGATGGTTTTTTTGTTTGGCTATGTGTATCATACTCTTTTCCCACTAAAAAGTGCCTCTTTAAAACTTGGAGAAGACTAATTTGGATTGATGTTTTAGAACTGCGTAGGAGCAGACGGAGGGTCATTGGTGTCTGTGCGTCATTGCATCATTCCAGTTAAGGAGCTGAAATTAGTGCGTTCACCCAGGTTTTATGTTCTCATCAATGCTGATAGGGGCTGGAGGCAATAAATACTCATTTGACCAGAGTGTAAATCTCCAGTGTGAATGCTAAAATGTACGCATTCCCATTGTATTAAAAAGCAAGATGTTGGCGGGTATTGGTCGGTATTTTTATGCAGTGGGAATGAGGCCTTCAGCGTGTCCATGTGTGAGTGTGTGTGTATATCCGTCTGTCCACAGCTAATATCCTAAATTACTCTCAGCCTCAAATTTTTTGTGCACATTTATGACTTTATGCACAAGGACCTTTTGTGGTTGTGGTGATTCACAATTGTTGAAAAACTTGATTTATTGTCTGTTTTATATCGTCATTGACTGCTGACTCTTGACTCTTTTTTGGAAATCAGCTCGGCTAAAATCAACAAGCCTTACTTGGTGCAAGCCACATGTTGGTATTTGTTGTGGCTCTGAAACTGATATAGAAAAATTTCATTTTGAACTGGAGCATCAGCAGATAAAATCCATACCCAATATGCGCCATGTTCTGGCTGCCATGGCTTTGACTCATGGCGCCATGGCGTTTTGTTTGTCCAACATTCAATACTGGGAGCATTTCAGAAGCAGAATGCTTTGCTTGCTCAGTGTTGATTTTGTTAATGCCTTTAAAAGACCGGTTATGAATGGATCAAACAATCAAATGGATTGCAAGGATCAAAGATTTGTGGCAGAGTTTCAGTCATTTAAAACTAACCTTTCCTTATTATTACATCAGAGTGCTTCTCCATAACTGATAACTAATAATCAGTTGTTGTTCTTTGTTGCTTGCTGCTGGCCTTGCTTGACGTCCAGATATTATTAATATTATTGTATGAAAGGTGCTATGTGAAAAGAGTTTGATTTGATTCATGCCTACACCACTTATCAACAGTTATGTGCTCTCACAATGTACACATCCAACATTTCAAAGGAACACTGGATACATAGTGTAGCTGACACGCACACATGAATTCATTGTTAAAATAATACAGTGGCATTTTCCATTTGTTTCACCAAGATTTCTATGTGCAAGAGAGAGCTGCCCACTCACACAGGAACCTGCACTGACTGATGTGCTCAGAAACAGTCCAATAATGGCTTCTGCATTTGACAAGCTTGTAGGAAACAAACTTGTCAACAAGTCAGTTTTGACATGCACCCTACCTGGTCCAAAACCCCAAGGAAATTGTCTGTGGGATGCAATATGGAGATTAAAATGGCTAAAAGCCTGCTTGGTTCGCCCACATAGACTTGGCCGTGTTTTTCCTTCCCTTCCTCGATCAATAAGGATTCTTTCCAGTTTAGTGAAATGATTTATTCTGTGGTGAGGATGGTCGCGTCTCCTGGAGCTGCCCAGGTTTAGATCAGCAGATCTTGACGGAGGAAGCTTTTAAAACTGCTGTTCTCCTGTCAGCGCTGGAAGAATAGCTGAGTCAGATGCAGAAGGTTTTGTAGATATATTCTGAACACTGTTGCCGAGAGTTATCAGTCAAATCTCGCCCCCTCTTCTCCGTTTCCCCTGTGCTAGGAGAGCCAACATCCGCCTTATCCCCCACAAAGATACCCTGACTTGGAAGACCCTCGACATGAGACTTTATTGAACTTGACCTTTATTTTTGCTCTCTCATTTTGTCTGGTTTATTTAAGTCATCTCTTGCAAAGCCGAATCTCCCACAACATCCGCCCCACAGCAGATTCTGTGTACACAAAAACAGACATTGTTAAACACACATGGCAAGAACGAAGACGGTAGTTTCTGGACGTGATTGAGGAGTTTAGTCAAGATAATGATTATGGTGACCAATCAAGGATGTTTAAAAAGTCATAAATACAATGAGGAGTAGTTCCAAACAAATCATAGAGAGACAGCTTTATTTTTCCACAACAACATGAAATATAAAAACCTACAAAGGCTTGCATGTGTGTGTGTGTGTGTGTGTGTGTGTGTGTGCACCCATGTGTTCGTAGCAGTGTGTGTGTGTGTCAATTTTAGCTCAACCCCATGACTAACATCTGTTTCTTATCTGATGGATGGATGGTGATTGCACCACTTGTTTTGTCTGCAGGCAGGGAATGGTTTTGATTGACCAAGCAGACAGCATTCAGGTAGCGTGGCTCTATCAGTATGCATCAGTAGCAGGAAGTTATCATGCTGAAAGAGGCTCATTATTGGGCTGAAATCAGGGGTGATGATAGTTTACTGAAGTCATTTTCCCCGGGGCTTTCTTTCATTCTTCTGTTCACTGCTCCGTTTTATCCATTCTACTTCCTCTCGCTTTCTTTCTCTGTTGGAGAGGGACCCAACTTTAATGAAATTCACCTTTAGCTCTAGCTGGCAATGCTACAGTCCCAGCTCCTCAGCGTATCTGCCGAGTGTGTTTAGTTAGCTGTGCAGCCACTCAGGTTTCTGCGCCTGTGTCTTGCTGAGAGCAACGTCCTAAGCGCAGCTTTACTCTCGTGTGTATGTAATTGAATGTAGGCATATATCCACATATAAAAATACATTGTTTCGGGCGAGATGAAAAGGTATTGTGTAACTTGGGACATGTATAGTTTATGTGCGTTGTGGTTGTGTGGGTGTGCGCGTGTTTACGTTTGTGTGCCTGCGTGTGAGTGTTTGATTGTACAAAGCCACTGCAAGCAAATGTGCGCTGATGACAGGGCACCGTTTAGTCGCCTGCCACATTAAAGGGACAGTCCGCAGCAATGGTTTGAGTTTCACAGTGTCCCCAGTGCCAAATACCACAACACTCACCACAAGACAATTACATACAGAGCGGCTTTGTTACACAGACATTGGAAGGACATCTTTCTCCTCTTCACGTCTCCTCTTGTCTCCTCTTTTTCTTTCTTCTGCTCCCCACTGCTTTATTGTCAGTTATTATAACAGCTAATGAAGTGTGCAGGCACACAGCTCCAAAAACCATTTTCTTTTCCATCAACTCAGCTAATGAGACGGTGATAAAGTGACTCAGTTTGTGTGTGACCTTCGTACCTTTGGCAGAACAGACATGTTTTTAAGAGCGAGTCTGTTCTCGTTTAATATATAAAGTACTTTTTGTTATTAGATAATATAGTCAGACTCAACCGGCACATTAAATGGTTAGTTTATGTCTTTTGAATTGGGATTGTATGAGGTACTTTTACATAGTCAGTGTATTACATACAGTAGATGTCAGTTGCCACACCCCCAGTTTGGAGACACGGGCCGTGACCCAACATAGAAGCTCAGCAGAGTACTGCAGTGGGTGTGGGTAGCAGCAAAACATATTTTAACCACCTAAAAAAAAGTCAGGTGAGGTTTATGCTACGTTTAGAGTATTTTCACTGCTTTACTGTTAGACTGGGAACTGAAAGCCTTAATGGCTTCCTGTTAGAAACAGACTGTCTAATGGAAAATATTTTCAATATAGCATAGACTTTAATTGCTATAGATTTTTTTGTCTTAGGCCCCCATCTACAGCAATACATTGCTTAGCTTCTACATCGAAGGACTCCTCCTTGCTTCTCCTAACTGGGGGAGAAAAAGAAAGAAAGGACAAGTCTACTGTATGTAATAGACTAAATATGGATAAATACCCCATATAAGCCCACTAAAAATTTTTTTGAACTATCCCTTTAAGCCTGTGAAGCGTTGCATCAGCTATGTAGGCCAGATTTGGTCCACTGCTCTCATAACAGATTCTCAACAGAGCCCTCATGACTTTGTGTTGATGCTCTGAAAGTCAAATCAAAATGAAAACATGTGAGCATGCACAGACAAACTGCCATGCACCCTCATTAAGACAAATGTATCACCAGTAGCAATGACCTCAGGTGTTACCGGTGTGTATTTGCGTGCCTCTGTGATTGGTGTCAGCATAGCATATTGAGCATGATTGTTTTTCTTGTGTGTGGTTACAAGAGGTGATGACCTGTGACTATGAGAGAGTGTTGCAACATTTTTTCCTATCAGAGCTTCTCCAGTTTGAGTCACACATTTCACACACCTGGAGCAGACCTAAAACTCTGTACCTTCAGGTTTGGTGATTTTCACTTTTTCAGATAACATGCTTCTATATGCACTGCATTAATATAGCTATTTTTTCAAAAGAGCTTTATAATTTACCTTACACACACAGACACACACACACACACACACACACACACACACACACACACCTGACTATCAGGAGCATTTTGGAATTCAGTTCAGTTCAAGCTAGGAAAAGAAGTAAATTGATGCAAAAAAAAAAGATTATCCTTTCACGTTTTGAGCTATGTGGCATGAAAGAAATTGTTTTTTGTTGTATTTTAATATACCAAAATTGCTTCCTTATGGTTCTAGAAAATTTGCCCTACCAAATAGATTTCTAAAACCCTTTGAGAAACCTATCAGAGGTCTAAAAACATTGTTTTCAAGCGTGAAAGGGGATTCCTGAAAAGATTTAGATTCTGGATTCATTTCACTGAACACTACTTGCAGACTGTTTCACACTTGTATGTAGATGTAAGATGTAAAATGTCCACGTAGTAAGGACTTTGAGTGGGTTAATATCACAAACAGGAGAAAAAGGAGGACACAAAATGGTTAAAAAAGAATACACACAAGATTAAAAAAAGACACCCCAAGTGACCTGGCTATCAGGTAGCTACAGCTCATTAAACCACCAATTACATTTCATTATATTTTGCCTTTAGAATCTATTTCTTTTTAAAGCTAACAGGGGACACGGGGTCTGTGTCGCTCTTAGACTCTACAGAAGAGCAATAATATAAGAATAAATTATGGGGCTTGTACACTGCATGACGTCTTACACAGACACACAGATATCCCTGTCCAGATGTTTTAATTAATATCATTTCATTATTAACTAAAACATTGACCTGCTGGACATTTTGTTCTGTCTGTAGGGGTGTCATGTGGAGAGACAGGACTGTACACATACAGGAGACTGTTGTGTATATAGAGAAAGGAGGACAGATAAAAAGTGGTAGTGGAGGTGGTACGGTCAGTGGTGGGAGTCTCCTCATATTGTCACACACTTGTTAGTACCACATTGCTATGTTAAGCCTGGGGCTTTAGGGAGGACAGTGTGAGTGCGTATGTTGTTGTGCACTCCATAAGAGGGTTGAGTACTCACATACACACACACATGTACACACATACACACAGAGGCTGTATGCCAAGACAAATGTGCCCACTTCTCTTTTTCACAAACATGTCTCAGGCCCTTATTTTACACCCCTCATGACAATGTGTTAGATGCTGGCGTCAGATGAACTCCACACACAACCACAAGGGTTGCTAGGGTGACAGAGAGTATCAAGTAAGGGCACCAGCATGTTCCAGCCAAAGTGCTTGTCAAATGGTCTAAAACCTCTCACCCCACTCCTTTCCTACATTAAAATTAGAAGATTGCATCCGACAAGTTTTGTAACTTTCCAGAGCCGACTTCAGGCCGTGATTGACCAGCTGTGAGCAAGCAAGAAAATATGTAGACTCATTTTTTTTTTTCATTCACGCCGTTGCACGAGTGCAACAATTTCTTTGCCACACCAAAACTGTTAGGATGTCACCTCAAACTAAATCAAACTTTATTTTCAGGTCTATTCTTTGCCCCAAATCTTTCTTCTCAGGCAGCAGTTACTCGGTCTCATGACTGAGAGGGATACCTGCCTAACAGGCCTAATTCTGAGCATTAAAGATACTTTCACACACGCATTTTTATTTTGCTGTAACAGAATTGTATCTGAATTGTATTTTTCCTCTTACCAAAACTATTGCATTCCTTTATAATGATTATCTTGCAGTTTTTATGTTTTTCCTGCTGACTTGCAATAATTTTCTGTCTCAAATAAACTGTATGTATGTCTTAATTAACAACAGAGGATAAACAGTTATACGAGGAGAGAGCAAGACAGAGAGCAGCTTTGGAAAACACAGCATTGCCTGAGCTGGCAACTGTAAAATGTTTTTGTCGTGTTAAGTGTTAATCCTCCAACAACTCTACCAGAATGGTAATTTGACTTCATCAGACGTGTGTGTGACGACAAATCAGAAAGCTAAATAGTTTGATTTGGGTAAAAAAACAAAAACAAAACTTAAACATAAAATGTATCCAGTGTAGAAAAGCCCAAATTAAAAGGATACTTTGCAGATTTTCAACCAGCTTTGTATCAAAACAATATGGGTAGCTCTCAAACTTGGACCGAAATCCGATCAAACAGTAAAACTAGGCAGTGCCAATTAAACATAAATCAAGATTATTTTACTGCACTGCCTATTAAAATGTTTTAAGAAACACATTTTAGCTTACAGTCTAACTAGAATATGAGATCATTTCTTGCCGGCCAGCCGCCATTGTTTTCCTCAAACAAGTTCATATTGCATTGTCCGCCAGCATGGCCGTATATTGGTCTGTTGCAGTGCTGTGCATTCTGGTATTGGTAGTCTGGTTGAAGGTTTTCTAGCTCTTGAGCAAAAACATCCTTTTTCTCTATTTTCTCTGGTCATGTAGCACCACATTTCAAAAGTATTTACCTTCCTCTAATGGATACACATCCTAGTTTTATTAAACGGCCATCTTTCCAGCAGTGAAATACTTTTTTAATGAATTTACATGGCATAGTAAAGATTTAAATGTGTGGGTGTCCTTGCATATGTAAGTGTGCGCCTCTATTTTTACTCCTCAGCCTCTTCATTCACACAAATTGAAGTTTGTCTGACTAGTGTATGAGATTCCCCTGTATGTGTTTTTCCTCCTTTGTTTGTTTTGGCTGGTTCGTGTAACCAGGAGCATTTCTGCATACCTAAGATGGGTTTTGGGGTTGGAGGAACTTTCCAGAAGTTTTTCATGACATTAACACCAATGTTTTTCCTGCACATTAAACTCTTAGGTGGCCCTCAAGATTGTTTTTTTCCCGACCAGGTCGAGTAAAAAAACGTGGTCCTGGAGATAATCATACTAAACTGTCTCGCTTTGTCTTTTCCAACACCATCTGAGCCTATTACAGTGACAGCTTCTTTTAAATTTCTACCCACAACATAGGTGACGTTGCTTCATAAGCTCATACACAAGTCGGGGAAAATCCTCTGGCAACATACACCCGTGATGAAAAGTGAAATTAAGTGTCACTGCAGTGGCAACCACAAAATAGCTTGCAAAGCCAGGCTTTGAATATGTGTGTCTAAATATTGTTTTACCACTATTTTTATACAGCAGCATGTTTTTTTGATATCTTGCTCTGATGTAGTGCAGTTAGTGTTGTTTGATTTATGTCTTATTCTTGGCCTTGTGTAATACGCTCTCCTTTTGTCTTTTTCTCTCTCAATCATCTCACTCCTGACATTTCCTCTCACTTGCCCCACTTTTCTAAGTATTTTTTCCTACCTCTCCTCTTTCTTAAACTCACTTGTATTCATTTCCCTCATTTCTCTTCTTCTTTTATGTCTTCCAGGGCCCTTCTTCATTCGTCTCGAAGCTCCCATGAATAACATCACCACCTCTCTGGGCCACACAGCCGAGCTTTTCTGCCGTGTGTCCGGAAACCCGCCGCCAACTGTGCGCTGGCTGAAGAACGACGCCCCCGTGGTGCAGGAGCCAAGACGGGTCTCGTACAGATCCACACCTTATGGATCACGCCTCCGCATCCGCAACCTGGACACTACCGACACGGGCTATTTCCAGTGCATGGCCACCAACACCCAGGGCACCGTGTCCACGACAGGCGTGCTGTTTGTCAAATTCGGTAAGAGGAGTTGTGTAGTGACAGTAGCATGTGCCAAGGATTTAAAAACTTAGTGGCATGCAGATGTCACAATAAAGTGGCTTTGTGACGAGTGTTTCATGCACTTACTGTGACAAACAAAGACATTTTTTCCGACTCATCTTTTCCTACTGGAGATCTGGATCTTTTCAGCAACTCTCCTCTCTGCTGATTCTCGCTTGTAGCTGGCAGCTTGTGCCGAGAAAAATCTGGGAGCAATATTGTTTATCCTGTTGTAAAAAGAAATCCCCTTGTCTTCTTTTCCAGATCCACTCCCTACACCTCTGCCAGGAAGACCAACGTAAGTTTCTTTTCCTCCATCCATTTTTCTCACTGTCATTCTATTTATGCTGTACTTTACCGGAAAGTAACATGGAGGACATTCAAGAGAGCTCTTGCCAGTGGTGCCCCAAGAAATTTTTCGTAGAGGTGTCCAGAGGGGGCCAATGAAATTCTTGAGGTGGCAAACCGTAATCGAAAGACAAGAAGTTTATTTTCAGGGATTTAAGCTGTTGAAGCATTTAGCCTAGTTGAATGTCAATATGTCAGTTAAGAAATCAATACTTTGTTTTTTTTTCTTTTACAGTTAATATGACCAATTATCTGATGTGCATAGTCTAATACCAGTACTATTAAGATTCTGAGTTCTGCAACAACCCTGTTTTAATATGTTATGTATAAGTTTAATTTGAAGGGTTAATCTGATTGTAAGGATCAAAACTTTTACTGTGAAGAAGCCTACTGACGTTTAGGGGAGACTCATAGGTTCATTCAGATATCCTGAGGTGAGAACTCAAGGGACCACCTTTGAAAATGCCGTTCAAGTTGTTCCCTTGGCAAAACTTAGCATAAATTTGAAGCATTTATTCTGCCCATATTCTGCTATGCCTACATGGTTCATTCTAATGGATGCCTAAGGTTATCCAGTTTCATAAGATACCACCGCCTTTGCGTTATCTTAAAAAATAGGTGTGCCACAGCCTCGTAAACACAGTAATATTGGGCTCCAATTATTTTCGCCAAGCGTCAAAATAACAGCTTCCTGTTTGTGATTGTTTGCAATTTCTACCCCGGATCACTCAGAGAAAGAGATAACTAGCTAATTAAGATTTTCTATTTTTACTGATACTCATCATTGGGGTTGTTTCCAGTGTGCACAATTGACAAAATTTCATTATAGAAAATACAAACATCATGTCTTCTTAGGTAACCTAAAGAGAAAGTTGCAGTTCGGTGAACAGAATTTATACATGTAACAACATTTCCAGTGCTTGTTGACATATTTTCTGCTGATACAGTCTGAAAAACCTAGAAAATGCAGCATTGTTTTTATCTTATACTGCTGCATGCATAGAGCCACTATTCTTAAGAGTGCTCCACAGCATATTCATTTGAGTAATATCTCACATCATAACACGGCTTGGTCTGTAATTTTCCATTTTATTGGTGCAGGTCTCAATGTGGCTGAATTAATATTTAATATAAGCCTTTAAATCCCTGAAGTCTGATGCTCTGTGCTGCTGTTTCTTCACAACCATCACAGCTCACATGGTTCACATTTGAATATGGACTGTGTACACTCAGCCGTGGGCCACAGTTGTGAATGTGAACCATGTGGACTCTGTTGGGTGGGAACAAGACTGTTCACCAATCTAAAAGCAGATGTTGACGTCTATAAAACACTACATAGTGTCTATAACATGCCGATACTCATAATATTGGAGAAACAGGGTTAATTTACTTTCAGCCAATTCTAATCAGAAAACAAGACGTAACTGGAAACGTTGACGAATTTAAAACCTGTGCAACGCATTTATTTTTAGGGCAATAATGAGACATTCATCTGTTTTGCTGCTTTAATGAAATTATTATAATTAAGAGTGAATGCCCTGCATCTACTAGTGAGTTAAATTGATTAACTGAAGTCTGCCTAAAATATTGCCCCCTGAAATGTGGAGTATAGAAAGATGACGTACATCTGTCTCAGTGGTTTCCTGTTGTATAACCTTTTATAGTCACATAATTAGATACCAGCTGTCTCAATGTACAGCAGAACCAACCACAATCCTAATCTCTTAACATGACCATGCACATCAAATAAAATAGTACTGAGAGTAGCCAATAAAACCAAACGATACAAAATGTTTTAAGAAAGTATCCATAAATAAATTCACGTCAACCATTTTCATGTTCTTGGCAAGAGCAATACTGCTGCCCAAATCAAAATTTAGTTTGAGTCTGGCGAGTTTCCTCTGCTTTGTTTTGACGTCTCCGCAGTGTTGTGGGATAAAACTCTAAGAGCTTTCTCAGTTCGTTTGATTCTCGCAGGATCAAAGGAGTTAAGCTGGATGATTTTCCCCAGTGACATTATGGCAAGGCTCGCTGCCATGTTCCATGCGGCGTTCTGTGAATCAAAACTGCTGGCACCGAGCGGATATCAGACACTTACTAAATCCACTCACACACTGAGGCGACTGCATGCACATACGCACATACTTGAGTGTGTACGCGTGCTCTGTTTCAAACATCTGCTTTTGCCATTCCTTTGTTTACATGTTGTGATTTTTTTTTTTTTTTCCTCGGGAAGTTTGTTTCATAGACGAGACAGTTGGCTCACAAAGAAATCACAATTTTCTCAAGGGAGTTATAAATAAAAAGGGAAAATCAAAGAGGTTTGACTAAAATAAGAAACCACAACACTGGAAATAATCTAAAATGGAAAAAAAAATCAAGATTATAAAATGTGAGGATGTGATTTTGGCAAAGTAAGCAATGTAGGCAATGTAAGAGATTACCAGGATGACATTGCTAATCCAATTTTTTTTGTAGTAGTAGTATTAAAATATAACATGATTCAATACTCACCTCCCAGATTCCTTCTATCAACCCCATCTGGAAATTTTGAAGCCTGTGTGATTTCATAAATAACTTGGACTTACATGACTTGGACTCGATGCAGACTCAAGTCACAAATTTGATGACTTAAGACTCAACTTGACACAATCAAAAAAGACTTGCAGCATGACTTGGACTTAAACACCAATGACTTGTGATTTTACTTGGACTTGAGCCTTTTAACTTGAAAATACTTGCTTCCATGAAGCTAATTTGGGAAGAGAAAGTTGTAGACATGTTTCCAATATGAGATGAGTTAAATACAACAAGACAGGACAGAAATATACAAAATTCATTCTGTTGTTCCTCTTTAATGACTCTGTGTGCTATAAAGGGGCTACTTTAGCAATTTTTTAAAATTAAATTCAGTCATACTTGCTTTAACAAATACATTTTTTTACATTAATGGTATTTATGATTGCTGATGATTTGTTGTTTGTATTGCATTACATTTTATGAAGAGTGCATCATGACTTATTCAGGACTCGAAACTCAAGCTTGGGACTTGACTAGGGGCCTGTCAGTCATAACAAGCACTTTAACTTGAGATTTGCTTGTCTTGACTTGGGACTTGAAATGGAACTTGATACTTCTTCATCTTCGTGATGAATTTTGGCTGATGATTTATGTGATGCTCCAGCTGACTAAACCCAACAGAAGCTTTTCGCCTTGTTATTAGTACTGCTTTAATTTAAAAATCTGAAAGATTGAAACTTATTGAGACACACAGCTTTTAACACACCAGACGTTACACCCTGTCAGTTCGGATAAATTAAGTTCACCTTGTGTTTTTTTTTTCCTTCTTTCTGCCAACTTGTAAAGAAAAGTGCTATAGTCAACTGAAGACCAGCGTACAATCTTGAGTCTCATTACAGTCATTACAGACTTCATTTAAACAGACAGGGGCCTCCTTTGACAGCGGCAGTGCTGCGGTGGTGGTGGGCTGATCGTCACTGCTGCTCATCATTAGTGCCACGGCAAACTTATTAGCCGTAAAGTATGGTGGCAGGCCGTCAAGAAGACAGGGTCACCTAATGATGACACGTGATGACCTGCAACCCGCTTACCTCATGCTGCAGCTGTTCAAACGCCAAAACTTCTGTTCCTTGACTCAAAGTTTTCGGAAAGACATCTGGTTCAGACGCTTGTCAGTTTAAGTGAAATATACTTTCTTGTACCTCCCACTCTCTCCCATCATCTCCTTGTTCAGCAGAGCGCGTTACAGAGAGTTCCAGTGACTTCCGTTTTCTTGGGATAAATTAGCCACAAATGTTAGTCACAAATTTGGGGGAAAATTTCTTGCCACCCACCTTGAACCTGAACATAACATGAACTTCATGTCCTCAGTGTTGTCTTTGCTTCGGTCTGTGCTCTGATTTCCATTCCCTCTACACTGGGCTTAAGTATACACTCTGTGGTGTGCGGGACATTACACTGTGTGTATGTGTGTGTGTGTTCGGATATATCCTCAGGGTTGGGTTTTTGAGAGTAGCCACAGGCAAATTCGGAGGTTTCAACTACGATTCAGCCAGCTTGTGTCCAATGTGGTTGCTTAAGACCAGAGCAGAAAACTACAGCAGAGCAAAAGCACAGGAAGGAGGAGATAGGAGGATGAGGACAGAAGAGATGTGCGGAAAGTTTGAAGCATGAACTTTTCCTTAAGAACAGGCAATTTTGGATCTCCAAGTATTTCCGCCTTGCTGTTTCTAAAAAGTCTTTTAAAGCCCATGCATCTGAAGTCACAAGTCATTCAAGACAAGATTAAACCTAAGATTTCAAGTCCTTGAGTTCAAGTCTTGAGTTGAGTCACATGTTTTATAAGCAAATTGCAATTTATGATGAGTCTTTAATGTTAATCAAATTTGCAAAATGTGTAGCTATGCAAGTTGCTGTTTTTTTAATTACTTTATTCTTGTGTTTTTGGGTTAGGGTTAAGGTCTGTCTGTCATTCTTGTGAATGCATTATCTCAAAACCACCATGAGGTAATTTTGTCAAATTTGGTACAAATGTCCATTGGGACTCCACAATGAACTGATTAGATTTTGGTGGTCAAAGGTCACTGTGACCTCGTGCTCATTCCATTCTCTTAAAAGCAATATTTCAAGAGCGCCTTGAGGAAATTTCTTCAAATTTGGCACAATCGTCCACTCAGGCTTTATGTTAAACTAGTGAGATTTGTGAGATTTGATTTGTGTTCAAGGGTCAAGGCCACTGTGACCTCTCGTCCATCTCATTCTAGTCAATACAAAACTTAAGACTTTAGTGCAGAAAAAGTTCAGTTTTAATTAAATAAATAGTTTGACATTTTCAGAAGTACACTTATTCATGTTTTTGCTGGGAGTTAAATGAGAAGATAATAGCTGGAGACAGAAGCCAGTTAGCTTAGCTCAGAATAAAAACTAAAAACCAGGGAAACTGCTACATTAGCCTGGCCCTATTCAAAGGAATAAAATCCTTAGACTAGCACTTCTAAAGTTCATTATTTAACACAATATGCCCCAATTTTTTAATCCATAAATTGAATTGTAAAACTTACACTTTTTTGACACTTACAGCAGTGCAAGTCAAGTCACAAGTCCCCATTTTTGTGACTTATGTAAGTCTGACTCAAGTCTTAGTTCAGAGTGTCACATCTACAACTCTCAATTACATTTTAAATCCAAAGTTCATCAGTGTGCCACCAGTTATCACTCACTTAGAGAAAGATCTGTGAACACTGTGCCCGTCCTCCTCCTCTTCATTCTCCTCCCTCCGTATTCCCCTTTCCTTCCCTTCCCCTCCTTGGAGATGTTTTAATAGAGCCAAAATAAACACAGGGTGAGGGGAAAAAGTCTCGCCTGCCAAAATTAGACCCCCAACTTTCCCCATCTCTCTCTCTCTCTCTCTCTGTACGCTGCCACACTTCCTTCATTTGCAGAAAAAAAAAGATGGAGACGGCGGGAGAGTGAAGGGAGTGAAAGAAAAACAGTGTTAGCAGAGAAGGAGGAGGATGGTACCATTAACACTCTGGGTTGCATGTTGTTCTTTGATTCCCGGGTTCTTGCAGGGTTGGCGGTGTTCAGGTGTGATTAGTTGTGTGACTGGAGGTTTGGCTGTGTGCTCAGAGCAAAGGCAACCAGTAACTCCAAACTGAGGCCTGGGTGCACACTGCAAACACACGGAGCAGCCTAAAACTATCCATGATTAAATTACACACTTTTATTTCTTTCTGTATTTTTTTCCTAGAGTCCTTTTTCAATTTAATTAATCAATAGTATTAATTAGCTCTTAATCAGAAACAATTTTGATATGCAGCTGAACTTCAAATCACTTGTTTGAGTGTTTTTTCTTTCTGTCTGTTAGAGCGGTTTGATTGAGCAAACCTGTCACAGAAAATGAATTAATCACAATTTGATAACTTTAATATAGCACTACAGTAGGATATTGTACTCATGTTGGGAGTTGGTAAAATTTGACACATGGTCCATGGGTTTCAAAAGCCTCTTCTGTGTTGTGTCAAATATATTATTAAAGCAGCTTTAGTATTTTACTAATAAAAACAGAAAATTGCTGCTCCCTTAGCAATTCTTTGGTGTGAGTTGAGGTGCTATATAGCACTGCCACAAAAAGAACTTTTTAGAGGTTATCTGCTGGTTCTTTCCTTAGTAATGAAACTAAGCTGAAGGAACAGTAGAGAACTTTTTTTTTGTCCTTGTGTAGTTCTTTCGAGGTTCTCTACCTGTCTTTTAGTTTAGTTTTGATTGGTTTTTTTTACTGGGGAAAGAATAAAAGCACAACTTTAAAACAGCCTGCAAATTGAGTATTTCCAGATGATAACACATTAAAAGCAGTTGCTTACAGACTTTATGCCCTCATGTGCACTGAAATATTCCAGGTTTAAAAAGAACACATTTTCCCAAGTAGGCATTTAGTACAAGATTCTGAATCTTTTAAGCCAACATTTCATTAGAAATAATGAATAACTATTTATATTTTAAGATTGACTTGATTAAGAGTGATTTAGAAGCATAATGACTCCTCCATTATATTACCTGGCAACATTCAAGAGGCTAAGAAATGTAAAAACAATGGCACCTCTGATGGTTCTATATTTGACAAAGTGCTGTGTAGCACCTTGAAAAGACGGGTGCCATTTAGCACAAAAACAGGTTCCATTATGATTATGAGCCAAAGAACCGCTTTTTGGTACTGTTCAGCATCAGAGTTTTAGCGTCTTTCAGTTCATTGTTTTTGCCTTGCAGCACAACTTTACTGTTTTGGTTCCATCTGCTCTTCTGTTGTAATTTTTGGCCGCAGCAGGCAGCTGTTTTCAGTGGAAAAGCTCTGATACACCCTCTGTATGCTCCCTTGTCTTATCTGGTAAACTTTGTGAGACTTAAATAGCTACATTCTGGTGTTGGAGATCAGCAGCAGAGCTACAAGGAGAGTGAATACTGGACTTACATTCAACAGGTGTCCAAAACAAGACTCTTATTGAATGCTAATGTTGCTTTATGTCTGCAGAGTTTGTACATGGGCAACATCAACTTAAAAAGCGATATGTCAGTGTTGTGTTCCTGGCTTGTTTCTGCCAAAAATGGAGGCCGAACCTTATTATTTAATTAAAAAAAAAAAATTCCAGCAGTTTTTATATTTCTGAAAAACTTTCTGGATATGTACGTTTTTTTAATCTGTCAGCAACAATAAACAGACTTTATGCAATGCTGCCGCTGATCTCTGAATCTCTGTCTGTGTTTATAATACAGGGGTTTTCTCCCTGTTTGAAAAGATTAATACCACTACACCCTGGCTGTCAAGGCTGTTTAAATTTCTCAAAACTTTCCCCCCTTTTCTCTCAGCACTGGCAAAAAAAAGCAATTACAAAAATAGCTGCCTTTTTTTTTCCTTCCCTTTTCCCTCCGACGTGCCTCTCTGCTCTGTCCTCTGGACGTCTGTACAGGAGAATAAAGAGGACAGGTTTAACAAAGAACAGACTGACTCTGTACTGAATTTTTCTGGCTTCTTTTTATCTATGTGGTGACCTTACTGTTGCTTGCTTATCTTCAGTCTTCCTGTCATTTGCTTCGACATATTCCCCATTTTTAAATTGACGATTGTCAGTATTTGGTGGAAGGCGTTCTCCAGCTTTCTTCTCTTCATTATTCTCCTTTTTAACATGAAAAGACCTTATTACAGCAATATTTTACTCTTATATGTTAATTCAAACTACAGATGCAAAATATGGATTTTCTTTCCAGCCAAACTGATATGAATAAGACAAGTGACAATTTCATGTTTTTGTATTTTATTTATTTTTTTAAAGTTTATAGCACACACACACAAACATACACACAGTGACAGGGCTAACTGTTTGCATCACATGGCTAACGAGTTATGCCATTTCATTGTCGACGTGGTTTGGGACCGTTTAAGAGCACAGTTATGGATGTTAGGCGCTGCTGCTGTGTTAGCTCAAGTTAACGGGGCAGTCATTTGCCGGTAAGGCAGTGGTCCTTCAGACCCCAGGCACAATTGTGTTGTCCTCCTCTAAAACTGTGAAAAATGCCAATTAGTAAATAATATAAATTTCCCTTCATCCTTTAATTATCTCTCAGCCCATTTTATATTGTGCATCCCTAATTCAAACCAATGTTGACAGTAATTCCAACAATTGCATGTGTCTGAAGTTGCTGCTTTTTTGGATTTATATGTTTCTCTCTACGTGTATGTCTACATCTGCATTACAGTGAGACCTTTATATACTTTATGTAAGTTTGAAGTTAATATGCCTGTTGAGTGTTTGGGTGTAATTTGATGACACACAGTGGTTACTCTAATCAAGCATGTTTAACTTTAATACAGTATAAACACACCAACATTAATAACTTTTCCTGCAACTCGTTTGTGTATGTATATCCTGTATAAATGTGTGTGTGTGTGTGTGTGTGTGTGTGTGCTTTTATGTGTGTCTGTGTGTGTATGTGTGTGTGTGTAATAAGCCAGCTGTCATCACACTGGATTAAATTGACCTGAGTTGACGTGACAGGACCGCGAGGCCCGTGCTGCCATCAGCCTCAGTAATTTAGTTACAGTTGAGACATAAAAGAGTTAAAAACGGCATGGGTTGATTGACAAATTAGTTCAAGGAAGTCATTTCCAAAATGTATAATGACTTGAAGATGTCCCTCTACATTAATCTCGATGCTTGCTCGGGCTCGCTCAAAAGTATCAGGCACTGAAATACTTGTTTACAGTAATCATAAAAGTTTTATTGATACCCTGAAAGCTCTTTTCTCTTGTCCTTTCTGCTCTACAGCAGCTGTTGTCGAAGGCTTGTACTTATCATGTCTGTGTGATTAGCGTCTGATTTATTAGGACGTCAGGTAATTGCACAAGCAGTGCCTCCGACTGCCTTCTAGGTGTGAGCGTAGCAGGATGAAAGGATGCCGTCAAAAGGTTTTATCTGGCAAACATCAGCAAAGCATCCAAAATCCTCATTAATGAAGTAACAGCATGTCAAAGCATTAACTTCAACTGCAATTAAGCTCTCAACTGAGATAATTATTTAGGGTTGCAGATATTTTGCTCTCAGCTATATTCTATTAGGGTCTAGACAGACGGGCAAACTAACACGCTGACTGATCTGACTGTGTGGCATAAGTAGCTACAGGTTACTGCAGGGTACTTGTCTTATTGATTTAGGGTGATTGCTACTGTACATTAGCTGCTTAATGAATATAACATGAATATAACATTTTTTTAATGAGCGCATAAGCACAGCTCCCTGTACAAACAATGTCACTTATTGACAAATGTTGTGTCCTTATATTATTGTTTTTTGTTTGTTTTTTTAGTTTTTGTTTTTTTTACATTTAGTGCGGCTCCCCTGGAGTCTTCTTTGTGGTGACTTCACTTTTTATCTACTGTCTTCTTTTTAAATTGCAGGTAATTAAATTTTAGCTTTCCAACCACAATCCTTTGAAATACCGACATATTTTAATCACCTGCCTGTGATGATTTCACTAGAAAAACTAATTATTTTCTCTCATTTCTCCCTGATCGCTCTTTGTAGAAATACTTTGATGATTTAGAAAATACTCTCTGACTGAAAGTTAGATGAGAAGGAACCTCGTTTCTGGGGCTGCCCCTTTAAAGTCGGAGATTTGAATCATCAGTTGGAGACTCCTCTGTCAACTGAGATTACTTCAAGTCGAGCAGTCGAATTTTGCTGCAGAGTGAGTGCTCTTGACTTTACAACTACTTTGTGATTCAAGCAGCTGCGGCACAGAGGAGAGACTTGGCATGGAGGGGGAGAGAGAAGTTAAATACTTACATATATATATTCCTCTGCGCTGGTGATAGCTGAAGCCAAAGGCATTATGTTTTCAGGTTGTCCATCTGTCTGTCTAATTCTTGTAAATGTGATATCTCAACAACATCCTAAGGGTCTCTTTTTTTTAAATTGGCACAAACGTCCACTCTGAGTCAAGGATTAACTGATTAGACTTTGTTTTGTTATAAGTAAAAGGTCAAGGTCACTGAGACCTTGTGTCCACCTCCTTCTTATGAATGCGATATCTGAAAAAGGCCTTTAGGGAATTTCCTCAAATTTGGCACAAACATCCTTTTGAACTCAGGAATGAACTGATTAGAATTTGATGATCTTTTGCACTACGAGATGAAACAATTGCAGCTGTCTCATTTGCTTGTGTGTTTTTTTTTTTGTTGTTGTTGTTTTTGTAAGTAACCAGTTGATGCCAGGTGTTTTCACATTGTCTAATCTGATCCCCATTAAAAAAAAAAAAAAAAAAAAAAAACAACCTTGGATAGCCCTGCTTTAGCGAAAGCAATGTGCAGGTTACAGGCAGGTCCACCACTTAAAAACCCATCTCTCCTCTCATTTTGCTATGCTGCTCTCAGCGTACAGTGTGTGCTGTTTTAGTCACAATAGGCTCTTAGCTCAGTCTGTGAATTTGTGTGCGCTGTATTGAGAAACTTTGGATTTTGGTTTCACTTCTCCTCACCTCAGTGCCAGTGTCAACACTGCTGTGGTTCTCAGATGCTGGCCAGGATTGATGATGATTTGCTCTGCACCACAAGCATCGTACCCATTCAGACTGAGGGGATGACAGGCCCACTCAATTTTTGGATGCACTACTCCTCTGCCACATACTGATCCACTTCAGCACTCTACATCAGACCAACGCAGGGGGGTTTTGCTAAACTTGTTTCAATTTGGGATCCAGTTAAAGAAAATATATTTAATTCTGGAACTCTCAGACACTACTCGGACCTGCCAACAACAGGCTCTGCACCAGTGGAGCTTTCTCAACCCGTAGTTTAACCAACAGCAATAACTGTTTTAGTCTTCCCAAATTGCTTAGCATTCCTGTTGACTGCCAAACATGGAAAATGGATTAAACCTTCTTGGCAAAAGGTAAAAAGGGCATTCTGTCAGTGTTTTACATTCACTGATACACAAGTGAAAACAAAGATGGTCTACTGAGACTTTCCTCACCTCTGTCCTCTGTTACTTTGCACGTCCGGAGTAGACTGGGGCTTTTTTTTTTCTCCCTTCTGTCTCCAAAGGCTTTTACCCACACGCAGTCACACATATGCACACTTGCAGTTCTACATAAAACACAAAGAAGTGCACACGCAGTTACTCTTACAAACCCTATCTCTCACACGTGTTTAGTTAAGCCCTTGGTGGGTCTTAATTGCCGTCTTGTTGTGGATTCTTTTTAGTGCAGTGCTGATTGATTGGGGATCAGGGCCCTAATATGGCTCATTGGGGACAGGCCCTTTGACACGGCCTGGTCCCAGGGCACTGACACTGTTTGAAACCAGAGATCCCACTGCAGCCCCCTCCCACAAGCCTGGATGCCTCTCTGCTAAATGCTGAACAGTTCGGGCGGCTCCACACACATACAGGCGGACACATGTGGACACACACACTCGTGGAGACTGTCATGATTTGTAGTCGGCTTAAACCATTTAAGCAATTTACATTATTAGGCATTAGTATGGGTGTAAGTCTGTGTTTACACACTTTACCGCACACCGCAAGTTTCATACACAACTCATTATGAACAAGGCTTTCACACTCAGCTTGGACAGGGCCCACTTCCTGTTTCCTGTTTCCCAGAATCCCCTGTGTCTGTCTGTTGGTGATCCTGTTGGCAGGTCTGGTCAAGGTCAGGTCTGGTAAGAAAGTGTGTGTATGTGTGTGTGATTCAGGGTTTCTCCCTGAAGGCCTAGATGGGGTTTGTGGGGTTTCCCTGAACTTTGCCCCAAACCTCCCATGAACACATACATACTCACACACACTCCTGCATAGAAAAAGAACACACACATACATGCACACAGAAAGTGTTCTTTCTTTGCCTTTAATGGTGATGTCAGGAGTGTGAGAGAAACAGAGGGAGGCACAGTGTACTGAGTGTATTTCCAGGTATATATAGAGGCTTTTGTATCCTGTGTGTCTGAGGCAGGGGATGTTGAACAATTTATAGAGCTTAACAGGATCAATGCAGTTTGATGTGTTGATCATGGCCTACCAAACAGCATGCATACAGTATGACTAGAGGACATTTTGGGTTGTGGAAGCATATAGCAAGTCAGTAATCTAAATTTAGTTCCCAGCTTTTCTTTAAAGAAAGATTTCACCAGCAACACATTTGGATATCAAGTTCAAACCAAACTGAACAGCTCAAATGAAGATTGGTTATAAAAATTTAACAATAAAAATGGGATAAACACTGATTACATAATATAGACAGACATTTAATACACCTAAGACAGGACTCTGGATGTGAATCCTGGTTAAAGGTCCTGCACTTTGTGCGCCACGCCACACGGCCAACCAGAGGACAGATCAAATGATGGCAACGAGACAGAGTGCATTGAAGGGGAGATGGTGTGTGTGTGTGTGTGTGTGTGTGTGTGTGTGTGTGTGTGTGTGTGTGTGTGTGTGTGTGTGTGTGTGTTAATGTTATACTTGAATATAATATTTTTTTTATTTCCCACCGTGTTTACACGAGAAAGAACTTCAAGCTTCAAACAAACTGCCAAGTACTTCTGCCAGGTACTTCTGTCAAGTACCAGAAGTTTGTAGCATAAGAAACCTTAAAAAGCTAAACAAAAGGAGTTTAGTTAGTTTCGTTTGTTTCGTTTGTTTTTTTCCCAGTCAAAGACCCATTGTCAATCAAACACGTCAACAGGCCGATATAATGATGGCATAAAATTTTTTTGCCTCCGCGCCTGCGACAGCCGTGGCTGGAAGCATTACGTTCTTGGGTTCTCCATCCATCCATACATCCATGCATCACCCCATTCTTGTAAATGCAATATTTCAAGAACACCTTGAGGGAATGTCCTTAAATTTGGCACAAACGTCCACTAGGACTCAAGGGTGAACTGGTTAGATTTGGTGGTTGACGTTTAAGGTCACTGTGACCTTGCGTCCATCTCATTTTTGTGAGTGTGATTTTTTTAAGAAGACCATGAGGGAATTTCTTCAAATTTGGCACAAACCTTCACTTTGACTCAATAGGGAAATGATTAAATGATCTGGTGGTCAAAGGTCAAAGTGATCTTAAAAAACTTGTGTTGGTCAATACTTCATTCATATGCTAATGATGACAAAATATCACATGAATGTCTAATTTTATAAAATGATTAAATGAGGACATTTTATATCCAAAAGGTCAACTTCACTGTGACATATTGTTCTGCAAAAGCACCCTGTGGGCCATTATTCTATGCCATAACTCAGCAGCAGAGGGACAGACGTTTGGTCAGATACTTAGTTGGTGACACTAATCTCGGTTGTCCACCTTGTGCTGACTGTATAGAACCTCTATGCAGCCAGATTGAGTATGTTGTGTGAAGCATTCATGTTTTAGAATTTGTAGCTTCTTTAGAGAAACATCCATATTTGAAGCAACTGTCATGGCTTCATGTGCATCTGGATGTAAACTGTATCTGCAACTGGACTGGTTTTTGGAGACATACAACTGCAGGGTGGTAATTTCAGTTCACAGTTTGCATCATCATCCCTCTGTTGTATTTCTTTTCCTTTCCTGCAATCACTTTACAGCAGTTTTTCCACTCTGAGACGATTCTAGGCAGGAAGTCAATGAATACACAGAAGAGCAGCTTTAACATAAACACATACTTATAGTCTGTGTTGTAAATAGCGGTGACAACTCTGAGAGTGTATGTCAGGTCCTTGTTACAACTGAATAATGTGCCAGTTAGCCCCCTTTGTTTTTAAGAGTGCAGGAGCCTGTAAATTATCTTTTATTGGAAGATCCAGAGCCTTGTCTCTAGGACTCTTTAGTTCCACTATGGGGTGTTGAGTTTTTTGATTTACCTTTCTGTTGTGCCCACATCCCTTAAGCTTGGCATTTCTGTTTGAGCTTCATCAAGCAACTTATCTTACCCAAATTCCCCAGAAACTTCACACAACACGGCTGAATTCTCTGAATGTCGGATGTGGGTTTAATGTGAAAAAGACTAGCTAGTGTATAAGTCATTGGTAAGTTGCAGCTGCATTTCATTCTGGTATGATGAGGCTGCTGACAATGGATGAATTCATGACAGCCGTGAAATTCACCCACCGGCATCAAAGTTTTCCACTAATACTTTGACATAGCCGAAATTTGATCATCGGACAAAGACATATGAGCATATTGTCATCTTTTATTTACAAAGTTTCTGTGAATGTGTTGAGATGGATATCCCTTAATCAGACTTGATCCCTTTTTGTTTGTTTTCTGTGTCCTACAGACACCTTTGACAGCAGTATGTGTAAAGAGGGATTATTTATGGGCTCCATCGTGCGACAGTGTTTTCCTTCCCCACAATGAATGCCTTTAGTGACTCTTAATCGCTCTCATCAAGGATTATTCTACTTTCCTCAGAAAACCCAGCTTGTGTTGAAACATGTGCATTCTTGTCCTTTCAGTACTGTCAGTAGCCAGTCAGCCAAAACATGTGTCCTCCTGTCTTTTTTAAGTGTCTGCCTTTGTGTGTTCAGATTGGGATCTGTGATCTAGGCAATAAGCTGTCGTAAATCATGCAGGAAAGTGTGTGAGCGTGGGTGTGTGTCTGCGTGTGTGGGGCTGGGGGGGTTACATGCTGTCTAAATCACAGAAGAAGTAGCTTCGCTCTCGGCTATCTCTTTCCCATGTTCTTTCTTTAGTGCTTTCTTTGCTTTTCCTGTTATTATTATTTCCACACGGATGTTTCAAGGCAGCCTGGAGTCAATTCAAGGAATGCTAATAAGAAAAACTAAAGGCAGGAATTTTTACAGCCACAAAAAAATGGAAAACAAGCTTGGAGTTTGTAATACTGCTCCAGGGGGGAACAAAAGTTGTATAAAAATAAATCAAAAACCGCTACATTTGTGACACTCCTTTGTCAGCATTTAAAATCAAAGTATTTTTCATATCCAATTGAACCCTGCCTAACTGAGGCATGATGAACTTGATCAATAATTTTTTTTGCATAACAACGTTTTTGGGGCTGCACACATATGACATTGTTCAACATGAGTTGGACGTAATGCCCAGAGCTCCTAACTATTTCCAGTCCTCAACTTTCTTTTCCTCAATTATCTCTCAATCTCTCTTCCTCTCAGTTTTTCTCTCTGACTTAACTTTTCACTCCCTCCTCTTTCTCCTACATTTTTTTTTACTTTCAGTTTATTGTTTTTTTATGCTTCAGTCTGTTATTTCTTTCCAGGGACCTCTACACCCAGTGGGTCAGTTATTTGTCAAGCAAAACCCTCCCACCCTCCTCCTCCTCTAATTCACCTCTTTAGCAATGGATTTCACTGTGTAACCCCTGTGCTCCATTGTTTGTGTGTGTATGTGTCTGTCTAAACACCACTGGGTTTATGTTAGGTTTTAAAAGACACGTTGCCCCCCTTATCCTGCTAATTGACGCCCCTACTCCCCAAACCCTCCCCCCTCACCTCCGATATCTGCAGTTCTCGTGGGGAAGTGATGTCACCAGGTCAGGGGCGTTGTGAGGAGTGATGGGATTGATGTAGGGTACTTCCCTGCATGTCGACTCACCGAGTATGTGTTAACCCTGTTATTAAAACTCTTTAGTAGTATCCGCAGTCATGAAAGATAGGGCCGTACAACAAATACTTCAACAGAGTACAGCGACAGAATCTATATCTTGAAGGCATTCTACTGTTTCGTTAAGATTAGCATTAAAGTTACACTCAGTGAAATGCCAACATTAATATACAGTATGCTTACTTTATATCTCGATCAAGCATTTCAACCACAATCAGTTTCATAAAAAATTTAGCATTTACTTTTTGAACAAACCCATGTCTGCTCCATCTTCTCTGAGAAAATGCCTCAGACTCACAGGAAGTGATGCAAGAACAATATCTTGTTTGAAATAGATACAAGAACAGTCATTTAGCATGGGCAGAGAGAGCCACCGTGACTGTAAACCATGTTCAGACCAAATAAAGAAAATCACAGGATTGTCCTGCAAACACTCTGAACCAGCCGTGGTAACTTTCCAGAGCAGTAGAATTCTTCCTCGTTGTGTTCTAAACTGTTTTGGGCTGTTTGGCACCTGATAAACTTTCAAACTAATGCATGTTTCACTTAGACTGACCAGCTGGCACTGGACGTCAATAGGACATCAGAAAGATGTTGGACTCCTACATTGGACAAAAGTTGAATTTTGGATGGAATGAAAATTGTGTTGATAGTATTTTAAATGTCTATTGATGTTAGGATTAGTTGTGTGTAAATATTATGACGTCTTGCAGAGGTTTCATTCTCCATTCCCTCTGACTAAATCTTCATATTCAATGTCAAGATAATGTTGGCAGTTAGACGATGTTGGATTTTGAATGAAAAGACTTGGACTTGCACTTTCCATTCACACGCACATTCAGAAACACTGGTTGCCGAGGCTACCATACAAGGTGCCAGTTACACAGCTAAACATTCATAAACAATCACACACGTGGCAATCACATGGCAGAGCCATCAAGAGCAATATTGTATCTTACCCAAGAATGTTATGACATGTAAACTGGAGGATCCGGGGATCAAACTGCCGATCTTTCGATAAGTAGACAGGTCGTCTCTACCTCTGAGCCATAGCCACCCCTAACACAACTTAAAACCAACATCATTTGTAGTCAGTTTTGTACATCAAATTGATGTTGGCATTAGCTGTTGTCCTGACATTAAAATTTGGTCACCTGACATCTTTACCTAAATTCAACTACATATCAATGTATAACAACATTGGTGGCCAGCTTCTCACTTTTAACTAAAGCATCACTTCCCCACCAAAGCATTTTTGTCACCTTTTCACCACTACAGACTGTGTTCAGACCAACAACAGCACGACATCAAACGCAGCCTCCCCAAAACGCATTGAAATATGTAGTTATTCTCCAGAAGACAAATAATTGCTGATTTGATAACTTTTCATTTAGTCATAATACTTTGTAGTGTAGTGTTTAAACTGTGAAGCTTTCATAGTAGTTGTATGTTGTATGTAAACTGGACTTCCTGGATAGACTTATGTCTTCTCACCATTACCTGAAGCAAAGTACACAGATCAGTGCAGCAGATTTTTTTTAATGCAGTGGGGAAAGCATAACACTGAGAACAAGGAAGACTAACAAATTAAGTTAATAAAAAGATACTGCCATGATAAAAAAGTTTTATTTTAAAAGATTTCAAAAAATTAGAAAAGTTTAAATCTACCCATGATGTCTTCTAAATATCATCTCTTATCCCTTCTTGCTTCCTTCCTCTTTCAGTACACTTTGAATCTGTCCATCCTCCTCTCTGACAGAAGCCTCTATTGTTGCAGTCGGTGAGCAGTAGTAACACGAGGACCCAGGAGGGCTTGTTCTTTCTCCATTGTATCCTGATGCAGTGCCTAGTTGCCCTCGCTCGCTGTTCATTCCCAGTGCGGTCACGGGCCACTGGCAGCCACAGACCCCAGTCAACCTCAGCCTCTGGTGGCCATTTTGGCTCTCTATCAGCGAGAGATCATTGCACACTGCAACCACACATGCCTGCAATTTTCCTATGATAATTAAAGTACATTGTCTAGAAGTGGACACCAGTACAAATCACAAAGCCGCAGTTATTGCTGGCTGTTGCAAAATATCACTGTGTATTTCACTAGAATTACTTCTGATAAATCTTTTGCAACATGTTGTATTTTTGTTTTGCTGAGAACTAATTCTGTGGTGCCTTTTGTAATTGTAAGCAGGCTAAATAATGCTGAGCAGGTTTTGTTAGCTCATTGTCTTTTTTTATGATCTGTGGCAGACTCACTTCCAGGCAGGAAATGTGGTCTCGTGAGGATAGGGACCGCACGATTGTCTTTTGTTTTCTTCCTCTCATCCTCCCATGTCCATCCACTCCTTTCCAGACCTACAAGTGTCTTTGATTTGTTTTGTTGGACACCTTCCCTGTAAACACACACATCTAATCCATCTAACAACGTACACATGTTCACAAATACTCTCTGAAAAAGGCGCAATAGTGAAGTCTTTCTTTTAGACACTGAGCTCAGGAAATATTCACCACAAAAAAATATATAAAAAGTATCCAAAATAACCATACAGTAAAATGATACATCAAGTACTCAAAAATATGCCATTGTTTCTGCACATTCAGCGAATGCGCTATACATCACCTTACCTTTACATCATGTATATTTTGCCATTATGGTCATTTTGTTTTTGGAAATTCTGATCAGTTTCAAAGAGCCAATTTCTATCTGTTGTTCCTGACCACATGTTAGAAAAGCATCCTAAAAACAGACTAAAGCAACAAATCTTGTAAAATGATTAGTAAACAACACAGTAGGTATCATGAACAAAATGATACAGTACAACTTCACCCATGCATTTTTATTTTAGGGCTAAAACTTGCAAAACCACTGGCAGGGTCCTGTGAAAAACCACACTTCCTGATTTTATTTAAGTATTGCATAGTGCCCTCATACTCCCAAATTCTCTCCTAGCTCATTGTTAGTTAAAGTCACCACAGTTTCAAACATCAAAACACATATAGCACACGCTGAGGGGCATCCCCCATCAGGATCCAACATTTGTGGCCTCCTCTTGCCGGCAGCTCATCTCCTCTTCACTCAGCACCCACAGCAGCTCCTGCAAACCAAACCCTGAAATCTAAAATGTCATCGGGATCCACCCCCTTGCTTCCTCACCCTTAAAATCCCATCCTTTCTATATCCCCTCCAACAAAGAGCGTTGAGTTTCACATCCCTTTAACCCCAAAACTCAACACAAACCCGTCATCCCAGCCCACAGCTTCTTGATGAGGAATACCCCAGTTTACATGCAGAAAGCCTCAAAACATGAAGCAAAGAATAAACCCAACAATGAAATCCGAAAACAAAATTTGTTTATTCTGGGATACACAGAGCATGCGCTGTAATGGTAATGTTTCACACTTTTAAAGGTGTTGTTGAAGGTATTTTAAGTTACTTTTAAAGATGCAAATAGCTTAATTATTTAGGAAATGTGCTCTGTATCTTTAACATCTTTCAGATAATTCTTACCTGCATTCTTTAAGTTTAACAATGATGCCTCATTTTGTTTTAAGTGTGGATGCTTTGGCATAAACCAACAAATCATAGACTTTGTCACAAAGCTGATGCTTTGTGGAGTTCTCTTTCTACTTTTTCTTTATGTAGAAGTTTTGTCTTTCCTTTTTTGCGGTCAGAAGGTTTCAAAGAGTCATATATGCAGGAGAGAGCCTTGTGTTGAGAGACAGATGGATGGATAGAAAGCGAGGGAAGGTGTTGGGTCGGGAAGCGTTAACAGTCCCTGCAGAGAAATAGTGAGAAAAGAGAGACTCATCATTTTGATTGATTATGATTTTCAGAGGAATCCAGTCTTTTTGCCAAATTGAGCTTCTTTTTGAGGATGATTAACTGTAGAGTTCGACTCTGAATGAATCATCCATTTTTGTGGGCTCAACATTCAACCTCCTCCACTTTCCCTGAAAACTCTCCCTTTCCTGTGAATGATTCATTTGTCAAGAGTCTTCAAACCTTTTCTCTAAGCTAGTGTGTGTCGAAGTGTCTGTTTCTGTGTCTACATTAAAGAAGTATTTTAGTTAAAGGACTACTTTGCCGATTTTCAACCAGCTTTTATTACAGTGTGGGTAGAATGTGTAAATGAACTGTGGTAAACTTCCCAGTAAACTTATTTTCAGGCTGCTGCTTGAACTACAGATTGTACATTCCCATTTTCATATGCGCGCCACCACGGACACAAAGAATAGAAGTGTAAAGAGAAAAAGAGCTGCCCTTCTCTCTTTCTCTCTCTTAAAATCTGTAAAACTAAGCAGTGCTGATGAAATACAAACCAAGATCCTGTTGCTGCATTGCCTATTTCTTGCCCAAAATGTTTTCAGAAACATATTTTAGCTTACCCTTTAATTGTAATTGGAGATTGTTGTTCATCAGTTGGCCACCATGATGCTTGTTCTATCAAAACTGGCAAGCTTGCAATGGGAGCGTTTATTGGTCCTGTGTGGCGCAATGCTTTCTGGTAGTTGTAGGTTTTCTACCTCTTGAGCAAAAGCATACGCCTCAGTAGTTTTTCTCTGCTTTCTCTGGTCATGTAGCACCAATTTCTTAAGTATTTACATCTTTCTACTGCATTGACAGTCCAGTTTCATGAAAATAAAAATCATCTTTCCAGCAGTGAAATACTTCTTTAACAGTGTTGCAGTCAAGACCACCTAAAACCAAGTCATGACCAAGACCAGACCAGTGTGAGTCCCACACTGCATGACACACTTCTGATAAAATGTGGAACATGCAAACCATAGGCACTCCTGAAATTGAGCTGAAAGATCCACATTCCCATGAAAACACTCACAGAAAACAAATGAAGATTCCTCTGCATGCTTCTCTTGTAATTGCCCTACTGTAGCTGACATATGTGTGTATGTAGAAGTGCACCCTGAGACATGTCTTGATAAAATCATCAAAAGACATTGCAGGGGTTAATTTTATGTATGGGAATTTTCCATAAAATCAAATTTACCCCTTAATTCAACACTCAAACAGGATTTAGTGATATCCCCACAGTAGTGGTCATGACTTGAAATAGAATCCAGAGTCCTCTCTGTCTGAGACCGAGACAAGACTGAGTAAAACTGAGACCAAGACCTTCAAAACGTGGCCGTAAGACCAAAGCTGATCTTGAGAACTACAACACTGTTAACATAGAGCTATCTTCAAATGTTCAGTTATGTCTCAGTGTTGCAGTCAAAACACACTCAAATCAGCCTGCTTCGTCCTGTCATTAGTGTCTGGGTTATCAGTTGACCATCTTAGCCTCTTTTTTGTGCCCATGCCCATGTGTGTATATGATAAGTAAATAAGGCAATATACAAGCTAGTGTTTATACAGCTGTTTTGTGTGAGTTTAAGGCCTACAGATAACTAAATACTGTGCTGTCGGTACCTTGCAGATATATTTCACTTTTTCTAATTTTTATATTATCTAGGTTTTTATTATCTTTGGGTTGATTCAGGCCTTTTTCTATTCTCCATCAACACCCACATGAATCAAAGGAAAATTTTATAGATCTTGTATTTATGTGCATCTCTGGTGGGATGGATAGTATTCAGATGTTCCCTAACTTGTCTTTTTGACTTTCTTTAAAGTTATCAAATCAGGAAAACCTGAGTTAAACCCTTTAAAACCTGAGCCAATTGGTTTGATTTCTTTTAAAAGCATGTGGAAATGGCAACAAGCAACTTAACAAGATCTGCCCAAATATCAGTGAGAAATTTGTGAAAAGGTTACAAGAAAATAACCTGAAAAAAAATCCATAAAAATGGTTAGAAAAAAAAGAATAAAGGTGACCTAAAAAGTGCTGAAGATCAATATATGTATGTGTATATATATATATATATATATACACATATATATATATATATATATATATATATATATATATATATAATATGATATACTATATCACATTTTGTCACATAATTTTAATTATAAAATTATTATAATCTGGAATTTTTTCCCTATTTTTTGATCATTATCTAATCATTCTCCCCTCTTTTTCATAACAAATTTTTAGGTCATTTTCTTGTCACCTTTTGCTAGTGTCTTGTTTCCAGGGTCATACAGCTTGTGAAAGTCATCTGAATGCAGCACAAGAAAACTGATGTTCATCCAGGTTTCAAAGGGTTAAAGTCACATTAAAGCATTTATATTTTACTTTTCCTGCTGGCTTGCTTACTCTTTCATCTCCTCCAAACAGCTTGCATTGAAAGTGTCTCCAGCGCTGGAGCTGCAGTCTGGTTCTTACTGCGCTGGCACCACCCAGGTGTGAATGTATGCAACCATATGGATGTGAATCAGGGTGGTGCTGGAAAAAGAGCATGGCTGCTTAGCAAGCGCTTCTCTGAATAAATAATGAGGTTGGAAAAAATGTAATTGGACAATGAATCAATGTCCTCGATACCTTGTTTAAGTTCTGCGGTGAGGCTCGCCTTTCTGTTTAGATCTGGATTATATATCGGGTCTCGGAGGGAAAAGCCTCTCCTTGTAATTAACTATTATAAAACATTACACAGAGGGCCCGTGGCGTTGGTGTGTAAAATAAAAGGCCTGAACAGCCATCCACTGTTTACACAAAATAGCAACCGCACTTGGCTCTGCCTGCCTGGGATAGCTTACACACACAAACACACACAGAAACAAACGGATACACAAAAACAAAACTTGAGCAAGGTTTTTGGAAAACCTCAAATGTCTCACAGCAATTATGTTACTGTAGATGTGTCTTTCCTACCCACTACTCTCTTTGGACATAAGTCATTTCTGCTGTACTGGACAGGATACAGACACTTTAACATGCCTCTTAGACATGGTTTTCAATCTGAGTCGACTTGAGTGAAATGGAATTAAAATATAGAAAGCAGCAAGGGCCGATTTCTGCTTTGGGCTTAGCTGGTTCGGTCGAGGCCGTTCTGACTGGCCAGAGTTGTAATTTGCCTGCGGGGATCCGGCTGCATTGTGGCGGATCGTCTTCTCTCCCTTGTCATTTACTTGTCTGTGTGTGGCTTGACGTTTGTGTGGATGTGTGTGTCCGCTATCCTCCTGTGACGCACAACCAGACTAACCTCTCGGCCGCCTGGACACACTCCAGGCCTCACTTTGTATCCTGTGTGTGTGTGTTTTCTCTCATGCTCTGCCTTTTCATATTCTGCTTCATTTCATTCATTGCAGCCCAATCAATCATCGATCTCTCAAATTGCCTCAAAACTTTTCAGTGGCAGCTTTTTTCTTTAAAGACTCCTCTTACAGCGTCAATGCCAAATATGATTTTCACCTAAAGAGATGAAGCTCTTTGCCAAAGGAAAAATATCTGAAGATGTAGCAGTTTGTGAGTTGTGGCTTGATGAAGGGGTGCTAAGCCGTCTGCAGGCACACCGCAACATGAACTCATTATTACTGATTTCCGCATTTAGTAGGAAATTACATATCGCAAGGATAAAATCTGCTTGAACCTGTGTTAAGCAGTAAATGTAATGTTACCATATCTCCATGGAATCGGCAGTATGCAGGCCACTGCTGTGTAGTTCTGTGTGTGTGTGTGTGTGTGTGTGTGTGTGTGTGTTTGTGTGTGTCCATGTCTGGAAAGCCCATTTAGATCTGTACAGACAGGGGTAGAGCGAGAGAGCTGACCTTGGCCCTTCAGTCACTTAACACTCCTCAGAGAGAGGGAACCTAATGACCCCACCAAACTTACACACACTTGGCATTACAAAGACTGTGTGTTTGTTCATTGTTCATTTATTTGCGTATGTACAGTATGTGTGTGTGTTTGTGTTGTGTGCATGCGTCATTGTCACCTTGTTATTAGTTGCATCTTTAAAGCTTTTAAGTGCAGTTTTAGAGTAATTAGTGTAATTCACACGTTGTTACATCCCTTGTAAACTACCTGACTCTCGTTCACAATCGTAGCCTTGCATGGTTGAATGATAATGATGCATTAAACCTCAAGAGGATTTATTTTACAGTTAAACACAAAGTGAGATGAAGCGGTGTGTTCTTATAAAATGGTATCAGACATTTTTTGTTTTAAATGAAGTAGAATATTGTTCAGTTTACTTGAAAACAATGATGTAAATCACAATGATAATATTAAGAGGGCAGAATCAAAATACATACAGAATACAAAGAGTATTTTTGTTATCATTAACAGTGTTTCCCACAAAATTAGTGTGTATGTTTGGTGGTAGCTGACAACATGGCGAGTGATGGCAAACTTTAATTTGTCATTTCAACTTTTTCTTCTCCTCTTAAATACGCGTATGTCCCTTTTTTTTTATCATTCTGTGTCCCCTCTCTAAATTTGGACATTTTTGCAAATCAGTGGAGCTCTCCATGAGTTTCTTTTTCCTCAGCAGCAGTTTGTGACTCGCAGGGGTGGATAATTGATCTGGCGATCTGTTCAGAGCTGCTCAGATCAGATCAATAGGTGAGAGAGTGGCTACTGGTAATGAATACAAACTATTAGGCCCTGCAGAATTAACACTTAAGTTTCATTATCAATGTGCCAGACATTCTGCTGCTCCATCTGTACCCAGAGTGTGCTTTGCGCTTTTAGATTTTGATGCAATCAATAACCGAACAGTTATATATATTTCAATAGTGCTCCTAATGAACGTCCCAACTCCAAAAAAAGAAAAAAATCTATTTATGGTGGCAGATGTTTTGATTGTGGTGACCTGCCACAAATAAATGAATGTGTGGAAAACCCTGATTACTTCGATGACAGCATCTGTCCACTTTATAATTGAATGTATCAAGTATTTTCCAAATTTCACAGTCTGGTCAGTAACAAATGGAGTGCTTCTGTTTGCCATTACTCAACCAGTAGCATCTGAAGCATGAGGACTTTCAATCAGGCATTAGCTACAATATGGCTCCTCTCTGCTTGGTTTTGTGCGTGCATGCGCAGTGGCATCATGCACTCCCCTATATATTGTGGGTTATGCCTGGTCTTAAAGTCCCCATATGGCACAATTTAAAGCACATGACACAGTGATCTCACACTGAGCAAATCGCCTGCTACTCAGCATGTGGTTTGTGTGTGTGTGTGTGTGTGTGTGTGTGTGTGTGTGTGTGTGTGTGGTTTGGGTGTGTGTGTGTGTGTGTGTGTGTGTGTGTGTGTGTGTGTGTGTGTGGAATGTGAAAGGTGGGAGATTGGTGCAGAACAAGAAAGAGAGACAGAGATAAATGGATTTGAAAAGAAGGGCGAGAACAGAAAACAATAGTCACCAAAGGAAGGAAAAGTTGTGAAAGTGTCATCAACACGCTCTCTCTCTCTCTCTCTCTCTCTCTCTCTCTCTCTCTCTCTCGCTCTCTCTCTTTCTCTTTCTCTCTCTCTCTCTCTCTACACATATGTTTCAGATTAGGGCTTATGATGACATCTCTCTGCCATAAACAGGAATAAAGTCAAACAGCCAAACATTAATTCCTAATGCGGTTTACATCTGTGCTGTGAATTGGGGTGTGTGTGTGTGTGTGTGTGTGTGTGTGTGTGTGTGTGTGTGTGAGAAAGAGAGAGAGAGAGAGAGAGCGAGAGAGAGAGAGAGAGAGAGAGAGAGATCTGCCTTTGACTTGCATATGATTTATCTTTAGCCAAGCAAAGGGAGACCTCTTTTTTGGTTTAGGACCAGCAAGAAGAAACAGTCCCATTCTTCCACTGAAGTGCAACTTGTTGGTCCTGTGTAATATTCAAACATAGACTGCCCTCTAGTGGAAGTTGTATGTATTGCATTACATTTGGGCTTCTGTAATGCTCTCTGCAAAAGTCATCAGATCAGATCTAAAGTGCTTTATTGATCCCTGAGGGTAAATTGTGATACCTTACACACTCTCTGATATATAGCATAGAGAATAATAAGAGAGTACAAAGAAGAACATTAAGGAATGAAAACATGTGCATTGTAGCACAATACATAACTCTGGTATGTAAAGGCTTGAGCACAAACACATATTTTTATATTTTACTTTTTACATTTTCATCTAGTTCTGTTGCACAAAGATCAAAAATGTACTGTATATGTGTTTTAACTGTTGGGAAACTCTTTAAATAAACTGTAACTCTCTCTACACTCTTTCCTCTGTCTCTGTGTCTATGTTTCTGTGTGTCAGGGATGATATTGATGACGAGGGATTCTGCCAACCATACAGAGGTATAGCCTGCGCCCGCTTCATCGGTAACCGCAGCATCTTCGTTGACTCATTGCAGATGCAGGGTGAGATCGAGACCCAGATAACAGGTGAGAAACAGGTGATGTGTAGAGGTGGGTTTGACTGCAGAAAAACAATTTTGTTCACACCGTAGAATCTTAAGAAAGGTCTACATATACTTACATTTTTACAGTAGATGGCATTCATTTATACCATACATTTTATAAAGCTTTTGGTGAAGATTCACTCAAAGGGATGGTTCAGGTTTTTTGAAGTGGGGTTGTATGGAGTAGAGTACTTATCCATAGTCAGTGTGATACATGCGGTATATGTCAGTCAGCATACCCCCAGTTTGAAGAAGCAGGCTGGAGTCCAATACGGAAGCTTATGTGGATGGAGGTCTGCAACAAAACGTAATTTTTCCACCTAAAAAAAATCTGTATCAGTTTAAGTGTAGACTATATTGAGAGTATTTTCTGCTTTGCCTTTCTGTCAGACAGCAGATTCCATCGGGGAAGCCGTTACTGGCCTCAGTTCAAAGCCACCCCACTCGATTAAGAAAAAGTCACTTCAGCTCGCTGAACATGGAAGCTGCTGGCCTTCTGCTGCTTCGATCAGTTAGTTTGCGTTAATGTATGACTTTGGTCAATCTGAACTATCCCTTTTAAATGCCAAAGTCACAAGATAAAGTAAACAAAGTAACTGTGTAAGGCAGCAGTAGACCAGCAGCTCCTGTGTTTCGCAAAGTGAAATCACTGTTTTTCTAAATAAAGTCTGGCTGTAAAGAGAGCGATATAACATTTTCCAAGTGTAAATCTCTGTCTGACATTAAAGTCAAGCAGTGAAAATATTCTTGTTTTAGGTGTCTGCTCCTGTCCTCAGCAGTGCATTGCGTAGCTTTCATGTCAAACCCAGTCATGCTGACTAACACCTACTGCATGTAAAATACTGTCTTTAGATAAGTACCTCATGCAACCTCACTTCAAAAAACATCTATACATTAAGTTACAATTGCATACATCTACGTATATTGAATGCTGCCAGATCAGCAAGGCCTTACATTGTTTTTAAGGATAAACGCATTGTTCCCTCTCTTGTGTCTGTCGGCCCGGGAAAACCTGACAGCTTGCTTTCATCCAGCGAGTTCACTAGTTCAACCACCACTTAGCAATTCTGTGTTGACGAGCCAAACCCTGCTCACATACTGTATTTCTTCAGTACCCGGAGCTGATACAGCGCCTTTGTAAAGCTGCCTTCTCTGCCTCGACTAAATCAATGAAAACCTCCTGTGAATAAAGACTGTTTAAATCGAGAACCTTAATTGATACTGTGTTGTAGGAAGAAAACAGGACGTTTCTTACGGGGTTCAAAGGAAGTTCAGCAGGGTCACCGCTCTGTTCGGAGCACAAATGGCCCACATACTGTTTCATACATGTCCGTGTCTCTGCTTCTGTGCTTTTGTGTGTGTGTGTGTGTTTGCATGCACATGTCCTTAGAGGTCAGTTTAATGTGGATGTTATTGATTACATCCATGCAGCTGTCAGCGTCTCCCCTGAGCACTTCAGGGACAAAGAGGCCCTGAATTGCGACTCTAATCGGAAACATCAAGTACGAGTGATAATTAAGATTTATGAAGCCACAGCGTCATAATGAGCCCACAGCTGGAGTGTAAATCAAACATTTCATATCCCGGACATCCACATTCAGTAGCCATTCACTATCTTGATTTTCAAATCTTCATTTTACTCGCGCAACATGTGCTGTAGGAGCATTTGGATAACAGCCAACTGAAGTTATCCACATTCTAATGGCTTGTCTTCTTCCTCACCCCCCACAGAGCTGCTTTACTGATAATCACAGCCAAAGAAACGCATATGTTTACAATAACTGTACAGTATGACCATAAATCATACATTAACAGCTACAGCTTTCATTGTCAGTCTCTCTCTTTGATCTTCCATGTGTTTAGATGCTCAAAAGTTAGCAGCATAGGCAAAGAAATGTTTTAAACCCTCGTCTTTTTTTGTCTTTTTAATGAAAGAAAGAAGAGAATAATGTATGAAATAATTTATTTTTTTCAGTGTCCTATCGCTTAAACAACAACCTTCATATAAATGCCAAATTATTGATGAATTAATGCCAGACTGTGTTGTTTGAAATAAATCTCTATTATATGATTACTCTTTGTCTCTTCTCCTTCCAGCGGCCTTCACCATGATCGGGACGTCAAACCATTTGTCTGATCGTTGCTCCCAGTTTGCCATCCCTTCTCTCTGCCACTTTGCCTTCCCGACGTGTGACCGCAGCTCTGGAACCGACAAACCTCGAGACCTGTGTAAGGACGAGTGTGAGATCCTGGAGAACGACTTGTGTAAGACAGAGTACATCATCGCCCGCTCAAACCCCATCATCCTGAAGAGACTGAAGCTGCCCAACTGTGATGACCTGGCCGCCTCTGACAGCCCCGAGGCTGCCAACTGTCTGAGGATTGGCATCCCCATGGCTGAGCCCATAAACAAGAGTAAGACATGGTCAACTGCTTATTGCATCATTATTATTATTATTGTTATTATTATTATTATTATTATTATTATTATCATCACTGCTAATAGAACTAATTATTAGAGGAATCCCTTTGGGCCGTATTGTAAACTGTATGTAAGTGCTAACAGGAGCTGTTTAGATAACTCTGCTTATTAGTTGGGTCACCCACACTGCAATATTGAAACAATTGGTAAAGTGTGATTAAACTTTCGCTTGCAACTACAGTTTTTATTATTGTAGATTAATCTCCTCGTGTTTTAATTATTTAGAAATTATATAGTCATTTAAATGCCAAGAAGTAGAGAAAAACACATCCATCACAACTTCCCAGAGCCCAAAGAAACACCTTCAAATTGCTATTTTT
This sequence comes from Plectropomus leopardus, assembly GCF_008729295.1. NCBI lineage: Eukaryota > Metazoa > Chordata > Actinopteri > Perciformes > Serranidae > Plectropomus > Plectropomus leopardus. The sequence continues at coordinate 12,857,329 of NC_056465.1, forward strand.
GTCCAACAGCATGTTCAAAAACAAAAGATATTTATTTTACTGTCATCTGTGGAATAGACAGGCATGCTTGAAACTTGTCTTATTCAATTAATTGATTATCAAAATAGTTGACAATTTCTTATGGATCATGGCAGCTCAAATCAAATTTCAAATTTAAATGCAGAGTAGAAAACATGATGTAAGAATTCATACTGACCCTTTCACAACAAAGATTTTTTGAATCCGTCCAACACATTTCAGATTTAACACTTTAACAAAGGAGAGAGTAAATGTTCCCTGCAACACATTTTCCATTTCTAGCAAGTTTATTTTACTTGAGATAAGTCATAGTTTCATCTTTCAAAGTTAATTTTCACTGTTTACATATATGAATTAAAATACCCCGTTTGGCTTTAATTTAGGAAACTATAAAAAAAAAAGTGCCCTTTGGAAAATGGTTTGCTGTATTTCTGCAATCAGACATGTCTCATTGTAATAATATGCCATAATAACAAATATTTCTAAAAGAAAACCTCAATACACTCATACACACAAACAAACTGTTAGGAGAATGACTAGAAATCAGCTTTTTATTAGTGTCTAGGAAATTATCCAGTGAAGTGTGTGTGTATGTGCGCGCGCGCACACGTGTGAAAGAAAATGGTGATGACTAAAGGAAAGAAATTTAAGGTTGCCTTGCAGGGGGTTGATTAGGACTTGGCGAGCGCAGGCCCACTGAGCAGCTGGAGTTTGTCAAAGACATTCTTGTGAAAGTTTAGTTGTCTGTGGTTGGTAAAAATAGGACACAGATCTTGTGGTAGTCTGCTTAAAAGTTAATATAAAAAAAGTAATCAAACGTGTAGACTCTCTGTCAGTCCTAACCAACCACGTCCTTCTTTCCTTTAGATCACAAGTGTTACAACAACAGCGGGGCGGACTACAGAGGGACAGTCAGTATGACCAAGTCAGGCCGCCAGTGTCAGCCGTGGAACTCGCAGTATCCTCACAGCCACACTTACCTGGCCGTCCGCTACCCGGAGCTGAACGGAGGACACTCATACTGCCGTAACCCTGGGAATAAACTCGAGGCCCCCTGGTGCCTCACGCTGGACGAGGGTGTCCGTATGGAGCTCTGTGACATACCTGTCTGTGGTAAGAGACTGGATTGTCTTCATCACGTTTTATTGCCCAGTCATACAATAAGCTGATGTTTTCACTTTCTCCATCTATCTCTACAGACCATAAAGACAAGTCTGGTGGCAGCAACATGGAGATCTTGTACATCCTGGTTCCCAGTGTGGCGATCCCGTTAGCCATCGCCTTACTCTTCTTTTTTATTTGCGTGTGCCGCAACAACCAGAAATCCCCCAGGCCTCCTGCACCTCGCCAGCCCAAACCGGTCCGAGGACAGAACGTTGAGATGTCCATGCTCACGACTGCATACAAGCCAAAGGTAGATCAGTCACAGCACTTGACACTTTGGGTGGTGCCATATTTTCCCTCCCCTTTCATCCCTTTTATGTGCTTCTACCTTCTGCACCCATGCTTGTATAACGAAAGGAAGAAGTTAGGCTAAAAACAAACATACATTCTTCCGTATTCCAAGAAAATAAATAAATAGTATGAGTATATATGATTGGATGACACATACAATCAATCATATATATATATATAACATTTTAAATATGTAATATATAATAATAATATGGACTGACAGGTAGTCCTGATTTCATGTCATACTGCATAATCAGCGCTGGATCTATGAATCGAATTCCTGAGACTGACAGAGAGTCATGTGGTCTGAGAGTCATGTGGTATTATTATGATTCTTATGTGTGTATTTAATGTTCTTTGGAATCACAAGAGCTCAGAAAGACATGATTGATTACCTCCGGGTTACCTCTTGCCGTATGGCAGTGCGAAAGGTGACAGTTAAGGCTGTTTAGGCTTTGATAAGGATACCTCCTGGGTGCCATCCGTAAGAGGTTTTCTGGGCACATTCAACTGGTAAGAGTTCCTGGGGCAGACCCAGAACATGTTGGAGGGATTATATATGATTATATATAACTGACAAATGTTGCTGGGACATCTGAAGCATCTGTTGTCCCCGCAGCCCAGCCCTGGATAAGCGAATGAAAATGGATGGATGAATAAAATGTATGCCACGTATAAAGACAAGTAGACAGAAACATTTATATCTTACATTTATATTATGATGGGGTGATAGTTATTGTACATTTCACCCGCTTTTTAACAAGGATTGTCAAAATAAGAAAAGCAGGACATACTCCTGTTTCCTTTTCACTCTAATGTATTATAGAATGTATTTACATCACTCTAATGTATTTACATCAGAGTCATCACAAACCAAACTAACTAAGCAAGTACATTTTTGCAAAAAATGCCTCTGAGATGTTAGTCGTCCACCTCTCCCTTGCTCTCTCTATCACTTTTCTGCAGCATTTTTGCGGAAAATATCTGAAGGAAAGGCTTTTCACGATCATGTCATTGCCTTAGTTCAGCTAAAACACACTTACATATACTCACCTAGCATTTTGAACTCCCCCGTGGTGAATCTATATCAGTGTTCTGTTGCTGTGTTTGACTTTTTTAAGTCATGAGAGCACTGAGGCAGGAGTCAAAACACTGGCACAACCCCGGTGTGTGTCAACTGGGATATGTTGCAGCATGCTGGGGTTACTGGCTTCAGTTTGTGTGTGTGTGTGTGTGTGTGTGTGTGTGTGTAAATGACCTGTCTCAGACAGAGCTTCAGATGTCTATCATCTGAGCTCAGCAGGTCCAGGAATGTTCAACTGCAGCTCTTTTCCTCTCTGTTTATTTCTCTCCCACTGTCTCTTTTTCCACATCTCTCCGTCTCACTTAATCCATCTCGCTTTGTTGCTCTTCTTCTGTCTCTCCCTCCATCCCTTTCACCTCCTTCGCTCTCTCCTTCCTCTCCTCCCTCTGTCACAGAACCTCTTTGTAATGTAGATCATCGAGCCACTGCCAGCCAACACATAGTTCACACTAGGATCTGTATCATATTTCTTTCAAGGTTGTACACTCAGTCATATCATGTCTGTTTATCTTTTTGCACATAATTTTGGTGGTGGGAGGGTTTTATAGACAGTGTGTCTGAGCAAAGCAGGTCGATGCTCAAGGTGATGTGTATAATAGGGTTACAGAAGAGCCAGAAGCCATTAATATCTGGGCTTGATTTTATTTTGCAATGGAACAAAATGTTTCACCGACTGAAAAAGGGAGCCTCTCCTGGCTGTGTTTATATGACTGCCTTGTATCTGCAAAGAGTGAAGAAAACAGGAGATCAAAGAAATCTCTTCAGAGTGACAACCATGCAGTTATGGCATTATATGGTGAATTTTAAATGGTCTTTGTGGACAACAAGCGCCTGAAATATGGTTCACACATATCAGATGCCATCACCATCCATTTTAACCTTTCAAAAAAATAAAAGGCTCTTCCAGAAATGCAGTTCTCACATTGGTGCATGCATCTAATCTGGAAGCAAGACAATGTAGGTAAGTGAGGGTTTGTTTATGATTTCTATCCTTTAAAACCATTTTAATTAGTGTTTAAACCTCAAATTATACACTATTTTATTGCAAAACGGACTGTCACTCTTCCCTACCACTCTTATCTTCTACTTTGTCTTGGTTAGGCTGTTACCCAGCATGCTTTGCTGCAGGGTCACCCAAGGGCCATCGCCCGTGATAATCCATTTAGACACACATACACCAAACACACACACAAACCCGCGGTGGTGTGAGGAGGATCTAAGGGTTTGGGTGTGGGGAGGAAAGAAGGGGTGAAACAAACCCATAACTAAAAACATCTGTGCCTCTCATAACATCAGCAGGCCCCCATACTTGCTCTATACACACACACGCACACGCACACACACACACACCACCCCCCTCAGAGCTCACACAGACCTGTGTGTCTCTCCCTCTTGCTCACAGAGGAATTTCATTATTCGTCTCAGAGTTCCTGGAATCTGGAAAACTTTGCCAACCTCACTTCACCTTTTATCTTCAACTACAGCTACACACACACATACACACACAGAAATGCACATGCCTACTGTAGCTCTCCATCTTTCTCTCTCTCTCACTCACACACACACACACACACACACACATACATAGAAATACCACTACTCTCATGTCTTAGAGCAGTCCAGGTGATCTCAGAAAGAGTGAGATCATTTGGGCAGCTCGATGATATTGGAGTTTAGCTAAAGTCCTGAAGGGTAAACAACGGTACAAAACAAGACAAATAATTTCCACACACTTATTTAAGCTCACACACACACACACACAGGCAGAGAGTTTGGTGGCAATCTCTTGATAGTATATGTTCTTTTTTATTTAGAATATTTACTGCTGCTTTGCATCTGTTACAGAGTAAATAAAAACTTTGTAAGTCAGTTTAATTGCATTTATATATAGTCTTTATTGTATAAGGGTGTTTGACTTTGCACTGACAGTGGCATATTAGTTTTCTCATTGATGCTCACATATACCGCATCATTATTTCCTATGACTTCATAACAAAGATGTTGACTAGAGTCGGATAACTTGGGCTCAAGTCAGACTGGCGTCATAACTTGACTAATGACTTTAGACTTGACTTGACAAAATTGAACAAAGACTTGCAATTCGACATGGAATTTAACACCAGTGACTCAAGACTTTACTTGGACCTGAATGTTTTGCTTTGAAAATACGTAATAACTTTGTAGAAGCCCAAAGATTAAAAAGTACAACATCAAAGTACTATGTTTACAGTTTTAGAGTATTTATGTTTACATTATACAACAAGACATTTGTTGTGGTATGAAAGTACAAAGTCAGCACCACTTTTTTATGATTAAGTTTAGTTGCACTTGTTTGACAAACTTGTTTAACAAAAAGATGTACATTTAGAAAGTATTCAGGATTTTTTTAAAAAATCATGTGTTATTACTCTGTTGTTAAAATGGCATAACATTTAATGACGAGCGCATTGTGACTTGTTTAGGACTTGAAACTCAAAGTTTAGAACTCAGGATTTAAAAAACAAAACATTGACTTGGTCCCACCTCTGTGTAATAATCAAATAAAATACTTCTCTTACATTAGTTTTTAAGAGTAGCCTCACATCCAATTCACCTGTTTATAATTAGTAAGTGACTTTATTATACTATCAATTGCAGCTGGTCTCAGTCTATCGTGTCCATTAAAAGAACCATAAATACAGAAAGTCTGGGTTTGAATTCCGGTGCTGAATATTTTACAAGGGTGCATTCAAGCTAATACAAGGTGTTAAGTTGCTTTTTAATTAAGACATAGATTTCATCAAGCTCAGCTAAATCATAAAAAGTTTGTCCCATTGGATTTAGCTGTTTAAAAAAAAACCACCAGTCTATGTCCTCCTCAGTAAGAATAAAAGACTAAAACGTCCCCACTCACAAAGACAGCTGCGGCTTTCTGTTATTTCTGCAGCTGATTTCACAGTTTTACTGGCAGGAAACTTAATTGCTAAGTCTTCCTAAAAGCTGCTAACCTGTCAGTAAAATGGCATTTTTAAGCTGAGAATGTGTTGCCAGACTTCACAATTTTCCCACATCGCGTTCCAAAGGCTTAGACGGAGTCATTAGGAGGTGATGTAATGGGTTGAGTCTGATTATGACAATTATCAACTCTCTGGGCTATCCGTTTTTTTTCACAACTCACACATATTAGATGTTACATTAGGCAGCTCGCCTGCGTCGATTTAGGCGCACCAGTGTAAGCTTCATGTCAACATTTCACTTTTCCGTTCAAGGATAATGGCGAGGAAAGAGTACAAAGAAAATAATGATCTAATTTTTTCTGTCACATCTCTCTACCCACTGATCTCACTTCTTCCTTTTTTTCTTTTCCACCTCCTCTTCATCTCTCTGCAGAGTAAGGCCAAAGAGCTTCCCCTGTCAGCTGTGCGTTTTATGGAGGAGCTGGGAGAGTGCCCTTTGGGGAAGATCTACAAGGGTCACCTGTACCTGCCAGGCATGGACCAGGCACAGCTTGTGGCTATAAAGACTCTGAAGGATGTTTCCAATGCTCAACAGTGGAGCGACTTCCAGCAGGTACAGAGCAGAGCCCTTGCTCCAAAGCTTAAAAAACACCCCATATTTTTATATTATTGGACAGGACACAGACTCAAAAGTCAACCATGTATGACCTGTATGGAACCTCTAAGTCTAAATCATTTTAGACAAGACAGGCTTCTAACTTGCAGTTGAGTGTGGATATGGTACTGAAATAATCTGCTGCTTTAAAATAGAAGGGATGACTCTCCCAGTGGAAAGATCCCTCTTCCCACAAGACCTGAAACATGACTTGCTGTATTTTCACAGAAGGGAAACATGGTGGGTGATGGCAGACTGTATATGGCTAAAAGTCACATTTTTCACCTGAAATAGATCAAAAAATAAACTGTTCAGGTAAATTTAGATGTTGAGGAGGATTAAAACAGATGACTTATAAAAACATAAGCCTACCTTTCCATGTACAGAGAATAAGGCAGACCGGAACTGCCAGCATTTAAAGTGATACACCCCAAAATTGGTTGTATCACTTTGATTTCAATACACTCAACCCCTGCAGCCAGTTTTCAAAGCCACTGTGTTTTTTATCCAGAAAAGTAATGTTAAGAAAAGTAATATGTTCACACTTGTTTTTCTTATTAAACAGAGAAATACAACTATGCACATTTTGAATTAACTTTCTCTCGGTCATGGAAGACTGATGAGGCTTTATTGCCTCCTTAACTCATCATAAAATACACTTCATTCAGAGCTTAAACAAAATAAAACTCACCAGAAACGTCTTGATTACTTGTCTAGTTAATAATCTAATCTAGTTAGTAAGTCAGTAAATAGTAAGTATTAAAAAACATACCTCCTCCTCTTAATACCGTAGTATACTGTAAAACCATGATACTGCCCAAACCCAATAAGTATGTTTTCTCTCGTGTATAATAACCTGAAAATAAGAATCATAATGTTTTCATTACTTTAGAATGAGCTGGTTTTATCTACATAGAGAATTTGCAATCATGTTGCTCCGCCGTGTTTCTACAGTAGCCCAGAGCAAACAAACCAGACACTGGCTCTATATAGGGCTTTGCATTCCCTCTGTGACAAAAGTGTCACAAAAACATTGATTGTGTTTATGTAAAGCCACATTATTCAGTTTAATTTTTTGAGTCAATTTGTTTTAGAGAGAAAGAGACCTCTGGAACATCTGGATCTTAAGTTATCAGGATGAACAAACATTAGCAGGTGCTGGGCTGATGGTTGTCTCCAACAGGCCAAACAGCGTCAGAGAAACACTGATTCGTAATTTGAAACTGCTTAATTCAGTTTTTTCACCGACCAAAATTACTGGGTCTGTTTGTTTTGTAGAAGAAGAGATCTTTGTGGATAATTCAGCTTGTGGTTAAAACCTCATGAACAGCGAACGCTGACGGAATAATAACCTGGAGACATTTCAGCTGTTTGCAATTTTCCATCCTCACCACTAGATGTCACTAAATCTTCCTAAATCTTACACACTGATCCTTTAAACTGGAGTATCACTTAATGGTACCAGCATGTGAAAAGTCTTTCCCCAGTCATGTTTGTTTAAATGAAGCTCCTAATTAGATATATTTTGTGTTTCCATCGCAGGAGGCCACAGTGCTGACAGAGCTGCAGCACCCAAACGTGGTGTGCCTTCTGGGTGTAGTGATCCAGGAGCAGCCTGTCTGTATGCTGTTTGAGTTTTTACCCCTAGGCGACCTTCATGAGTTCCTCATCATGCGTTCACCACACTCTGATGTTGGCTGCAGCAGTGATGAGGATGGCACGGTGAAATCCAGCCTGGATCATGGAGACTTCCTGCATATGTCCATACAGGTGGGATATCAAAGCAGCTGTAACTCTGGAATCTCTGGATTTATTTTTACAGCAAACATACTTCATAGCTACTTCCTCCTTGAATTAATGTTTTTTTTCTGACTAATCAAACCTAGGTGGCTGCTGGGATGGAGTACTTGGCCAGCCACTTTTACACCCATAAAGACCTTGCTGCTCGGAACATCCTCGTAGGTGATCAGCTCCACGTCAAGATCTCAGACCTGGGTCTCTCCAGAGAGATCTACTCCTCAGACTACTACTGCATCCAGCCCAAAACTCTGCTGCCCATCCGCTGGATGCCCCCAGAGGCCATTGCTTATGGCAAGTTCACCACAGACTCTGACATCTGGTCATTCGGAGTTGTGCTGTGGGAGATCTTTAGCTACGGTCTGCAGCCATACTACGGTTTCTCCAACCAGGAAGTGATGGAGATGGTGAGAAAGAGGCAGCTGCTGCCCTGCCCCGAGGACTGTCCGCCAAGGTATGAAGTATAAAATGAGGAGGTGATACATACATGGTGTAACTTGTAGTACAAAGCCCACAATTTTCTGCACTGTATCTTCAGCTTTTTCTGAAGTTAAGACGGCCAGCGTGGCAACACATTTCCATCTTTAGTTTCCTCTCAAAAGCCCTTACACTGTTGAGTCTCAAAGGCCACAGCTATTATAGTGTGCTTTGCTTCAGCAACAACTTTTGCCAGCAGTTTCCCCCTCAAATGCTCTTATCCACATTCTTTATCTTCTTCTTCTTCTTCTTCATCATTACTACTCTGTTAAGTTCATGTCAGAGAAAACGTGTACAAATACGGAGGAAATCAATGCAAAGTACTGAGAGGGCTCTGTCCATGTTGAGCATAAATTAGCCTTAAATGAAGAAAAAAAGCAAAGCACGAGTACTTTAACACTATTACCATTACATTCAGAGATCCTTTTTTTAAAAAATCTTAATTGGGAGGGCACTTCTGCCTTTGTCACACTGAAACAGAAATACAGATTTACAAAGTTTTGTGAAATAATGTTGAATTTTATTAGTATTCAATCACCTTACCCAAAACCCATGTGAAAATAAATGTAGAAAAATGTGGATAAAAGTCTGTATTCACAGTTTTAGTTACTGAATTTAGTTTATTAAATTAGAACAGGCTTTTTAATAAATCCACACAATTGCCTGATAACTAACACTGTTGTCTCTCAGGTTTTATGCTTTGATGACTGAATGCTGGCAGGAGGGACCGTCACGTCGAACACGCTTCAAGGACATCCACGCCCGCCTGCGAGCCTGGGAGGGGCTGTCATCCCACGCCAGCTCCAGCACGCCCTCTGGTGGTGGAGGAAATGCAACCACCCAGACCACCTCGCTCAGTGCCAGCCCAGTCAGCAACCTCAGCAACCCCCGCTACGCTGCTGCCGCCGCAGCTGCAGGGTACCTCTACCCGGCCCAGGCTATTCCCTCACCGGGCCAGATGGGCCCGATTCAAGCCTGGACGCCCATGGCTGTGACGCAAACCCACCAGCGCTTTATCCCTGTCAATGGATACCCCATCCCGCCAGGATACGCAGCTTTCCCAGCTCACTTCCCTCCCCCGGCCCCACCGACCAGGGTCATCCAGCACCACCTGCCACCTCCCAAAAGTCGCTCACCCAGCAGCGCCAGCGGCTCCACCAGCACGGGTCACGTTAGCGGGGTGCCCTCTACCACGGGCTCCAACCATGATGCCAACACACCGCTGCTCTCTCACTGCATCATGAGTGGGGGAGGGCAGGTTCAGGTGTACGGACAAGTTTCTCAGAAGGGAGTGGGACAGCTGGACCACGCATCACAAACGGCACTGCTCGCTGCTGATTCTGACGTACTGATGTACAACGACTCGGTCATCACCGCAGACCTGTAGATAGATAGATAGATACACTCACTGCTTGGGACCCACATTAGAGGTGTAGCCTCTCACCCAGGGACCCAGTCTAACAACTCTAGTCACATGGACCCCCAACAGAGACTGGCCTGTGCGCACATTTGAGTGTGCAAGAAACACTGCCGCAGCTACACGAGCATATACACGGCCGACTCTTTGATGCCTTATTGTTTAAAGCATGTGTACTTACCACCATGGTGTGAAAATGTTATTATTTTAACCTCTTTGTAAATACGGTACATAAGTCCTGAATGAATGAGTGAAATACAAAGATATATATTCAAAAGAACTTTTTTATTATGGAAGAAACTTTAAAGGTGAAAAGGCAGCAAGTCCATCCTGCGTTTGTATCACAGTCTGACAACGAGTTCCTGTGTCAACAATCGAGTTAACAGACTGTTTCATGCAGGATGTGAAGGAAACAATGACACTCATACCATGATTTTATGATGCATTTCAGCAGTGATGTGACTTGCTTGTTTCTGGACGTATTAGAACACAGCAGTGTGTGTGTGTACATTTGCTTATACAGCAAAAGATACAACATTTAGCAAGCAATAATCGATTGAGCAAAAAAAGGAAGGAGACTGAACAAAGCAGTAGTTAAGCAGCTTTTACTGAGAAAACCAGCACGGATCTGCTCACATACAGCAGCATATGAGGGGTACAGGTGGCCTGCCTTTTGCAGGCAGACAGCTACAACTGTGTGACAGCTCCACATCAAAGCAGCTTGAATTAAAACAGATACAGATGATAAGTTGGCTACAAATAGTTGTCCAGGCACTGAGATTTAGCATTTTCACACAAAATTCCTTCAGACATGACACCTGAATGTTTTTGTGCAACCGGAACATTATAATCTGCGACTTTTATAACATGGACACAAGCCTCTTTTCCTATTTTCAAATCTCAGCATATAACTTCAACAACTTGTTGTTCTGAGAAACAAGAACATAAATGTTATTGGACAATAAAGCCTTTCCTTCTCCATCTTTCCCCCTCTCACCTTCATAGGCAATCCTTTTATCATTCCCGCTCACCCCCTTTTCTCCTCTCACACCGTTTTCCAGCCTCCAAGTGGACATGGCATTTAACTTCAAAAGCTGGCCACAGACGACCCCCTGCAGATCTACAAATCAAACCACGCAGCGCTCATAACCTCCACAGTTAAACTGTACCGGTCTCAGGGCACTTTACTCACCACGCAAGGGCTGGGGTCATTTTACTGTCAGTGATATGAAGCTAAAATTTCACCTTCACAAAAGAACATTTTTATTGTAAATTGGATATGGAGTTTTTCCAGTATTTTAATTTTGAAGGAACTTACAGATTTTATCTAAAGGGCTTATGTCTACTATGAATGATGAATACTATGTTTGAGGTGCTTAAATTTATGTCCACTCTGTGCCTGAACAGAAGACCTACAATAAGGATCAATTTCATTAGTTGAGTACAGACTGTATCACTGTGTGCAGAGAGTTATATGTTGCTTTAAATTGGTTCTACATCAGTGAATGGTCAAGTGCAGCTTTAAAAGAAAAAGAACACAATGAATATGCCCATGCTGTTCCCTTGTGAGACTCTAATATTACAGCTGTATTCATATGTCAACATGTCCAGCAGCAGCTAATCGTATATTCACAAGAACGTCATTTTGATGTGAAGACGTTGGTAAATGATGATTGATTCTCAGTCCTTTAATCACACAAATGATGCCTCAGCTATCTGTTATTATTTGACGATAGCTGATTAGAAGCACAGCTAAATATGAAGCTTTTGCTATGTAAAGAAAGCCACAGAAACAGCTGCAGTAACAGAACAGTTTGTTATTTTGGTGACCTTCTCCGATACTTTCTGTGTAGTAGACAATCGTTGCGTTTAAAAGGTCGTAAAAATGTCCCAGGTGTTGCACTCTGTTGTTTTTAAAGATCCAGTGTGTAGGATTTAGGGGGATTTATTGGCAGAATTCAAATGTATTGTAATAAGTGTATTTTCTTTAGCGTATAGTCACCTGAAAATAAGATGTGTTGTGCTTTCGTAACATTACAATGAGCCATTTTTATCTACATAAGGAGTCTACAAAGATCGTCATGTTGCACAGCCATTTTTCTACAGGAGCCCAGAACGGACAAACGAAACACTGGCTCCAGATAAGGCCATTCATATTTTCGCAGTTTCGCATAAGCTGAAAAAAATTCACAGCCCTTCCATGACAAGACTGTGGGATAAACTTTTTTTTTTTAACAAGAAACTGCTTTGTTTCGTGTTTTACTGGTTTAAATCACTAGGTCGATTTGTTCTGAAAAGGAAGAGACCTCTGTGGATATAATCTTAAGCAGTCAGAGAAAATGTATGGACATGACATTAGCAGTTGCGAGGATAGTGGCCCGTCTCTGTCATGTCAAACGGCTTCAGAGAAACACTGATTTGTAACGCGACCCTGCTTTATTTATTCTTTTTAGTGGTGTCAATCACCTGAGTTTGTTTTGGAGAGGAAGAGACCTCTGCAGAAAGTTCGGCTCCCATTAAAAACCTCCTAACAAAGAACAGGAATTCTAACTGGGAGAAGTTTCAGCTGTTTGCAATTTCTAGTCCTAGGTGCCACTAAATCCCTCAAAATCTTACACACTTTTCCTTTAACAAACGGTCAGTGAGCTGTATTTGCTAATCTAGTATGACACAAGGGTACACTGATAATATTTCACTATGGATGTGAAGAGCATAAATGCAGCGAAGATGGCGTGTTGCTTTTTTTTTAATTGTAAAATTATTTGAGTTGACATTTGTGGAATGTAGATGGACAAGTCTGTATTCTGTTCAGTATTTAGTTCATGTTCCCTTAAACCTTTCAAATCCCGGCTACTGTCTTAAGTCACTACAAGACGAGCAGCAGCTTCAGTTCACTGCAGACAGAAAAAATCAATCAAATGTACATTAGACTTTAGACTATAGCTTTAGTTTACCCTGAGATAATTTATTCAAACTAACTTTGGTTAAAAGAAGGTGATAGTCTGCCGTTAGCAAAATGAAGGGAAAAGATTGTGGTTTGATCCTCGTGTCAAATCTAGTCCAAAATTGTTTCAGTCATCTTGCTGTCTTTTGTCTCTTTATCTTTTTGTTCCTCTGAAGCAGATCGAGCTACCTTTGCGTTTAAGTTTGTACATGTTCCATCCAGCATTAAAGGATTTAAGTGTACTAATATAGCAGTGCAAAAACCACTTGTACACAAGACTGTGAATCGTAATCAAGTCTAGGTATTTTTTGTTTTTGGCATTTTTAATTCTAGATCCATTTAAAAAACAAACAAAATACAAGTGCATTTATTTCTTAATAACAGTGTACCCATGACAGAAGGTTTACATGCTTATCCTTTTGACCAAGAGAGGCCTTGTCTTTTGTATTTTGTCTGAACATTTTTGCACAGATCTTTTGTATTGCAAAATCATTTATTAAATGATGTCGTTTGGTTAAAGATGGAGTCTATATGATCCTTCATTTGTGGGAATTTTCTTGAGTTTTGTTTGTTTTGTCTTTTGTTTTTGTTGATTTGTTTTTTTCATAATGAGCTTTGACTTAGTGATCAGAATTGCAATGGCAGCATGTATCCACTGGGTATCACCAAATCACCATTTCTGTGGATTTTCTGTCACTTGTGTGCCTTAAAGTGGTAGGGACCATTGTTGACCAGGTGGTGGTGCCCTTTAGCCTCATAGTGTAGCTTTATTATGAGCTTCCTAACAGCTGGAAATAATATTAGTCCAGCTAAAAACTGGGCGAAAATGTAAAAATGACTGTAGTATAGTCATGCTTGTGTATCACTGTGTGTGCTTTCTCTCATTTCCTGCTCAAAATCTCATTTTGTACATTGAATGAGCCAAAACAGCTTAAAGTGAACCATGAGTGGCTGTGAGTATGTACAGTGTATACATGCCAAAAAAGATGTAATTGCTGTACATATGTGGAGATGGGTGTTTGTGCACAGGACCTTCTGGTAATTAAGTTCTGTGTGAGCGTCTAAAGCAAAACTTTAGTCTAGAGAAGCTGTTAGCAGTGAAACAGAATGAACTCCTGGAGTTTTCTGCTGCCTTTGTGGAACAGTTTGTATTATGAATATGTTTTGCGAGCAGCAGCAGCAGGCTAGTAAAATCTCATGACTTGCTCATTACAGACGCAGAGCTCTGATACAATTGGATATAATTTCTCCCAAGGCAAGAGCTATAATAATTTGCGAGAGAGAAGAAGGAGGAGAAGAAAAAGGAGGCATCTGTAGTTGATAGACTGGTGGAGCAAGAGACACACATCTGCTCTGATCTGAGCTGTCAGGATCATGTCAGACACTCGGAGTCACTCACATCCTGGAAGACATTCACATCCAGCACTGAAACTGAGTCTGCTGCTGCTTTTTTTTTGTCATGGCTGAGCAGATTGTGTCAGATAGAAAATCTGAACTTTTGGAAATTTGCAGGTCAGAAGACTTGTGGTTTTAAATGACCTAAATGTAGTTTGTAGAGATCTAGCTCACATACAACTTTTATTTCACAATTTTTAAATTACTGTATTAGTGTTGTGGCTAATTATCATTTTCATTACTGATTCATTTGTCAGTTTTAAATGTTTTTGTATTTATAATGTAAGTAATAAATATGTAAAAATGCAAAGTAACATTTTTAAAGAAAAAATTTCCATTTCTCTCACATACATCTAGCAAACAGCCTAAGTCTGTTTTTCTTGGTAAATTAATGAAAGGATTAATCAGTAATCAGAATTGTTGTTGATTCATTTTCTGTGGATTGATTAATCAATTAATTGACTAATTATTTCAGCTCAAGGCTTTATTTCAGTGTAGTCCAGGACATGAAGTACATTGAGTTATTTAAGATCTTTTAAAGTCAAAATCATATGTAAGTTGATCGTATGAAAAAGGTCAGGCTTTTCATCCAGAATATGCCAGATTTGGTTTATATCTGGGATATGTTAGCTCCCCTAAACTCAATATTCACTTTCTTTTACTAAAGCTAACAAGGAAGTATTTTAACACTGGAGGGATGGTCTTTTCATTAAACTAGACTGTTTATGCCATAAAAAGCAATTTCTTTTGAAATTGGTGCTACATGAACAGAGAAAATGGAGAAAAGGGGCTGTGACATTCACTTTTGCTCGAGGTAGAAAAACTACAGCTACCAGAATGCACTTCATCACAGCGAACCAATTAAAACAGTGGGTGATGTAATGTTTGTCCATTTTGACACAGGAACCAACATGGCAGCCAGCTAGTAGCAAACAATCTGAAATTGCAGTTAAACGGTAAGCTTAAATATTTCTCTGAAAACATTTTAGGCGAGAAATAAGCAACGCAGCAACAGAATCTTGGATTAAGTCTGATCAGCACTGGTAGTTGTTGTTTTTTTAGATGAAAGCTTTACCAAACATAAAAGCAGCAGGACAACACAGTGAAAATGTGCAAAACATAACTACCCTAACAGACAGCGCATGCAAACAGGGTATTCAGCAGTATAACAGCAAATTGAAGAGAACAGAGGGTATACCCAGGCAGATTATCACCTGTGTTTACTGTGTGTGAAAGCTGACATGGTGCATTTTTTTTTTTTAGATTTAAGCCTTTTTCATTTTTCTTTAAGTTGTGCTGTATTGTGAAATTTGCTAGGATTTTGCCTCAAACTGTTGTACTAGAATCATATGAGAAGTAAAGAGTGGAAGTCACTGCTGGAGCTAATAGATGCTGCTTTTTTTTAATGGAACACAAGCCAAAGTGATTTTGTGTTGCATTTTATAATCTCATATTTTCTGTCAGATGAATGTAATGTAGTATAAAGTACAATATTTTCCTCTGAAACTTGGAAAGTATTAAAATGGAAATACTCACTTCAAGTACCTGAAAATTGTACTGAGTACAAGATGAGTGAATGTACTTAGAGTTATTTTCCACCACTCTTAGATGATCATAGGCAGACCAGTCTCTCACTCTGAATGATAGGTGGAGTGGGGACGGGTGTGTCTTGTCTCAATGCTGAAATGTGGGGTTACTTCCTGCGACCAGAAGGTGTAACTGAGGACGACCACTCCCATGACAGTAGAGCCCCAGGGCGCTCTCTGCTAAAGGAGCCTCATTAAGCCTCTTGAGTTCAGGGTGTAATGGGCTGTAATGGGCTTTGAAAGTAAAGGAGAGGCCGAAGAAGAGAATGAGTGTGCATTTGGCTTTAAGAGAAAGAGATGGATGAATAAAGGGTGGAAGTAGAGCGATACAGGTAAAGTGCACTGAATGGCTGCAAGGGATTTTGTGTGACTTGAAAGTATAGAGGGGTCATAGGGGTGAAATGTATCAGCTTTACTGTGAGGTCTTTATTGGACACAACTTGTAAAAAGTCAGGGAGGAGTGGGATCTGGCTTCATCTGGGCTCACGGGGAAGAACAAGAGGAGAGTTGTGAAGATGGATGTGAATGTGAAATCTTCAAAGGCTTGAGGTACAAATGTCAAAGTGAATATGATTAAAGAAGACCCCAGGTTTCATGAAACAAGAAAAACATGAAGCTTTAGGCAGTTGAAGGCATGGATGTTACTAGTTGTGTCTCTGTCAGTTCCACTAAATTCAGATTGAATTTATGCTTTCATGTATGTTTTGCTAGAGTTGGTGGTGCTTTTTGTGGTTGGCTTTAGACAATGTTGGCGTGTGGCTGTGTGTCACTAATCAGGACGAGAAAATCAACTCTCTATGAACTCTCCTTCTGCCAACTTCTGCTTACTAGCCAATTTGAGGTTTCCAAATGTAAACCTCAGTAAACATAGAAGAAAAGATGGAGAAGATGCAAAGCAGCTGAACTGCCTTCTAGCGATTATACAGACATTGGAAATAAACTGGATGACCTCCATGCTGCATCATTTTCTGAGGGAATATTAGGAGCTTCAGTATGCTTTGATTCACTGGAACTTGGCTAAATCCTGGACAGTGCCTTTCTGCCAGGAGGCTCTTTCTCCATATGCCAATCTGACAGAGCAGAGGTCTCTGGCAGGAGAACGAGAACAGGCGTATGCTTTATGGCGAATAAGGACTGGTGTGATGTTGTAAATGTGAGGTGCTGTCCTGTTCCTGCAGGAGTCGTACTTTGTATAACTCCATGTGACACTTACATGATTTATTGAGTGAGTTTTCTTAAACCATAAAAGGAAGGAATTACCTTGAAAGAAAAGCTCAGTTTTCCATTTCAAGTGAGTCTTAATTTAGATATTTGTCATTAAAATCAGAATGGTACAGATGTATTCCCAGCTAGGAATTTTTGGTTCTAAAAACATTCTGAGAATGGTACAATGCAACCCATGCAATGTTTTAGTAATGTTTTCAGCGGCAAGTTTTTTTTAGTTCCCAGAATGTTCTTCTTAAAGTTACAAGTCACATTCTCTATAAACTTTTTTGAAGAATGTAAAAAAAAATGTTTTAATTTTTTTTTAAATTTCATTTTGTTAACATATCACAAGTAATTAAATTTTCATTTAAAAATGAAAAAAAAAATGTAAGTTAAAATGTTCTTCCTTTGTTCTCATGTAACATTGTGGGCATGTTTATAAAAGAACATTCTATAATCTGTCACCTCTCAACATCACCAACATTTAACCTTACAGGGACGGTATTTGAAATGATAAACATCCTTTAAATGTTCTTCGAATACAAAATGTTTTTTTTAAAAAACATTATTGTAACTTCTAGGTAACGTTAGCCCATGTTGTGGGAACATTCACTGCTAGCTGGGTATCAGCAAGGTATACTTAAAGTATCAAAGTACTTTTCTGCAGAGGAATGGGTCCTGTGAGTGATATATTAGTATATGATATGATATGATATATATGACATTATTTGATTGTTAATACTAATGCATCAGTGTAGTGGAGCTACTTTTTAATTTCTTTATATTCCTTTGGGTAGTTTAATCTTTTATGTTTTCATCATATGTAAAATCATTGGATGCAAAAGGAACTAGTGACTTCAATGCAGCTGTCTTATTAATGTAGTGGAGTGTCATAAAGGTCTTTTAAAATTGTACTTGAGGACAGTTACTCATGCAGAAAGCTCCTGGTTGTATCAAATGAAGGCTTCCACTTTGACGAGACGATGATTGAGAGGAAGGGTACAGATGTCTGAGGGAGAGAGCGGCAGAGAGGAGGATACAGTTTCACCGTCCTCTCGCTCTGTCATGGCAGCGCTTGTGGAAACCTCCAACAAGCCCCTGATTGTTGGGGAACATGAGCTGTTTTTGTTGAGGGGCTGACAGGCGCTTGACCTCTGCTGTCCGTGCTGCCACACACTGACCTTGAAGAGAGGAAGTGTAGTGAAGCCTTTGAACGCCGTCAAGTGAACTGTCACTGCCTTGTTAAATTTCCCCCACGGGCCTCGACACAGCTGAGATAGGTCATATGGACTCTTCAGTAATCTGCCTGGTTCATGCAAACTGTTTCCCCAGAGAAATGTACTAAAATGTTTCTTGTCCCTGTGGCTTTAAATCACTGGTTTGTTTTAAGTTTATTAGAAACATATTTGACACATATTTTATTGATATATGTGTAAATTTATGAATTTGAAAATTGTATTTATTTGAATGAAATAAAAAGTTGCCACTTCTTCATCTGCTTTTTAAATCTCATTTTGACACCCATTGTTGTACTTAACCAAGGCTTTAACCCTTTGAAACCTAAGCAAATTGACTTGATTTCTTTCAAAAATAGTAATTATGCTGTGACATAATTTTAATATATAATTATGATAATAATAATAAATATAGTTTGCTGGACATTAAAATAATGTTCTAAATCTACTTATTTCTCGCAAGGTCCGTATTGCCTTTTATCATAGTTTTGAAATAACTAATTTGTTCAGGGTTCAAAGGTTTATGTACTTTTGAAGGGTGTCTGAACGCAAGAAAATGTGTTTCGACCTGGAGTTCAAAGTGTTAAATAACAGAAACCATAACAAATATACCCAGTGGCTTTTACCCAAAAACAGATCTCAAATTTTGATCTATTTTTATCTTAGGTTCATTTATTTTAAAGACAGTTTTATTTGAACAAGTCTAAGAGTCCACAGCCACACTAGCTGCTCTCTAAAGCTAAATACTAACATCTGCATGCTAAGATTTTCTAATTAAACCCAAGTATGCAATGTCATAAATTCTGCAGGTATTTGCAAAACCATAATTTTGGAGAAATTACTATTTTGATCAGATGATTGCACTTGAAGAAAAGTAAGGCGATCACCAAAGTTAGTGGGATTCATCCTCAGGATGAATGCTCAAAATTTCAAGGTAGTCTGGGCAGAAGTGGTGGACAGAGAGACGGACGTTGCCATCCACAGAGCCACACTGTTGCTGTGTCTGAAAACTAGTCACGTAAGGCTGCATACATAATATTCAGTCCCTGACTCCCTGTCAGTCACATCATCTGCTGAAGTGCTGAAGCACGACCTTGTACGAGGTTTGACAGCTGAGTCTCATTGTTCGGGTGGAAAGCATTGAGCTGTTTTAAACATTAACAGTCCTGTTTATTGTCAGACAGATACTCCAAAGGCGGCAGAGTTGGAAACATTGGAGGAGAACAATCGAGTGAAAGATGGATCCGCATTCCTTCTCTCTATTCATGCCTCACAGGTCTGAGATCACATGACCACTCCCCCAAAAAAGTGGCCAGTGTGCAGCGATAACATTTGTCATATCAGCTTAACATGAAAATGAACATTGTCTGATGAGTGCTGGAGTGGGAAGCAAATGGTGAGATTAATTCTGTAATCTAATAACAATGAAATGTTGGTAAATGGATACTATTTCAGCTCAGTTGAAAAGACTCAAATTGAATTTCCTGCTGGATGAAGCTTAAAAAATAGACTTTTGAGATTTTTTTTAGTTATATAAAAGGATCAGTATTACTCTTATTGTATGATATGTATACAGCTAGAGGTGGCTGTGACAAAAGTTAATATATTTTTACAATTCAGGTTTTTTTATTTTAATTTGTTGATTATTTTCAACTTTGGACAGAGCCAAGCTTCTGCTAAGCAAACTGGCTCTTACATCAGCATACTCAATATCTGTACATTATTTTATGTACGTGTTCCTTTACTTTAATGGCACTAACTTGAGCTTAATGTTTTGAGTAAGTGTGATTCCTTTAGTGACGTCTAAATGGAGATCATTTCCTACTCGGAACATCTTCAAAAACTGTATTAGACCTTAATGAGATTTAAATGACTTGAGAGAATTTGTGGATTGTTAGACTGGGTGTGTGTATAATGCAGACTCAGAGAACAAACTTCTGTTAGGAATTAAGAGATGGATATCTTGAGACTTGGGGTATTTGGTACTAATGTGTGTCTGCGCGTGCGTCTATTTATATACAGAGGGCTAGTGTATAAACAGTTCTGGGATTAAGGACATAAATAGCCTACAGCAACTACCATACCTTTAAATGGGGCATGTGCACAAAGAGTGATGTGTACATATATTTCTCTGCAAGATTCGGAAAAAAAAAATCATTGCTGCATGATCTCAACGATTTGCACATTTTTAGTTTATATAGATATATTTTTATGTACTGTACATATATACTGTATTTTTATATACTGGATCTGCAATTAAGATTTGAAATCATCAGAATTTAACTTGACAAGATTTAAATCCAATATATGACACCATAACCTTTCTAAGACTCACTGACACTAAAACAGTGAATTCTCATGCTGTGATTGGGATTTTTACCTGCTGGGATAAAGAGGATAAATGCAACACTATTTTCTCGTGGAGGGCAAAATTTATGGATTTGTTCAGCCAACTTTGCCCCCCTCAGACATTTGGCAAACGGTCACAAATGGGCATAAACACAAACTGCAATCACCTGGACATTACAACTGGAAAACAGCTTTGAACCATTAATAAATCTCTGTGAGCTAGAATTGGAAATGGCCTCTGATAAATGAGGACATGGGAGTATTATGAAGAGTGCCAGCAGAGAGAGAAGTCAAAAAATACATGAAAATTTCATGTGGAGCAAAGAGGAAAAAACATACCTGCACACATGTAAACAAAACGTTTTCCTCATGAGTCCCCACTCCCAGCTCCCCTCTTAGGGATATGTCTAACAAATTAAGATCAGAGATTAAGAAACTGGATTTGATGTTTAATTAATAGTTTCGATTTTTTTGAAGTGGGGCTGTATGAGGTGCTTGTCTATAATCAGTGTAATGCATACAGTAGATGGCTGTTTGGAGAAGCAGAAAGGACTCGCACCCCAGAAGCATCCCTGTGGATGAGGGTTCTCAGTAAAACATTCTATAGCTACTTAAAAAAAAGGCCTGCCTAAAAAATCTGTATCAGTCTAAGTGGACACTAATGAAAATATCTGCGCCCCTTTACCTGTCAGACAGCCCCTTCCTTAAGTGCTACATTTTCTCAACTCTCAACATCTATATTCCTATGCAAAAGGGCAGCTCTACCGTGCACTGTATTGTTTGGGCTCATACAGACTGTGGATCTTTGATGTCATGAAACAGCTGATTCCCCAGATAATGGTAGATGTTGCACGTCACTTTAAAAGTTGTTGCCGCAAAGAATTTTTGGGCGGATTCTCTGGATGGTCTGGTGTATCCTATACTAAAGGAAATTATAAAGGAAGCATTGATGCACCTTTCCTTAATATTAGAAGAATTCAAACAGCTCTTATCATGGTAGCCGCTCAGGTACTTCTGGTTCATCTCACTCAGTTAGGAACCTTCCTAAGTAAAAAGAGGTATTCGACCGCAGCCCCTGTGTTAGTTTAAAAGGGGGTGTGCCAAAGTAATTAAGAGAGACATTCAGACCAGGTGGAGGACCACAGTTGATGAGAGATGTTTCTGGGAGCTGCGAGGAAGACAAGTTGGAGGTTCCTCCTTTCGCCCTAGTGTATTAAAGTTGTTGTCCGTGTGTTTAATGTCTACAAATAAACTGTCAATGGAATACCAATGCTGAGTAGGGCTGCACCATGGAGAGCGGGCTGAGTGATCTGATCTGGGGAAGACCAGCATGTTTACAGGTAGGCCCTCATCCATTACCTTTAGCCTGTCAGCTGAGCACTCACTCTAGAGGGTTGTGTTGTCTCAGAGCAAACTTTTAGACCCAGTGCAATGAACGTTTCATTTTCACTGTGCCTGCCGTTTTACTGCTCCATCTATAGCCAGAGTACGCCCTGCGCTCTGAGAGTCTGGTGAAATGAGTGAAATAAATATTTGAACTGCATATATATTTCAATAGTGTTCCTATTACCAGTCCAGCTCCGATATTATAAAATCAATACATGACGGGACAACTCATATAAATGAATGTGTGAGAAATTCTGCACTCCAAACAGCCCCACTTTAAAAAAATGCAAACAATGCCTTAAATGGATGCCACAAAGTTGCATCTTAAAATTACAGCAGTTTAAATCAACAGAAAGGCAATCTGCCTGGCATCAATGCAGACAGGAGGAAAAAAAAAATCTGGACAGTCAGGGTCTTGCAACACTTATTTTACCCCCAATATGCCTCCTCTTTCTCATTTTGGGCACAGACCTCCTGACTTGTACTGTGATCCATACCAAAACCAAGAAACAGACTTCTCCTCTGTTATTCATGTCCCTATTTCTGTTTTGATAAATACGAGCGAATACCCAACTAAATCTGCAGATTTATCAAAAAATGATATCAATTATCAGTCAGCCACAGTCACCCTTCACAAAAAAAAGATTTCAATTGGCAAAGAATGCTTTTAAACTCATTAACTTGGCCAGCAAAACATTTTTAATTAGTGGTTTAGTTATCAAACACAATCTGTATGTTGTAACTGCAACAGTGTGGCGGTTCTTATTGAGTCAACCCCTCCTAACTTCAGTTTTATGAGCAAAACCAGAGTAAGCAAAAGATGATGTGGAGTTGACATTTTATTTAATAATTCTCTCTAGCTAAAGCAGATGTCTTTTGGAAAATGTGCTGCTTTTGAATATATTACTGGAATCCTGTTGAGCTGTATTGTATATTTGACCTCGACCTTGTGCACCACCAGTCTCCCTCTTCTACACCTGCTGCCGCTTGAGTCTCAGTCAGTGATCTTGTGGATGATTTTAGTTCTAAAATTACAAATGTTATTGATGCTATTTCTCCTGCACTTGAGTAAAGGAAAGTCTTGGGTAAAAAAAAAAAAAAAAAGCACTATGAAGGGATGCCATGCTGGTAAAAATTCAAAAGAGCGCTGAAAAGCCGAACACAGATAGCCAAAAAACTACTCAAACTGGAGCAAAACTATTTGCTATTTGCTGAACTTTTAGCTAGTAAATCATGCAGTGAATTTTACTTCTTCTTCACTGACAATTAAGAAAATTAGACAATGTCAGTTCCTCCATATCATCAAATCTGCAATGTATTCATTGCGTGCACTTTAAAGAAATTCAATTAGCAACACAATATGTGAAAAAGCTCCTTTCTTTTTTTTTCCTTTTCTTCTTTTTTCCTCCCCCCTTCACTCTTTCCTCACTCTCCTCTCAATCTCTTACCCTGCGCTCCTTCGTCTTCCTCTTCTGTTCTCCTCCCCTCTCTTCCCACTCCACACAGACTCTCTATCTAATAATCCATCCATCTCTGCGCTGGAATGGTGCTCTAATGCTTTCCATCTGTGTGCGTCAGTGGTGGGGCTCCAAGGGCAAGGCCTGCCACTCTTTATACCCCCCCCCCCCCCCATCCACTTCAGCTCCTTTCCAACAAAACCTCCAAGTCTGGTTCCACTCAGCCTTAAAGTCTAAGATCTCTCTCCACGCTGGGGCCCCTCCTGGCCTGAGGCAGCAGGGAGAGGTCGGCCAGGCCCCTGGATCTTGGAGATTCTGGGTCACTCTAAAATGAGTGAATGAGTCAATTAATCACATACGTAAAGTTTCCCGGCCCACATCACTTACAAATCATAGAAGCAAAACAAAATGAAACATTTTTTAACTATCCTCAGATTAGAAACTAGATATTTAACCCTTTAAAACCTGGATCAACATCAGTTTTCTTGTGCTACGTTCAGAGCCTTTCGCAAGCTATTTAACCCTTTTGAAACCTGAGCAAAGTGGTTAATTTCTTTAAAAAAACATGCGGAAAAGGCAAAACTAACAACTTGGCAAGAAATGTCCCAAAAATGCTAGAAATCAGTTAAAGGTGACAAGAAATATGACCTGAAAAGCTGCTTTAAAAGGGGGGGGGGGGGGGGGGGGGGGGGGGGGGGGATTATTAGAAAAAAAATAATGGGAAATTGTTGTAATTAAATATCTTAAATTTAATTAAATTATTCTAAATTTAATTAAATTATTCTAAATTTTAATTTTAATCTTTTTAAATCTCTCTATACTTTTGTATCAAATGTGAAAAACAGAAAGGTGCATTATTTCCTTTTTTAAACTACCCAATTTTGCTTTTTTGTTTGATATTTTATCTCTAATAGACCCTAACCCTAACACAACAAAAAGAAAAAATGGAATTTAAAAAAAAATTGTTTCATGTAATACAAAAAGAACACATACAGCTTCCTTGTGTTTTCACAAGTTGTTCTCTGGTTATATTATATTCT
Source organism: Plectropomus leopardus (assembly GCF_008729295.1). Taxonomy (NCBI): domain Eukaryota; kingdom Metazoa; phylum Chordata; class Actinopteri; order Perciformes; family Serranidae; genus Plectropomus; species Plectropomus leopardus. The sequence goes on from NC_056465.1 coordinate 12,881,766, forward strand.
GGATGGATTTCTGGCCTTTAGAGAAAAGAACAGTCACACTGAAAAAGACTCCATGGATTATTGTCTACATACTGACTGTATCTAAAATTCTCATGAAATCAATCAGTCAATTTAAGTCAGTTAACTGATAAGTCAATCATTTCAGTCTTTTGAATTTCACCTTAAAAAACACTTTTACTGCATGGCCTTTGTATTTTAATCATTTATCTTTTGTCTTTACTTGAATATTTTACATTAATAAATGTCTAGTTTATTTTACTGCAAATTTTATTTCTTTAATATTTGTTTACTCTGTTGCTTTTATTTCATACAGCTGTGAAAAAAATGTGTTACTTCCCATCATACCTGAAAAGTCCTCAATAAATCAGTGATTGTATATTATTTATTTGTCATTTATCATGTAAAAATATCAAACAATCTCTGTTTTGGTTTCTCAAATGGGAGGAATTGCTGTCATTCTCAGTTTTATGCCATGTAAATGAAATATCTTGTGATTTTGACCCATTGATCAGACAAAATAAGTGTTTTACAGTTCTCAGCTTAGAAATTTTGTTTTTTATTTATTAATTTTTTATTTTTTTCAACCATTTTGGACACCCCGCCCACCCCAGATTAGGGCAGCAAACATCGCCTATTATGGAGTAATAGGCGATGTTTGCTGCCCTAATCTGCATAAACAAACACTTAACAGACCTTAAGCATTTTACAGCATGCAGTGTCAATGCTGTTTTTACTCTGGGTGAGCTGCATGCAGAAAACCAAATTCTTTTTTCAATTTCAGGTTTTTGTCCAAATAAAAGCTTCATAAATTTGCTGGTCTTGTACAATACATGATAGCAGTTTGATGAGGCCACCCAGTGAGACTACACGTGGCATGTGGACTATGACAGTGATGAAAGAAAGACTAATTGTATAGTGGGCAGCCCGAACTCTGCAGGAGATTTTACAGTATAATACATCTTGTCATGGTGGAGGAATGCACCAGTGCCATCAAAGTGAAGATCCACCCGAAAACTGAATGCCGCATCATGATGTTCCTCTGATCTTGAGACACTTTAGTCTGAGCTTTTGAACATTTAAGTATTTACATGAAGCCTGAGAGGGAAAAGTTGAGACTGTGATGATGATGAAACTTCAGATGGACTTCAACATCAGCCTTTGTTTAAATTTTTAAAGAAAAATGTGCATGGGCATTTTTGTTTAGGGTGGAATTCTGCAGTAATTGTGTGGCAACAGAAGTCATCCATTTTAGCAAATTAATGGAAGAAATGGTTTGAGGGAAGTTTTGCTTTGTATAGCTGGCATTGAGACGTCCATACAGTGCTGTGCTCTGAGAAATGCTCCTTCTTTTATCTCCCCTCTTACACTGTGACCGACGCGATACTGCAGTCTCAACAAAACTGCCTTTGTGGAAAAGTCCTGATTTGGATTAAAGGCGGCGAGTGTGTTGTGCACATTAGGTTCAAGGTTTCTTTAAACCCCACTGTGCAGAATCACTGTTGAGATCAGATGTGTGATTAGGATCGCTTTCCCGTTTCCTGGTGATGGAGGTGTGAATGGATGTCTTTGCAGTGTTCAAAGAGAGTCTTGTGTTACTCTAAAAGGAATAGTTTGAAATTTCGGGAAATACGCTTATTCTCGCTCTTGTGCGTACTTTGCCAGGTGTTAGACAGATTTTGTCATTGCATTAACATCATAGCAATGCAAGATGCAGTCACAAAACTTTGCAGGTGACATAAAATTGAAAACTGAGTTAAAAGATGCAGTCTGAGCAAGGGGTCTGGAAGTAGATGGATAGGAAGTAGTGAAGTGGTTTACGCCCTGTGCCCACATTCATTTTAAGTCATGACTTGCCGTATCCCAGCTTGAGTGATCCCATCACTAGATGTTCTCTTGTTACATTTTGTATTTTTTGCAGATCAAACTGATAAGATGTAATGTGTTATAAAGTATTTACCTGCTGTAAAGACGGTCTTTTCATAAAACAAGGCAATAGATATTGGTGCCATATGACCAGAGAAAAGAAAAAAAGGACTGTGGCATTTTCTTCTGCACAGGAGGAAGTTAAATAATTTTCTGTATCTACTAATTTCTTGCAATTTTTAGGAACAATTCTTTCCAAATTACTTGTTGCCCTTTTTGAAAGGAATTGCCCAAATTTGCTCAGGATGTAAGGGTTTATACATTTGTGAAGGATGTCTAAGAAAGGTTATGTCGCTCCATGTTTCAAAGGGTTAAACCATAAAATTCATTACATGTGCATTTTTGCTGTGTCATTGAGTATTTTCTCATTCTATAAACTGTTGGCTTGAGCTATATATTAGTACTGTTTTACTGTGAACACTGAACGGCTTTCTGAATAAAATTGGGCCTTGTTTGATGTCAAGGAATGACACCAGGCTTTGAAAATCAGAGATTTCTGTGTGTGTAGGTTTGGTGTGAGCTTTATATAGATGTTGTGATTAATATTTTATCTTAACCTTGTGAGAACACGGTGACACAACACGGTTTTAGTACTCCTCTCTTCTTTTCTTCACCTCCTCCCATCTCCCTCTTCCTGTCCTCCCCCCGCTCTTTTCATCTCCTCTCTGCCCTCCTTCCCTTTTGATTTTTTTTTGAAGTCTGTGTCTGCACTTGCATTTAACACACACATGCATACACACACACACAGTCAAACACACATGAAACAACATTTCTCATTATCGGTCCCGGCCAGCAGGCGGCTTTGTAATCACACAGTTTGTTTATGTGTGTTGTGCTGCAAAAACACACACACGTATACCTATCTCTTCTTGTTTTCCACACTCATATTTCATACACAAGCGCACTGAGTCATATTTTTTTCTGTCTCACCCAGATGTCAAACACAGCACTGCACAAAGCCACAGCCCCAGTCTTGAATAGAGCCAGAAATAGCATTGGGTTTGACTTGGAATCGGCTTAAGTCTTCAAAGAGAAAAATTTTGATTTAGCAAAGGGAGTGAAAGAGTGAGAGAGGAGGAGGGGGGGAGGGGGGGGGGGACTGAGGGGAGAACAGAGCAGATCTGGTTCTTATATCCAGCTGTAAAAAAAAAAAAAAAAAAAAAAAAAGGGGGCAAAAAAACTTCAAAGACTCATGTTGCCATGGTAACTGTATGGTGCCTGCTCTAAAGACCCACCCCCCCGTGCGCTCAAACACACATACATGTACTGAGGCAAATGTATTCATAAAAATTGGTGGCAGTGTGCTCTGGGTGCTACTCCCTAGTACTTTAATATTTTTCCATCCATCGCCATCCCTTTCTTTGTGGTCGTCTTCTTCTTCACGTATCCAGCACACATCATATTGATGTGTGTACTGATGGGCACTACTGCAGCTAATTAAAACCCAATAGGGTTAGCAGCAAATGCCTCAGATTCCTTGTGTGAAATGAATGGTTTAGTCTTATCTGAAAGCCTCTTCATGTATCTTTCAGTACTGATGTTTCGAGGTTTGTTCCCTGTAATTACGACATGCTATCACTTCATTGCTATATTGGATCTCATACCAGTTGTAATCAGATCCATGTCCCAGTCCGTCTTTCCGTTTTTTATGTTTGTGTAGACTCAGTTTGGTAAGTGTTGCTTCACTTTTATTGACATTTCAATGGATTTTTTAAGCATAACTTAAACATTCCGAGATAAAGTACCAAGGGTAGGAAGCTGCTGAGTGAACAGGTCAAATTTCATTTAGATTTATTTGATCTGCTTTGATATGATTGGGGCAATTTGATAAGTTGGATGGTCCATACTGAAATATCTCAATCTATTGTTAAATAAATTTGGTACAGACGTTCAGTGTTGTCCACGTTTGCACTTTACAAGAGCTAGTTCAAAGTTTAGTTCATACAGATTTAACAAGAACTAGTTCATGTTCATAATTCACTATTTGAATTTTGAACTAAGTATACAACACCAAAAAATGAAGTAGTTTATGATCATGTGTTCCTTTTATTTTATTTGATTTGATTTTAAAATCTTGTAGTCATCACTCACTCAGATATTTCCTGTTTGGATGCTTCTACTTGATGTGCCATTTCAAAGTCGTTATTGATTTAACTGAGATTCCTGACGGGCATAACTTGCATATAGATCTGAGATTTTTCCTATTGAAATCTGTGTTTTTTTTTTTATCACTGCCCTTCAAATATCCACATGAACTGGCTTTAGCATCACCTGTAGCTGCATTGTCTGAAGTGCCTGTCACTGCTGCTGGTGTTTCGTGAAGTATCGGCACACATGGTCTTATAAATCAGATGCAGATTAAGTCAGAGTAGGGTGGGTCGTGCCTTTGCTATCTTAGGAAACAAAAATTCACTCACTGTTCACCAAAAACATGAGTTCATTTAATGAATGTTCCCCATTAAGCACAGTGATGCATAACACTATAGACATTTACATCAACGTCAGATCCAAATTTCAACTTACCCAATTCTTTACTATAAGCCATAATTTCGCCACACATAGATGTATGCAAAATATTTTTTTATGCCTTGTGTCAAAGCATAATACAGAATCAAACAAGCATGGAAAATGATCTATAATAATTCTTTAATATTTCTTCAACCAGATCTCACCGTAAAAGTATTACATACTAATTGTACATTATGGTGATGTTTTGTTGCCATTCTTATGACCTGGGTACAATTCCCATGCGGTGCATGTGTTTTCTTTTGACTACTTCTTTTGACAACTGTTAATTAGTTTAAGATTTACAGAAATTTTTGTATAGAGACATCGCATGACGCTTTTATTTTGAATATATTTGTCTTTTGTCCGCTGTGTGTCTGTTTCTATCTTCCTAAAAAATGTTCTTCGAAATGTATGTAAGTACTCAGGGAGTAACTTCAAACCAGAGTTATATTTGTTTTATGTGTACACATACTTAGCCAGTAAAGCTGATGTTAAATAACCTTTAGTTATATTATTTGTACATGTTTGTCAATCAACATATTAAGTAGGTAAAGGGGGGCAGAAAGGCTGTGCAAAGGGCCGAAATTTGAATGCCACAACCCTGTTCAAAGATGAAAATCTAATTTTATTAGCATTATTGTCCTGGTGGCCATCGGTAATGTCACGCTGTAAAGGTCACAAGGGTCAATAACCTTAATGTACAGCTCTGTTACCCCTCAACAATGAGTCTGCCTTTATTATCCATTTCTTTCCATTTTTTTTCCTTCCTCTGCCTCTGTCCTTCTTCAATGGCCGTGCGATCAGTGGGTTCTGTCATGCATTAAGAAGAACTGGATCGAGCCGATACGCTGGTGGAGCTCTGCATCTGAAGCTCTGATGCTGCCAGTGAGTTCGGGCCTGCTTGGAACTGGGAGGTTGTTTACATCTAAAATGATTTCAGTTTTAACCGAGGCGCCACGGTAATCAAGAAAGAAAAATCAGCTTAGTCAGTCAGGATCTATTTTGCTGTCACTTGAGACTGTATGTCACAGATAAGTCAGATGAACTTTTTCTAACTCTCTGGTTTGTTGTGCTGTTTTTGTTCTCCTTTGTTTGTCTCTAATTAGACATTGAAAGAAGATGAATGATGATTTCCCTCAACATGATAATGTTGTTGTCTAAACCAGAGAGGAGTATTAGGAGCAGCTGTACCCAAAACATTTCCTCCGAGTGGTTTTGAGGCTGACCCAGGACCAGCTGGGAAGAAAGAGATGGCAAACAGTGAGGACAGTCATGCAATGCATCGCAACCAATGTCATGCAACCAAGTCAGACATCTTACCAACACTTAATGAAAACAATGATTTCAGTGTTAAATAACATAGTTCCAGCTTTGAACAGATAGCGGATTGTTATGTTATTTTACTGCCACGAGGTGTGACTTGTGTTATTAATCTGTTTAAACACGGAAAGTAACCAGACACTCTTTATCAAAGGGATATTTGTGGGGCTGTAGTCCACATGTAGTACATAGTAACAAACAACACTACAGCATCAACATCTAAAGAGCAAAAAGTCAATCAAGAGCAAAACCTAAATTTCGCGATACAGGAAGGCACACAGGGATTGAGTGTTGTTTAATGTTTCATCTCAGTTTTTGCTGAAACATTTTCATCTGTTGGTCAGTTAAAGGAACAGCTTATAAGATTTAGGGGGATTTAGTGGCATCTAGTGGTGAGGATTGCAGATTGCAACCAGCTGAATCTTCTCCTGGTAAGAATTTCCTCAGTGCTCATTGTTCAGGAGGTTTCAGGATGAGCCACATAATCCACAGAGGTCTCCTCCTCTCTAAAACAAAAGGACCAGATGATTTAAGTGGTAAAAACACAGAATAAAGCTGTTTTTCGTGGCAAATTTGTGTTTCTTCAATGCTGTTTGGCATGACACAGATTGCATCTGCAAATATATGCTTACCTATCTTCTCTTATGACTGAATGTATTCTCATCTTAATTCTGATACAGACATTTAGGAGGATTTTACCATGAGCCAGATTATCTGCAGAGGTCTCCTCCTCTCCAAAACCAGCAGAGCCGGTGATTAAAACTGGTGAAAACACTGAATAAAGCAGTTTCACATTCTAAAAAAAAAATCAGTGTTATTCTGAAGCTTTTTGCTTGGCAATTAAATTGCCCTATCTAGAGCCAGTGGAGTGAATAAGTACTTGAAAAGGCAGAACCACCCAGAGGCCGGTGAGGTATTTGTACGAGTGGTGGCCAGCTCTGACAAAACTGTTGAGATTAAGCCTGGCATGAAGTCTAGGTTTGTAAACTCAGGCGAGATGGTGGAGAGCTTCCCTTACAGAACCAAAGCACTTTTTGCATTTGAGGAAACAGATGGAGTACGGCTCAGAATGCCCTTTTCCAAATACCAGACGGGTTTACGTATCATACCTCGACAGTTTCTTGTCCACTCTGGGCTATTACAGAAACATTCTGAGGTAACATTTATGTTCATTTACAGGTGATTTTACACTTAAGAAAACATGGCACCAGTATCAGCCCTGTACAGCCTCTTAAAGACAGAAATGTTATCCAGCAATTAATGTGATTTTAAAAAATTTAAAAACGCGTTATGGATGAACCTTAATTGCATGGCGATTAACGCATTAATGCTGACAGCCCTAATTATATTCCATTTCTGTATCTGTTCTCAATATATTCCCCTAAATCCTAAAAACTCAACCTTTAAAGGGACGACACCTACTGATCAACAGATACAAATATTAAGCCAGAGTTAAAGTAATATTCCAACAGTAAGAATTCACATTACACCTCATTCCCATTGCACAAAAAAACTTCTAACAACCACTAACATCTGGCTTTTTAATGCAATGGGAATGAGTACAATTAGCATTCACACCTAGATCAAATGATTCTGCAGTAGTCACAGGGATTTGTCGCCTCCAGCTCCAATAGCCAGTTGATGGGAACACAACACCTGGGTGAATACACTAATTCTGGCTCCTCATTCGGCAAGATTCCATGACGTGGTGCCACTACTTACTGTCCTTTTCCTCCAAAGCAATGCAAAAACATAGATTCAAATTAGTCTGAACTGAGTTTGAAAGAGAGACTGAATAAGTAAGAGATATATAAAGAGAAGGAACCACCTTTAAGTTTTCAAAGAACTGCTTTCTACTGTTTACATGTTCTCCATTTTGTCCATGACATCGCACGGACACACCAAAATAAGGCCACACACATACAAAAAAGGTACACTCATCTGCTCTAGCTCCATGTACACAACTCTGCTCTACTGACAATGGGACAGCAGTCTAAAGCCTATTGTTAGCGGGTTTACCTGTAGTTGAAAAACCTGTGTGCACGTGTTAATTTTGGTGGGAAATTGGTCTTAGAGAACCATGAAAAGAGAACATAAGCAAAATCATGTCGCCCTGAAGAGAGCAGAATTTGTGTTCTTTCTTTTTAAGAGTGACTCCTCCAGCAGATATTCGGTGAGCTTCTTGTGTATCGCTGTTTATTTCTACCTGTCATATCTTACCTATGTACTATACCTACTGTGTTATGTTAGGGCCTTGTTTTGCCAGGAGGAGTGTTGCTGTAAAAGCCTAACAAGCCTCTATGTGTCACTATCAACCCCTATGTGTCCTGATTACTGCAGTGGGGAATTGTCATGCTCAGTCAGTTGCATCTGGCTTTCTTTACACAGCAAAAGAAACTCCAGTTGTAGCATTGCCTCCTTCTTACACACAGAGACAGCTTCACGAACAGAAGCCGTACAACCTTGCTGAATCTGGCTTCAAATCTAATGTCGACTTCCACAGGTAATGGCTAATATTAGATCCCAAGCCAAATATTTCCTGTTCACGTGTAATAAAAATGGCTCTCAGTCAGAGCTGCCTTTGAAGCCAGATGTGAAACCCCAGTCTTCCTGTCTCTTGCTTTGAACAGAACCTCCCTGCATCTCACCCCAAAATCTCATTTAATATATTCAAAAACCCAAATCCTGGACTAATCAGCCTCACTTTCTCCCCTTTATCTTCCCAAACCAGGTGGCTTTGTGTGTCAGTGCTGTAATTAAAATAATGCAAATGGGGTAATCCTGTAAAACAAATCCTTCCGTCTGTGTTAATGAAGACCCCTACCCACTTTCTTGTGTAATGAAATATTTTTGCTCAGAATAAACCGACAGCGCTCTCTCCGCAGAGACATGGCAGAAAGACAGCCAGTCAGGATTAGTCGTTTTGCAGACAGACGTGTTGCTTTGGCTGAGCTGCAGACTGAAAATGATCCAAGAGATAGAGTGAAATAAAAACAATAAGAGCAAGTCCAACTGGTGCCATATACTGTGTTTTACTGCTTCACGGGCCAACAGTCTCTGTAGGAAAAGACTGATTTGTATTCATCATACCTGATGGTGCATTTTCATAAATAAAACACAAGTTTTTTTTGTTATTGTCTTGGTGAGGTCTATGACTAACTTCTATGAAAAATCTGGGCTATAATACCATCAGAGATTTTTAAATAATTCCCTCTTTGTCTTCTGTCTGCAATGTCTTTTTGCATGTAGCTAACTCAATTCAGTTCAACAGCTCTGCAATAATCCCTACCTTTCATGACGCTTATTATATTCAGGTTTTGTTGAGAATTACATGAGGGTGTTTGGTTGAACATAATTGCTATTTTCTAAGCTGTCATTTGTGAAGCTGTTGAATTAAACAGATATTTATGGTTCTAAATAGGAAAGCTGAAAGCAAGTGGCACAGTCACAGGTTTACCTGGCAGGATGATGAAAATAACATTGGTAATGGCACATGGGTGGTAAATGTAACCTTATTCACAGGTTTGTGTGCTATCCTACAAAAACGCAAACACAACTGCTCAAATTATGTTACTTACCTAATGTAAAGTTATGAACTTAACATAAAGGTACAGAGGTTAGGTTTAGGTAAGTAAAGTTACCGTGGTTAGGTGTAGGCAAAAAAATATCATGTTGACACACCTTAAAATGACTCAGAGTCCACATATTTCCAAACACTGGTCTCCAGGGGAAAATCCTGTATTTTGTGATCCATCTACTACCCTCACCTCTACTTATGAGACTGCTTCCCTCTTTATTCCAGCAGCGCATTGGTCATGTGATGGCAGCCTTCCAAAATGCATGGGTTGTACATGATTTGCTGGCTCTTGATTATGTGGAATGCGTATGAATTTTGGTGGATTAATTTTGGTACAGTGCATGAGAACAGCCCGCGGTGGTGGAGAGGCTAACCACTTGCCCACAGTCTCAGCAGTAGTACCTCCGGCTTGGTTGTGCTTTTCAAGGAATGCAATCTGTTTGCTGGTGGGAAGCCAGTGAGGGACCATGCACTAATAACCTTTACTGCTCTCTCTAGGTGCACGAAACAGGTGATAGAGGGGCAAGTGTTTCAGTAATTTAGCCCCACATTATGTATTCTGTCCTACAAATATCCAAGTGGTTGTTTCCTGTTTGACTGCGATCTAACCAGCATGTGCGTAGTCATGCGTGTGGGGAAACTTTTTTGGAAATGTAGAAGTGATAATTTTAGTCTGTTTTATAACCATTTTTATAATCACATTGCCAAACTACAAACTATAGCATTGCATCCTCTGTCATCACTGAATTCAAAAATGTATTTATTACCTGCACCACATCTGCCACATTGCAGAGCAAATCTGTTATGGCACCTCAAGGCACCCAGACCTCTCATACTGCATGCCTAAGCTGCCGAACAGGACAGGTTAGAAAAAAAAAAAGCCACATTATGTGCTTTATAAATATACTGGATTGGATTGAATTTAACAAACGGACCCTTGTCTTAATGGAAATCTAGTGTGCAAATGGGCCTGTCGATATGTCAAGTCTTTTTCTGACCTTGATTCCTTTTTTTGAAAGATCTGTGCAGAACAGAGCAGAAAAAATCTTGTGGCAGTACTACACACACACACACGCACGCATGCATGCACACGCACACACACACACGCGCACACACACGCACACACACAAATAACAGGTGTGGAGCAGAGAGAAACAGGTTTTAGAAATTGTCAAAATTAATAAATACCAACAGCAGCACTCTGATGAGGTCAGCTGGGCCTCTGTGGCTGAGAGGAGAAATTGACCATATCATTTTAAAAAGGAATTTAACATTTACTTTGAGTTATTTTAGTCTGCTTCAGATTATGTTAATTCATACACTCGTTCTAATGTTTGCACAAGGAGCTTTATATATTTTCTCCTGTGCAAATATCACAACCAATTCAGGAAATGAACATGCTTCACAGTCTCCATTTGTGTCCTTATAAATCAAAAACGGCTTTCAAATAAACTTTTGCCTGTTGAACTCAGAGTTGAAGGTGAAACCACTAGAAAACAAGGCTTTTCTGGGGAAGTGATAATGTATGTGGTGCACACACTACATCTGACCACTCAACAAACACACTTGTGTTTGTTAAGTGTCTAAAAGAAACTGACGGGCACGCAAACATCTGATGGCGTCTGCAGCCAAAGATGCAGACAGACGAGCCATTCAGGAGCCAAGCAGAGTCTGGAGGCAGGAACTCTTTTCCTGCTGCAGATCCCTGGTGTTGGCGCACTGCATCCATCACACTTGTATTTCACAAGAGGAGCCATCCATATGAATTAAATCTTGAGAGGACAATTGGAAACAAATTTTGGTGAAAGAAAGAAATGGTTCACATTATGAGTTGCAGAAAAAATACAATTGGTGGTCATAATATCATAGTTTTTCTTTAAAAAATCATTCACATCATCTACATTGTTAACTTAGGATATTCAGTAAATTGACTTCTTCCACTGCAATACTAAACTTCTTTGCAACCCATTTAACAATATGAGGTTGTCAGACACCACAGGCCAAAAACGCATCTTTATTTGACAGGCGATATTTCAGTTAAGAGGCATTGAAATTATTTTGGCTCCCATGTGGAACGATCATGGTGGGCAGGCTGCTCTATACTTACTATGATCAAGACGCGTGACTAAACATGGTTGACTGACTCACTAAAACATAAAAATTATATATATATTTGCAGACTCTGCAGAAAGTGGATGCATCATGACATGAAAATGAAAAATAACCATCTCACAGTTGATGCTAGAACGAGTTCACAGATGTTTTAGCTACTTGTCAGGGTCTCAAACCAAACTTAAAGGGATAGTCTGGATTTTTCATGGGTTGTATGGGGTACTAATCTTGGTCAGTGTGTTACATACAATAGATAGGAAAGCTTTACAATGTACTGCTGTGGACAGATGCATCAGAAAATGTATTTTAGCCACCTAAAAAAGTCACACCTATAAGAACTGTAACAGTTTAAGTATACTCTATTTTGAGAATATTTTCACTGCTTTACCTTTCCATCAGACAGCCCGTTCCAACAAGCCATTAACGGCTTCAGTTCTCAATCTATGCTCTCATCAAAGCCACCAGACTCCATTGAGGAAACCAGTGATTTAACATCGCAGATCACAGGAGCTGCTGGTCTACTTCTGCTCAATCAGTTTGTGTTATTGTGTGACTTTGGTGAATCCAAACTAACCCTTTTAAATGCCAAAATCACACAGTAACGACAAAGGAAATATTAAATCAATGTTTTTATCAGTGGAGTCTGGCTTTGAAAAGAGCAACGTACCAGCTTCAGTTTTGGGTCTGGAATTGCTATCTGATGGCAGGGGTAACTGTGAAAATACTTTAAATATAGTGTACAATTATACTGATATTGGGTTTTTTTGAGGTGGGACTTTTATTAGACGGCTAAAATATTTTCCTTTTTTTTTTTTGCTTACCCCTCCTCCGCTGTACATCGCTTAGCGCCCATGTTGGACTCCTGCCTGCTTCTCCAAACTGGGGATGTGCTGACTGACATCTATCTGTAATAAACTAACAATGGACCTCATACAACCCCACTCCACAAAAATCAAACCTCTCCTTTAAAGACTTTTAAAACCTCTATGTTATAGAAATGTGTTTGATTATTCTTGCACTTCACAACTACATCAGTGATAAGCTTTTGAAAAATTCCTTCAAAAGCCTTCCCTGACTGTCTGTGATGATGATGATTTATTACGAGCTGATGGGTTGAGGACCTGAAAAGACTTTCCTGTCAATTCCAGTGCGAATGATACATAGCAAGCAACACGACACCACCTGCAGAGAATCTTATTAAATGACCAACAGAACTGCATGGAAGATCGCCTATGCTTACCTTCCATTACATCTGTCTGTCTAAACATGTATAGATAGATTTGGTAAAGAATGATTTACTTTTTTGATTAAAATCTTGATGGTGCAAAGCACTGAGATCAACTTTGGCATCTACTTTTAAAAACTGACTCTATTACCTATGTGGTTAACTTTATGAACAAGAACATGTTCGCCTATAGGAGTGAATATTTTTAGGACTTTATTTCATGTGACACACACAGCAAATATCAGTTTCACTGCTTTAGTCCTCAAATGTTTTAAATTCAAAATTGTGTACTTTTTTCAAGAAAACAAATCATTGTTTAACCAGAAAATACCCCAAAAGTTACAAAAAGCAGTGTGAAGGATGAGGAGAGGCCAACTTGTGCAGCTGCAAATTAAATACACTCTGCAATCCAACAATGTACACTGAGAGAGCACTGATTGGAGGCCAGCTGTTGGACAGGGTGGAGTACTGTTACACCTCAAAACCTCACACCACTGACAACAAGATTCTTTAATGTATGATTTTATTTTGCAGTCAGAAACCAAAATGTGATTTATCCAAATACATAAGCCTCTGCTCCTTCTCGAGGCTGCTCAGCCAAGGTGAAATTGAAGTTGCAACAAAAAGAAGAACTGGAATCTTACAGGAGTGGAGTCTGCTGGTTGCTGCTTTTTTCACCACAACCGACAATGGGATATCCCATACACCACTAATTTGTGTGCCTGTGCAAAAAAAAAAAAAAAAGAAAGAAAATACAAGAAATCACATAAAGGTCACTAAAATTAATTTTGAGGGCAATTTATCCATGTTCTATTAATTTTCTATTTAATGTTCTTTATTTGTCAAGCCACACAGGCAGGCACAATTAGCAGTTGAAATGTAGGCTACCTCTTTGTGTATCCCTCTTTTATAAACACACATGCACACATACACACACATACACACACACACACACACACACACACACACACACACACACAAAAACAGGACAAAATTTGCAAATTTGCACATACCTTATTCTCTTGTTGTGTATTGATTATTAATGTTTATAAGCTAATTTATGTCTCGTTAGCTGTTGTCCTTGTTGGTATGTTTATAATAAATCTAATAAATATAAGTTGTGTTATTTATTATTTATTATTTTGCTACCATTTGTATTCCTTAATGAATAAAAACGCATCCAACCATTTGCAGAAACTTTACTGTAACTTTTCAGACTTTCCTTTCGGTGCCTGCTCACAATAGTGTTTGAAGGAGGAAGTTTCTCGGATTTTTAAGAAATAATTTCTATGGTCCCGCTGAACGAATTTGTGCATTTAGAGTCACTCATAGTCGTCCGTTTTTCGTGTTTGCTGTTTTCCCAGCAGTACTTGAAGTCATCGCGAGAGCCTGATCCATTGATCCGGAGATCCAGGCGCCGGTAGGACTCTTGTGTTTCCACGCCTCCCACTTTCACCCCCATTGTGGTGAATCTCCGGCTCACACACACTTTGCCAGACTTCCAGGAGTTGGGACGACTGACCGAAGACGGAACACAGACAACGTTAAAAAAAGAAAGAAAAATAAAACCGTGTCTTCTTCTCCGCATGGATCTATTTTCTTCTCTCGAGGGGTTTGAAGGAGCTGCAATGTTTCGCGCTGCCGTGAATGTTGGAGACTTGTACCGGAGAGAAAGGGCACACGTCCTCTACGCTGCAAAGTTGTAAAAGTAGTTTCCCTTGAAGTTTTTTTTCCGCCACCAGCTCAGACTCGGTGTTTCTGTAGCCTGTACACCCACAGCCATCATGGCGAGGCGGACGGCGGAGAAACCTCCGCTTTTGACGCCGAATACATGCGCTGCTTTCCGGGATAAACACCTTCACTTTCACAGGGGCTTGTTGGCTTTTTCTTGGATCTTCGTTTTAATCTGCTCGGCTCTTTCTTGTGGATATTGCGGAGCCGAGACGGAGTTTTCCATCCTGGAAGAAGCGCAAGTTTTGGCCGATCAGATGAAGAAGCTGTCCTCTCAGGAGCTGGGAGTCTTTACGATGCAGGTAAACGTGGAGGAGAAATGTTTTTTAATTGTGCTTGTGTGATAGAAAACGGAGGTAGTTCAGGAGTTGAAAGATCCAAACTGGCACAAACAGGATTGTCAAAAATAATTTGATAATCACAGAGGGAAACTTTTTTTTGTCAGAAATGCTAAAGTGTTACGAAACAATCAGCTCTTTGGTCGCAGTGCAACAACAGGCGCTTTGAAGTTGGGATGCATTTATCTGGGACATCAACACGCTGGAGGTTTGCTGTGCTTTGGGAGGCTTGTGTTTCACCTTTTATTCACACCTAATCTGCTCAAAAAGACCAACTATTACAAAACAGCAATCATATCAACACATTTCACTGTGTGTGTTTACTAAAAACAGGTGAATCAACTGTCACCTGTAATGTTTATCACGAGGAATCAGCTATGAAGCAACATTTCATTGTAGACTGGCCCTCATCCAAGCCAATACACTGATGCCTGCTTACAAACATGCACGCATGCCATTGTGCACATGAAGAAAAAAAAGCTGGTTATAATTCCACATGCCTTCCAGTGTGTCTGAGAATATGTGCTATGTAGGTCTCCTGATAAATCAAATAACAGCAATAAATCAATTTGATCTGAGCTGGCTGCAGCTCACACACCCAGTGAGAAAACCAGCTTCTGGACTCAAGGAGAACTGATACTGCTCATGATTAAATACTAACAATTTTTTGTGAAGCACATTATTTAGACTGAAACATACCGTCAGTGCTGCAGCTAACAATTATGTCATTATTAGTTAATATACTCATGATTTAACTGGAGTCTTGGTGGAAGAACTAGTAAAAAAGCGCAAGTTGTCCGGTGCTTGTTAAATTCGACCAGCAATCCAAGAAGATATTCAGTTTGCAATGATAAAGGAGAAAAGCAGCAAATAGAATACCTCTTTTTTTTGCTTGATAGAGGTATCAAATTATGACTAAAATTTTGATAATTTTTTGTCACTCGATTTATTGTCTCAACTCTGCTTGCAGCTGACATGATTTGAGTGTTTCATTAGAGGTGAGATGCTTTTGTGTCCCTTTTTTCTTCCCTGTTCGAGACACAACACCCATTCTTCTAGCAAACAGTAACCCTATTATGGTGATGAGTGTGTCCCCATGTTAGATTATGTAAACCTTGACTGATCATTGATTTTACAGCTGTAACGGTCAGTCAGTTCAGGAATTTTAGAAGCAAATGTGCAAAAAAAAAAAGAAGCAGTTTCTAGCTAATAAAATGTTAATATCTGCTGTTTTTCTTAGTATTTCATGATAGTAAACTGATAATAATTGGACTTGAATTAGAGCTGAAAAGATAAGTCAATGAATCAATCAGTTGTTTGAACAGAAAATTAAGCTACATCTATTGGAGTAGTTAAATTCATTCATTTTTATTTATTTTCATGCTGTTTATATTTATCTTATTTGATCATACACTCAACGCTTTAGTTTTTGGACTGTCGGTTGAACAAACAAAAATTTTTCGCTCTTTTCTGGCATTTTTTTAGACCAATTAATTATCGAGCACATAATTAGCAGATTAATCAATAATGCAAATAATGTTTTGCTGCAGCCCTGATGTATTTAACGTGTGAACTGCAATATTTCTTTGCCACGTTCATGCATTCAGACCTGCGTTGAGTCACCAAATGGCAGGAGGTGCAGGGTGCAGTGCTGGGTGCTGCAGGGTGCGAGGGGGGTTGTTTAGCACTTCAGAGGCAGAGGAGCTCACAGGCCCTGAACACAGAGGCGAGGCAGCGGGGGGGCCCTGCCCCCAAATGGTGTTTCATCTTCTCTGCTTCCACACTGAGCCGCCTTCATCCCGGCTCTGGGAGTCGCCTTTGAGGACTTCCTCTGATCCCCCTGGATCCGCCTTTTGTCACCGCTCATCCTTCCCTGAGCTCCAGTTTGTGTCTCATTCCTGTTCTCTCCATCATTTTCTCAGCTGTGTTATTTTGCTTTGTATTAATCCTGTTTTCTTGGTGCACGCAGTCCAAATAATCGCCCTTCTTGTTCTCTGTGTTTTGTTCCTTCTGTCTTTATTTTCATATCAGTGTAAAATTGCTCTATCAGCTGCAAAGATGTAATTAATGCAGAATTATTTTGGCTTCTCTCACTCACTTTATTTTTAATGACGCTATTTGAGATTATTTATGAAAGCACAGATTTCGGCGTCATCCCCCTGTATCGTGGGAAAACCGCTTTGAGGCAATCATGTTGTTGTACAAGCTGTGAAAATCTGACTTGGCATGAGGCTAATGTGAGTTTGATTGAAGCGGTACATTTCATGGATTTGTTAGAGTGGTTTCGCTCCACAAATGTGAGAGATGTGCATCCAGTAAAAATAGTCGGCATCTGCCCGTGAAAACAACTGCAGCAATCTGTCGGCTATGCTGTCCGTGTGGACACCTGCTCTGATGCTCAGATGTGGTCTGACTCGCCGTCTGCAGGTGTGTCTATTGAACTGGATTTCACTTAATCTTTCTGTCTCTTTGGTATTTTGTCCTTTTTTTGCCTTTGCAGTGATTTTCCACACATAAAATGAGTTTATATCCAAACAACACCATTGCCCTCAAGTTTGGATTTCTGGTGTCACGGCTTTCATTCATTATCTCTTTGAGGTAGTTTTTTGTCTGCTTCCTTGTTTTGCACAGAGACTTCAACATGCAAGAGTTTATGCTGTACTATTTCGGTGAAGATCTAAAGGGTTTTGTTATCAAGCCAGCATCCCAGCATCTCAGTTTAAAACGTAATTCTACCTCTTCCGCTCCACCCCTCATTCACTTGCAGATGTGTAATTTGAGGCTTTCCTTGTCAGTGCTCCTGAGTCACTGGGTCAACCTTGTTCAATCTGTCATTGAGTTACTCTATTATCAGGGGACACAAGGGTGTACAGTCGACACTCTGTTTAAGTTGATAGGTCAACTTTTCAGAGGATGTTCTTCTTTCAGGTATGTTGTAAAGGCAATTCCCTGTGAGGTTTAAAGATTTTTTTAAAGGTATTCTGCCTCAACCTGCTGCACTTAGTTCTAGTCATTTTTATTTACTTGGTTGATTACAATCTGATTGTTGCAACGGCACACTGTAAAGATTGCTGCAGGGCTGCAACTAACTGTTATTCTCGTTATTGATTATTCTGTCGGTTTCTCAATTTTCGTTGGTTTAGTCAATAAAATGTCAGTTGTGCCCATTCAAAATTTCAAACCAAGCTTAACTGATCTATTGGCTGATATTGACCTATCACAGATATATTTTATTAAGATATAATGTTTTTACTACAGTTACAGTCGTTGCTGTTGTGATACAGCCTTGTAATATTTATCTTTTGATGAACTTTTTAAAATTGTCTTCTCTCAGTGGTATTGTTTGCTGTGGTATTGATAACAGTATTGCATATTGATATTCATCAGAATCAGGTTTATTTGTCACTTCCATAATGCATTAGGCATACATGGGAGCAAAATACCATCGTCCACGGATCAGAGTAAGATTTAATATGTAAAAGACATATTCCATGGTAATTTCTATTGAGAAATTTAGTGTCATTAATGACAAAGAAAAGCGTCAACATCTCATTGTTGAGAAGTTGGAACCAGTAAATGTTTGTGGCATTTTATTTTTTTTAAAAAAGTAAAAAAAGTCAATGAATCACGTGTCAAAATAGTTGAAAATAAATGTCTATTTTCAGCTCTGTTCTACCGACAGGTTCATGATAACGCATTAATTATAATCATCCGCTTTCACACACTGTCAGTAAATATGTAGATGTTGTATCTTGATTAGTGTAGCCTCTTGTAACATTAAAACAACAGTTTAAGTGTATTGCATTAAATTTCCAGCTCTGACATGGTATGTCTTTTGTTGTACTTGTTTATTATTTTTATTTATTTACAACAGCGTGGCTTATGTCAAGTTGTTGCTGTTGCATACATTTTTTGTAACTTCTGGCTTTGTCTCTTAGAGTGTAAATCAGCAAGTACAGAATATCCCCCGATGTTAGGAAACGATTTTATATCTGAATGCTTTGTGCCATGCGCCTCTCAGTGGTTGTTTCGAGAGGAGACAATCTTCACTCATATGCAGCTAATGAGCATTTAACGTCAGATTTTCTGCAGCTTAAAGCAGGAGGGTTTTACACAGCAGTTTGATCTCGGATCTAAATTTGAAATTCAGTCTCCTTTCTTTTAATCCATGTTACTTAAACATTGGGTTGGTGCTTTAGACGGCTAGAGCCAGGACCATGGCGCATATTTCCAGCCACAGTTGCAGTAACACACACTTGTTCACTGCTGGGAGCAAACTGCTGTGCATAGACTGTCAGAAAGAGATCACTCATCACTGTGTGAAAGGTCCACCCCACTTTCTTTTACTGGGAGGCTATTTACACACTGTTGGCTGATTATTTACAAAGGAAATTTCACTTTGTTAGTTTTAAGGGCCTTAATCCTTGGAGAAGTGTGGTTTGTTATTGAGGCTGGCTCGTCCAGTATCCCCGGCCCCCCCTAATTGAATATTGATAGTAATTTGAGGGCAATAGAGGTTTGTGCAGGAAAAGAAAAAATTGGTGCAGCTCCGGTACTATCATTAGGCCCTGATTTTCTGGGCTGGGTTTGGTCCAAGGGCAACACCAGTTGAGGGGCTATCACAGAGCCCCGGTCCCTGCTTTGTTGCTTTTTCTCACTCAGACTATATTTTTGTTGAGGGCTTTTTTAACATATCTATATATATGTTCTCTCTTCTGTTTCTCTTTGTTTCCACCTGCTTTTATTTGAATCTTGCTTCTCTGCCCTTTTGTTTTTTGTGTCTCTCAGCTGCCGTATTTCTTCTCTTTGCTTTACTCTGTATTGAATCAGTTGCAGAGACAGACGAGGAGGAGGAGGCGGATATATAGCAGGACATCAGAATTCATGCTAGGCTCTCTGCAGTACGGCTTCAAAGCCCTGTTACTTCTTACTGCATTGCCTGCATGGCTGTGTGCTCAAACAGTCAAGGTTACCAAGAGCCTCACAGGCCCTCTGCTACGTGTCGGACTATTACAATCTCTCATTCATTCTCTCTTTTCCTTTAGAGTCTTTACTTTTTTTGTTTTGTGGTCCAACATTTTTCACGTCCAAGGATATTCTGTTAAATTAATAATGTTAAGCTAAATTTATGTATGATCTGCTCCAGTCTCGCATGTGAAAGCACTCCATATAGGGCTGTGTGTTCACTTGAGTAGCAGGTTTTAGGATTTATAGTCTATGAAAGAAGAGCACATGTATAACAATAACACTCATCTAAAGGGCAAATGAACACTTAGGTGTTAAATATATCTCCGAGCACATTCCTGCACTTTTAGTTGAGGATGAGATGGGGCTCTTTTTGTTGCCCACCCCTCAGGGTGGAGAGGTTTCGTAACGTAACCAAATATTCCCTCTCAGCTAGTCAAGTATTTCAAACCATAGGATATAGAAACATATCTTGAGTGGAGGATGGATACTCTCTTTTGTCTTGTGTTTATCATTTTCACGCTCAAAGGAGTATGATGTAGAATACTGAGCTAAACTTTGGTTTAAGCTTCATTCAAGACCGTGGATGGATTACTGAACAGGCCTACTGGGCACAGGCCCTGGGGCCCAAAGTGTTAGGGGTCCCCCTGGTCAGTGACACAAAAAACAGGCAGAAAAACCACAAAGAGACACAAAACAACTAAAAAGTACACATTATAAAAAAGATGAATTATGATGAGGGAGGGGGATTGACATTATTATTACCAATTATTAATAGGTATGGATGCATATTGCCAAGATCTGATATGCCGATACATAACAACTAATTTTGCCAATAATCGATACAGAAATCAATATAATCACTTTTTTTCCCCACCTAAATGTAGTGGTCCATCAAGTCTTTTCTGAAATTACCATCATATTATGCATTGTCATGGCCTCCCAGCTGATGGAGACATAAAATACAATGCTTTTCGGTGTTTGTAATATTAATTTATTGTGCAAAATAAGAAAGAATAAGAAAAAAAAGAAAAAAAAAAAGAAAATAAGAAAAAATGAAGTCTGTATTGGTTTGTTATAGCAGCAGAAATCACCCGGTTAGCCGATGATATTTCATTTTAAAGCCAGTATTTGCCGATACTGATGACGTGCTGATATTATCAGACAGTCCTTATTGTTAACATTAGAAACCAAGATTAATCTTTTGATTGCCTGCTAGAATGAGGTAATGAGGTAATTTTTGCTGCAGTAATGACTGAAGTGGGATAAACAGACTGTATCTTACTTGATAAAACAGATTTTGAAAAATTTAGAGGTTGAAAAAAGGTAATAAATTGCAATGTATCACAACATATGTTATCATGATATGATGGTACAAGGCATATCGCAGCGATATTGTATTGTGGGGCCTCTGGTGACATCCACCTCTGATATTAGAAACAAAAAACACCAACTAAAAAATACAAAAACAAAATAACCACAAAGTCTTCATGTCTATGTAGGACAAGTGGTGGGGCCTTTTGGGTATCTGTGCCCAGGGACCCACTGTCTCATAATCCACCCATGCTCAAGACCCTGGTCTCCATATTACTGCTAAACAACCCCATCAAGATTTTGTATGATTATATGTGCTTAACAGTGATGTTTTGCTTCACGTGGCTGTTGCTAAGTTTTATACTGGTTCTGATTCACTGAAGTAGCCTACTTTTTAAGGATTTCTTTTCTAAATTTGCTCAAATTTCAAATGCAAAACCCCCAGAAATAATATGAATTTAATTTTTTGGCTGCTTTTGGGTGAGAGCAATTAGTTGGAAATGCAAAAATCGATGCTTCACTATGTTCAACAGCTGATTGCAATGTTTTCTATCCTCTGTTTGATAGGCAGGTAGTGTACATCGAGTTTTTCGAGCTCTTTCACCTAAATCAAGAGAAAGCGTGAACCTAATCAGTGAAGTTCAAATCAAAACAATAAGTTAAAAGACGTTAAAACGGTTGAGCTGCACAACTGAGTGATAATTCTGAGTCCTTTCACATAACACAGGGTGAATTCATACACCGTCTTAAAAGTATTTATTATAGCTGCTTTAATTGAACAGTTTAGTGCAGATCTAATAACCTGTGTTTATATTTTCATATCAAAGTAGACATTAGGAGCCACTCTGGATTGAATGCTGTCTCACTGTATTGAACGTCTGTTAGGTTTTAAAAATGTTGTAGGGATTTCTTCCTCCTTCTGTTTCTTGCGTGGGATGTTCAGGTTGTCTGAGCTACAGGTGCTTTGCATTAGTCTGCCCTATATTGCATTGTGACGGCACAACTGCTCCTTTTTAGTCCAACCGTAAATCGTGATGTGCCTTAGTGGTTTACGAGCCTGTGCTGAACTATCTGCACCTCTCGTTTTTTTCCACTTTTAACGTTTTTTTCCAAACTTTTGTTGCAGGGAACATTTTTTTAACACTTTCACACGCAGTTATTTATTCTTGGTGCCAACTTGCGGCTGATACTGGAATACTTAAAATTCCAAATTTTATTGTTTCTTGTGTATGTGCTTTGGTATGCTTTTTGTTTCTCAATTTTATCCAATGCTAAATTGAAAAGTAAGATGGTAACTGATGTGATAATCTGTTTGGTGTGCATGACTTTATTCCAAGCTAAACTTTTCTATAATGTAAAAGTTCAATCGATACATTGAAATGAAGAATTGTGTTTCTTGAGTCCCTGCCTACAGCTGCAACGTCTTAAAGCGACATCTGCAATGTTTTAAAACTTGGAATGACTTGGATATCAGTCTCCACACTTCTTGGCCTTTCCAAAACGTGGGGAAACAGCCCAGTTCTGTTGAGCATTACCTTTATCATTCCGTCACAATGCAGGAGAGAACAGAGCAAAGGGCCACGTTTTCATTAAATGTGGAGCAGCTTGTATGTTTTGGCCTAAGTCCAGGCACCGAGAGGCTCAGGCGCCCCTCGTATCCAACAGTGTCTCCAACCTCTAAAGTGAACACACATCAGACACGGTGACGTCCCCAGACTTGTTGGACAAAACTGGGGATTTAAGTGCTTCTCTCGCATGGAAACCTCGTCGAATCCGGATTTAAGAAAAACAACCTTATTTCCAATTCGTCAGTGCTAGATATTTAAATTAATATAAGGCATCATTAGGTGGCCAAGTGAGCTTTGGTATGTTGAAAGGCAACTTCTACATCAGATTAATTTAATGAAAATATAATTGAAAGGTATAAGTATCAGGGCTTGTTCAAGGTCTGTTACCAATGTTTTGACAGAAAGTAGGTATTCAAAAAACCAGAACAGTGGGCCAAAGGGCTTAGAGTTAAGGGATGTCTGATTTTAGAGTGTGATTAGCCCTTTCTACTGTACTCTCATTGATTTTTGGATCCAACATGAATATTTTAATATGTTGTTTCTGCAAGATGGACAACGTGCAGTTATTACACATTCAAAGAAAGGTTAACTCAGTCAGCTAGATTAGTTGTTTTGAGTAGGGGTCGACCGATATCGGTTTTACAGGGCCGATACTGATATTAGTGGTTATTGAGACTAATAACTGATATGAGGAACCAATATGCTTTTACAATAAAAATCTTTCTGAAGA
The DNA here is from genome assembly GCF_008729295.1 of Plectropomus leopardus. Taxonomy (NCBI): domain Eukaryota; kingdom Metazoa; phylum Chordata; class Actinopteri; order Perciformes; family Serranidae; genus Plectropomus; species Plectropomus leopardus. The sequence continues at coordinate 12,905,077 of NC_056465.1, forward strand.
GAATCTTTTTTTTCTGAGAATCTGTCTTTCAATATTTAGAATTTGGAATATAACAAACTTGGACACAAAACTTTGTTTAAATGCCTTTAGTAAATGTATAAGCGAAACTGAAAAATTCAATATCATATACAGCAAGTTTAGAGCAACTTTTGTTTATTTGTTATAAAGTCAAGGGAAATTTTTAATGAAAAATGAATAAATAGAAATAGCTCCATGTGTTTTTACAAAGTAAAAGTTCCTCCCATGCTGACACTTTCTTTTTAATTTAATTAATTTTAACAGTGATTATTTAAATAAAATGCTGACACAGATAATCGGCAAAATTCCAAATATTGGCCCCAATAACCGGCCAGGCCAATAATCTGTTTACCGTTAGTTTGGAGTCCTGTTAATTGGGATATGAACAGTTAAATTATATCCACACCTTCCACAGTTTACGGGACCATTGTGACTCCAGGTGACGTGCTGGCTCTGGCTATCTTGTAGTGAATTTAATGGTCACATTAACAAGAGGGACAGAGGTTTCTCATTTAATGTTTGGCGATGAGGCGTTATGGAAAAAAAGAGGACTGTACTGACTGTCTGTCCCTGCAGGGTAGCTAACGCTAGCCAGCTGTCTGCAGATATCAGACTGATGTGCTGTCAAACAGATGTCTGTGCGCTACTTAGTTGAGGCCTTCGCTACCATAGTTGTGTGGAATAATCTGTGTTTCAGGAATATGCATAATAATGACAACCGGTGGTGTAGTGGTTGTTTATGCAGTAGGTTCACTACTAGATGGATGAGCAGGTCACCGAAGAGGAAGTGAGCATAGTCCTCTCTATACTCCAATTGCTTTTTTGCTGATAGGTGGGTATACTATAAACAAACAGAAAAAGAGGCTGCTACTCTGTATATCTTTGTATACCCTCCACTGCACCATCGATCACAGCCTTGTTACATGTATTTTTGTCATTTTTGCTATCTTACAAAAAAAATACTGTAATAATACTGTACTTGTGTCCAAAAGATGTTTACATTTTGTTCTTCGTCTTTATTGGCCAGCTCAGCTTATCTTGTTTATAAAGATTTAATCCTCAGTAACAACCTAATTTGAGGTCAAGGTCATCCAAAGTTAAATGCAGTGAGTGGGAATCACCAGACACCCCACAGTACGATGTTATCGCGATACTTAAGTCACAATTTAATACTATTATTGCTGTTTTAAATGTTTTTTGCTGGATATTACAATAATATGTATTGCATTTACATATATTGAAAAAAATCATCTTTTTTTAAACCACAAATTATGTCTCTAAAGCAATTGATTTTATTATTCTAGTAGGCTACCAAAAGTTATAGCAATGATTTAGGAAAAATCTTAACTTAGTGTCTGTGTATCAATACAATACTGTCACGTAAAATATCATGATACTCTGCTGAATCAATTTTTCCCCTACCCCTAAAAACTAGTTTCGTTAACAGCAGGGTGCAGTGTTGTCAGATATCTGGCTTTTAGGATCAATTTGAGTTAAGTTTGTGAAATTTCAATTTATGATTTTCTTTGACTCGGCCATGTCCGTTTTTAACAGTTTCCAAATGACCTCCGCAGAGACCTGAACAGACATCATGCATCATTTGGAGTCTGGCTTCATCTTTATTTGAATCTACCTGCAGTCCGCTTGTGCTAAAAGCCTGCTGGAAGAAAGACTTGTGGAGAAAAACATTTTCAGGGATGTATTTTTTTTCCCTCCAGAGCTTTTGAACAACATGTCTCCCATTCATTTCAATCAAATCCCTTTAATTTCTTTTGCCTGTGTAAGTACAGCCTAGTGCACTGTCTCTTGGCTCCTGCTGGACTGCGGTCGGGACGAAGCATAAAACTGATGTTCTTCCCCTTCTGCAGCAGCTGTTGTGGTTTAAATCTGTCCGTACTGTCGTGGCCAGATCATTTATCTGACCGCTTTTTGATCTGTTTCCCACATTTCCCAGTTGAAGAAGGCCTCTCTCTGTTTGGCCTTGACTGAAATCGGTTTTGCAGTGATTTGCAGCCTCCTCAGCCTTTGCCTTTTTGTCTCTGCTGTTGCTCGTTCTAGATCTCTCCCTGCTTACAACTCATGTTGAGCTCTACAGCTTCTGTTGAGAATCTAGTCTGAACATGTCCCCGGCTGCTATCTAAATGCAATATAATTAAACATGGTCAGATTAGGGGCAAAAAACAAACAAATGTTTTTTCCAGCTGTAAACATCCTGTTATTTTCAGTTGAACTGAGATACACATCAGGAAGCCCATTTAGGTGTGCACACATGCATGCACGCATGCATGGGTATCATATTCATGTATGGAGCTAAAACGATTAGATAATTAGTTAAAATTAATCATTTGTCATTTTCCAGTAGAAATGCCAAATATTCACCAGTTTTAGTTTCTTAAATTTAAGGTTTTGCTGCATTTATCTGTTTCAAGTCATCAGGGTAAAACTGTATAAATTTAAAGGAATTTGGGATGGGCAGCTATCATTTGAGCTATTTTAGACAGATTAAGGATTTATATTGCATTATATGATTTTAAAAAGATATTTTATTTCATAGTCTATATGAACGATCAGTTGAGAAAACAACAGTTTGTAACAGCCACAGTCATGTCACATAATTGGAACTTGTATGTAGATTTTGAGCAGTTTATTCTCAGTTCCCAAAGGCAAGTTTTGATTCCCATAATTTATTTATGATGAAATTCTTGTCTGCTTGCTCCATTTTCATTGTTCCATTTTGTAGACTTGCAACTAATGATCAGTCCCTCCAGGGTTTCGCCAGCTGTTTTTGGGATTGTTGTAGCCAGAGATGCCTGATTTCACAGCAGCGTTTCTAAAAAAAAAAAAGAAAAAGAAAAAGGAAAAAAGCGATGCTTGTTGCAATTTTTTTTGCAACGAAATTGCGGGGACAAGTGAAAAATATTTGCAATGCTGTCAGATTCTTCTTTTCATTATTAGCATTCAGTGTTTCCCACAGAATTTGCAGGGATCTGCTGAATTGCGGTTGATTGTTGCAATCACAACAAAGGACTGAATGATTGTTATTGTTAATTGATTAATCGTGAAATAGTGAAACATGGCATCACATATTGCCATAAAACCCAAATATATTCACTGCATGATGGCATAAAAAGAGTAACTAGAAAGCAATCTTCACTGCAGATAATTGGCATTTTAGTGTCACGAATGAATTTAAATGATGAATCGAATATCGAAGGAGTCGTTGATTGGTTTTCAGTCTGCTGATTAATCATCTCATCCTTTCAGCACTCATTTTCTGTGTATTAAACCGAGCCCTGTGCACCAACCCTCCAGGTTTTCAGAGAAAGTAGCTAACTCTTCCTCTGCTTATTAAGGAGGAGAGCTAATTAACTGGCCGTGTTTAATCAGCTCATTCTCACTTTTTTAAAAAAAAATGATTCTCCCTCTCTCCATTACCTCGCTCACTCTTTATCTCCCATTCACTATCACCCCCTTGGCCACACACACACACACACACACACACACACACACACACAAAGCGATAACAAATGCACTCAATGAGCGAGAGAAAAGGATCTTTATTGGTGATCCAGGCTTTGTGTTTTTTCCTCCAGATTCCTGCCAGTGTTACTTAGTTAGCTCCAACAGGGCTGACCTGGCAGTGTGAGCCAAGGGACCCCAGGCCACCCCTTAGCAAGTCAGTCCCTTCACTCACCACAATGGGCAAGACTCAAAATGAACTCTCCCTGAAAGAGAGAAAAGGGGGGAAAGGAAAGAGGCGGGGGCTTGTGGTGAAGGCAAGGGGGCAGTGAGCAAAATACACGACTGGGAGGGCAAGGAGAGTAGAGGGACCAGTTCCCTCCCCCAGACAACATCCATTTTGTAAGGCCCCCATCCCCCTCGTGGAGCACACACTCATGCACACACACTCCTGCAGGAGAGGCTTTGCATTCTCGATGAGGAGAGAGTTGGAGCTCCTACTGTGGAGAAGCAGATCAGACTGTTTTTCATGCCTCTTTTCTCTTTTCCTCTCCTCTCTGTGTATGCCTCTCTCCCAGGGCTCTGGGTTGCATACGTAAACTGGCGGTAAACCCAAACTTCACAGTTGTTGGGAAGCGTTGTTTGGGAAGTTGTCTACAATTTCCATCCATGTTTTTATGCCTGTTTGCAGTATTTATGTATTTGGGTAGGTGCATTTTTGGGGCAAAGATGTGACTGTGGATATGTAATCTGCAGCTTTAGGGTTCTTCCTGGAGGCAAAGGGCTGTTCAGGGTGCGAGGGAAGACTGGAAGAGATTGTGTGCCTCAGTTGAAGCCAAGAAATAGCAGGTCTCTCATATTGTGGAGTCTCATACACAAAACACACACTTTGTTTGCGTCTTTGTCTCCGATGGTGAGGAATTACACGACGCCTCTCAAACTGTAGAGTCACAGGGTTGTGGAGGTCAGCTCAGTTAGTCTAACTTCTGTCCACACGGCCATTCGTAAACATAACGACATCAGCTGGTTAAAGCTGCAGTAAGTAATGATAAGCACAAAACATCCAGCCACTGTTCTGTCACTTCAGTGGCTGCTGGGATATTGAGTTTTGCTCCTGCTGTTTTGGAGTACTTTTTTACTTTCCTTCAAACTCTGAATTGTGGATTAGTTGCTAAAAAGCAAATTGAAGACAGAGGAAGTTTTGGCCCCTGGAGGCTTGAACAGAGATTTGGATTATTTTTTCAGACAGATCAGCAGCATGTGATGTAACTAACATTGGTCAGTTGAAAGCAGAAAAACAAAGAAGTGACCATGTTTTGGTGAGAGGGTAGAGCTGTGGATGAGTGAGGGGGGAGTCTGACTCAGACTGTAGTGACGCCTCACAGATAGCCTGTCAGTCAAGTGGCCCCGACCTTAAATATGGGTCATTTTAAGCCTCAATAAAATGTTACAGGTGAGTTATATAATAGGGTTGTACCGATACATTTTAACAATGAGACAATGCATGTTACTTGACATGGTTGACAACATGATACAAGAACGATATGGGCTCATTGACAGGAAAACGATATGATATGATCGCATGACTAAAACTCAATATAGTACTGTTTTATGCCAAAAACAGAGAATTAAAATTACTATATCTATTCAGTGGTAGTGGAAAACAATGGATGCTTTGTTTCTCTCAGTCTCAGGCTCGTCTATCTTGTTGAAAAAGTGGACATTTGTGTCAGCCTTTAGCTCAGGTTTCTTGCTTCTGCCGTCCCCAGCACCACTGGTGTCTCCTCGGAGAATAGTAGCCCAAACTTACCCCCGTGTCGGAAGATCTCCCCTGGTATCTGCTTGCAGCCAATGGGAGGTGATTGCATTTAGTGCTGATTCTACCGGAGATTATCACAGTTTGCTAAAAATGCTTAAAATTTACAGTACAAAACAAGAAATAGTCAAAATTAGGGTCGACAGATTATCGGCCTGGCTTATTAATGGTGCCCATATTTGGCATTTTGCCAATTATCTGTGTCGGCGTTATCTTAACGATTGCTGATGAAATTAATTAGTGCAAAGAAAGTGTCAGCATGGGTGGGACTTCTACTTCGGTAAACCTCAGGAAGCTATTTTATTTATTCATTTTTTATTTAAATTTCCACTTGATTTTATAAAAAAAATTCTGGGAACTTGCATATCACTTTAGAGTTGAAAGTTGTCTGTTTACACTTAAAGAATATTTTTACACTGTGGCCTCGCTGTCCCCAGACATCATCACAACATCGGTCCCATTTTTGTGTCTGTTCATGAAGTATGGAGCTGAAGCTGACAGGTGATTAGCTTAGCTTAGCATAGAGGCTAGAAGCAAGGGGGAAATGGCTACCCTGGCTTTGTAAGTTCCCATCCTTTTCATAGTGAAAAAAAATCTTCTATAAAGTTAAAATAAGAGATTAATAAACCATCGTCACCTGTTTCTGTTCCTTTTGGTTTTTCTTTGTACCTTGAGGTTGACGGTGTCTGCACTGTCTAGTTTCTCTTTTGTCTGTTTTCTCCATCTTCATCTTCTCATCTTCTCTGCTCGTGGTTCCCATCTCTCAGCGTAATTGTGTCCTCCGGCGACTGTATGTGAAACTGTCCTGCGCCTTTTGTCTTCTGCTGGTTCATCTCTTTTGAAGATAAGTCAGGAAGCGACCCGGGCTAATGAGTTGAACTTTGACTCTCTGCTTCTGTCTCTGTCAGACGAGGCTGGCTTGGAAGATGAAAAGAGATGCAGTGTTTTTTTATTTTTTTCTATTCTTGCAGAGAAAAAGGCAAAGGGGGAAAATGTGATACAGCTTGCTAATTAGGAGACAGGGAGGAGTGTCTGGGCTTTTGAGAGTGAGATAAAAAATTGGAAGACTGCTTCAGACACTTTGAATGTTCCAAACATGTGTAAACACCTGATGTCACACTATCTCTGTCTCTACCTACACACACATATCTCACATAAACACCGGCTCTTGTAAAGCCAAATGTACGGAGCAGCTACAGCTGTGTTTAGCTATCAGTGTCTATGAGCTCAGCCACTTGTTTCTGCCAAACAAGTGGCTTATTTGATCTGGACTGACTCACGAGTAATGGAAGATGAGCATTAGGAAAGCCAAGTCGCTTCAACACATTTTCTCCTGATGGCATGTCAACATAACTCCAGATGCTTTCGATCATAGTTTATTTAAAACTTTATGGGTTTGACAGAATTAATATTGATTTTTGCAATGCAGAGATTCAGAAAAGGGGGCGAGACCAGGCAGTGGTCCATCATCCTAAACCTTATGACTGGCTGTTTGCCCGGTCAAAGGTGGGACCTTTGTTTGCATTTTGTTGTTGTTTTACCCATTTTAAGTTCTACACAGTGTTGTCAAAACAATGTTTTGTCTGGACAGGCCTATTTATTCAAGTTTTGTTTCTACTTTATAATAGTTTTTTTTTATATTTAACTTACTTTTGGAGGTACAATGTCTTTCTGTGGACTTCAGGATTGAAGCATGGAAGCTTTATATTACATTAATGGTGCCACTCAGTTGTGTTGTGATTTGTGGGTGCTTTTTTTATTTTAAATTTAAATTTTAAACATAGTAATTGAAAGATAGAGTAGTAGGGGTGTAATGGTTCACAAAATTCATGGTTCGGTTTGGTTCGATACCACATGGCAGTGTCACAGTTCGGTACGTTTTCAATAAAGCAAAAAAGGAGAAAAGCCATATAAATTCCCTTGATTTTAACAAACATTTTAAATAAATAAATATATATAATGTTTTAAATTTAACCATCTTTTTCCCTGCTTGATTAAGTAAATGCTGTGATAACCTTAGCTTGTAGCTTGTTTTGCTCGTTGTTTTCATCTAGTTGCACTCATTGATACACAGGTGATGTCATGTACTGAAAAGCTTCAGTACAAATACGTTTTGTATTGTATTGTTACACCTCTATACGGTGATGTTAGTAATTAAAATGGATACGAGTGGTGGAGACAGAAATGGTTTACAAATGCTTACACACTTACTTCATGCCACGCGGGGCATAGGTCAGTGCCCCATTTGGGCCACTCCAGTCAAAAAAGTCTGGACACTTACTCGCTGACTCTTCACTCAATCAGCAACTCAGCATCACAGTGGAGATTTCCTCCCCAGTGGGATGTCACTTGGCAGTAAAAAGAGCTCATTTAGGTGAGACATGATAACTAAGTCCTTAGGCTTTTTAACATATTCAGCTTAGTGTCGAAATGATAACCATATAATGCATCACGATGGGTCCCAGACTCGTAAAAACATATTGCTCTTGTTGCGCAGGGACCGTCTTGAAATCATCTTGCAGCACATTTTACATCTTGGCCTCTCATTCGGTGATTTTTCTCTGTGGCTGTCTCAGTCTGTGTGCACCGGTTCTCTTTGTGTTGCTTTCTGGTTTGATTAGTTACAAAAAAAAAATTGGTTGTTTGGTTAAATAGGCAGATAGGATCGTCTGGGCTCTCTGTTTATTACCTTGTTGATTCATGCATTGGGCTCCCTGTGAAGACCAGTAATTAGTCCTTTTATTAATTTCTCCCAGTTAACAATTAATGATGCTGTCTGAAATATCACATTTTTTTAAGGATAAATCTCCAGCACCAAGGAAAATATGTGTTTTTATGTTTCTGGCAGCGGCAGGATCCGTTTCATCCTCATATTTCCTGTCCAAAAGAACCCCCACCGCCAATGTGTGTGTGTGCGTGCGCACGTGCACATGCGCGTGCGTGCGTGCGTGCGTGCGTGCGTGCGTGTATGCCTACTGAAATCAGCACTGGTAGTCCAGCTGAGAGGTCTAATGCTCAGCCAGAGGCATAGCAAGCAGCTCGGTCTCATTTCTTAAGCTTTCAATTATGCCTTTCTCCAGCAGACACACAGTAAAGCATTTCTACAAGAAACCTACATTATATCCAGTCCCTGCTATCCTTCCAAACTTCTATCTCCCAGACTTTCTTTTCTTTCCAGAGGGCCTGCTCACTGCCAGGTTTGGCTGCCTGGTCCCATGCCAGCTTCTCTCTGTCTGTCTGTCTAGCCCTGGTGCTGGCACCGTCAGACAGCTGGGGTTTCTGCTGGCATCTCTTGGCAGCTGAATAGGAGACGAAGCCGTCTACACATTCAGCCCTTTCCCTACATTTTAAGGAACTTGCTTATTTCCATGTAATTAAATGTTACAATGAAAAATTCCAGAAAATGCGATAATGCATTAGAAAATATTTTCTTTTTTCCACATTTACTTAATTCAAACCTTTTTGACGTATCGAATCTTCTTTAGATTTCTGTGTTAGGCGTCAGTGCTGGTTTAGTTTATTAGCCGCTAATTAAGATTTCATACATGCTTGGTATGTCACAGAACATTTCCCTTGTTATGTTAGATAACAGTAACAACATCTTCACTTTTCCACACTCGGAAGCACCAGACACATTAAATCTGACAGATTTTATTTTTTTTACCACAAAGTAATATTTAAGCAGGATGATTTTTACTGGATCAGGTTTTGTCTCCTGCTCCTTAAATCTGTGTGAAGCTTCAAATCAGCTTCACACAGAGTCAAATAAGTGATCATTACAACAGCACAACAGGTATTTGGTGAATACCTACTAAAACAATGGCACTGGACTTTTGACAGTGTCCAGGTTTTAGACAGTTTCAGCATAAATGTATAACCGTATTTGGATACAGAACTAAATCCTTTGAGAGAAGCATGCAGCAGCTGTAAACCTGTTTGAAATAGATCTCTTACCTTTTCCGGAAACGTTAATCTGACAGTGTTATTTGGTCTATGTGTGAAAGGGCTCTTAGACCGATACTGAGCTCTGTGGGAACAGGAACCTGTGTGTGTGTGTGTGTGTGTGTGTGTGTGTGTGTGTGTGTGCGTGTGCGTGCGTGCGTGCGTGCGTGCGTGCGTGCGTGCGTGCGTGCGTGTGTGTGTTTGTACAGGTAGTCGTGAGTTGGTTTACATTCTTTTGCTTGCATGTGTGATAAGGTTCATTGATATGACAATGTGCTGGATATTCATCGTGTATATCATGTGAGCGGTCTCTCCCTTAAAACAAATTAAATATATCTGACTGTAGAAACAAAAAGAAAAACAGTCATTTTTTTATTGTTTGTACACCATAAAATTCCAGAGTTTGATTGAGCCAATTAATTGAAACTCAACTCTGTTACATCATCATATACTGTGTATTACAATAAATAGACACAACAATGCTATTGTTAAATAAAGTATACATATAAAGCATACAGCACTTTCTTGCAGGTTCATTTTTTAAAACAGTGGACTTTTATTGTGAACAGCACAGAGCACACGAGGGGTGTAACAATGAAACACTCTTAGTTGACATATTGACCTAGTAATCAATGATTAAATATTATCATTGCAAAGTGCAAACATTGATGCACATTTTGAAATTCCCATGGCAAGTCTGTGTCACCATTTCCATCCAAGTGCACCTCCTTTCTAAACATTCAAACAGTCCTAGCGCCTCGAGCTAGGCAAATTATAGTAAGCAGTGAGGAAAAAAACAATAAGGTTATTTACTGATACTGTCTCATATCAATCGGAGGCCCCTGAGAATGAAATTGAATAGAAATCACATCATTACAGACTTTGTGATATCAGCAAATATTGTGTCATTGTCCAAAGAGTCATGGTACTGTATCGCGATGAAACTTGTGATTAACACCCCAAGGGCACACTTGTGTGACAATGATGCTTATTATACTCCTGATATGCCACACGTCAGGTAGATGGATTATAGTGAAAAAAGGAGAAGTTTTCACTAAAGGGGATATTAAAAAATTGCAAACAATTTGAGAGAAATAAATTTATGCATGAAAAAAGTCTTAAATCTTTAATTTAAAATTGCAAAAAATTGGCGCAAAAGCAAAAGTGTCTCACTTATATATTTGTTCGGTGTTATATACAAATGACATGCTGTCACCTCACCCGCGCTGAGAATGTGAATATATGAATGTTGTTAAGTGTTTAATGAGGTCCCAAACCAGGCATTTTGATTGACCGTTCTAGCAGGGACGCCATGTGGAAGACTCTTCTTTGAGAGGAGCTGTCGTATGTCTCCAGCATACATCAAAACAGAAAACACTGCTCTCCCTCTCCCAGCAAAGCCGCTCGTCATTTACATACCAGAAACTTGTGAATGTCCTTGGGGAACTCTCTCTCTCTCCCTCCCTTGCTCTCTCCCTCTCTCTCGCTCTTTTGAAAGCACTCACACTTGAGCGTCTGCACACAGCAATGATCGACTCATGAATCTGAATAGGAGAGGTTTCCGATGTTTAGACAGCACAGGAAAGAAACCTGATGCATATTCAGCTGACATCCAGCACAGGCCCGCCTGCTGTCTAAGAGCTCCGCTTGACATGTTTGTGAAACACTCTGTGTGCGCCTGTGGTTTACTCGAGTGTTAATGAATGCAAATTAGGTGTTTTTCTATACGTTTTTTTGCATATATGAGGGTTGTGAATATTAATTAAATGCCTGAGATTTAAGTCCAAGTGCAAACACTTTAAAGTCATTGTTTTTTCTCAAACATTTCAGGCCTTTTATGATATATTTTCTCTCCAAAGCTGTTTCAGAAGGGTGCTCAAATGGTTACTACATGGAGGACCCTGCTTTTAATGGTGTTTGATGATAGAGGGTGAATAGCACTTATTACTCAAGGGCTTCAAAATTGCCTGCTGATTTTTCATTGACTCTGAAACTGACATTAATACATCTGATTCATTCTTTTTCTTTAAATTTGATGTGTGCAAGCTGTGTAATGCACCCCATAAATGTAGTTTAATGTCTCATTTGACATTTATCTAAATTATCATCCAGGCAGTATTCTTGGAAACTCATATAGTGTGGTGTCTCCACTTTGTCCTCACTCAGTGACTTCAGAGTGCAGTATTTTTCCCTTGGATAGCTTTTTTTTTTTCTTTTTTAGTGTAGTAGCTCCTGCTGCCAGTTGTGTTCACTCACATGGCTCCACCCGCCCTCTGAGGATGCATTTTAGCATATGTCACTTCCTATAGTAACTCCAAGCCTAAGAGACGCTTAACTGTGCCTATATGCCTGTATATTTCAAGCAGGCTGGTGTATAGCACTGTGGCAGCCCATAAGAGGTGCACTGTAGGGAAAAATAAAGTAATTAAACTGTAATGACGGCTTCCCTTCCCAAACAGCTTAGCTGTACCATCAGCATGGATGTTATTCCCACTACAGTGGAAGTGCACACAGGCTGGTTCAGTGCTTTGTTTTTTGTCTCTGTTATCTCCACAGTGGAGTTAAACAGATAGTTTTTGAGGCATTAACAGATAAAATTTACATTTTTTTATCATTGTATGTATACATGTATGTACTTGAAATCATAAATTAGTAAGAAGCTTTGATTTTTTTTATGATGCACCACCATTTGCTTTGTTAAGCCATTCAGAACCTAATTATTTTCCAAACACAAACAAATATTATAATAGTGGATCAAGTGGCTCTACTGCGGTCCAAATGACCTGTAACACTGATTAGCTCACAGGCATCCCATCAAATATGTTTGTGCATTTGGGTGGAGTCAGATGACAGTCATCATAGATCTCGACATCCTGTAAACATTATGTCCGTTGGAATGGACAGGGCATCTGAATGGGTTAATTTGTGGTTTGGGCTGTGTGATATTATTGCAAACACAACATTTTAAATTTAAAGCCTTTCAGTGTAAGACCCTCATCCCTGTATCTGTCTGAATTGCAGGCCTTACACCTGTCCACTTTTTAAGCATGTAAGGTGGTCATAAAACTCAGTCCAAGCTGTCTTAAATCAGTCTTTTTATTGTCTTGACCTTCTAACAAAATCAACCATAATCTATTATTGTCGGTTTTTAAGTCTTGGCTCATGCAAACACTGAAGTTTAACGACCCGGACCAATAGCTGCACCAAACAGGAAGAAACAAACAAACAATTGGAATTGTTGTTGTTGGAATTGTTAAAATGTCATATTTCTATAAGAGGGTTTGGTGTAATAGTTTCCACCAGCTGGAGAATGATTAATATTCTGAAAAGGAAATCAAAGTCTTTTCAGAGTTTTCTAGCTTGGTAAGCACGAGAGAGAAATTGCTGTAAAAAACAAAAAACAAAACGTAGATTATGCTCACATCTTACTGTGCTAACAGTCCGAATTTCCAGATAACTCTAATGTTTGTATGTATCAGAGTTTGTATGTTGTTACGTGTGTTTGATGCTCAGGCAACAGGTGGAAACACCTGGGTTGTGTTTTGCTGTCTTGATAAAGGTTTGCACCCCGAGTGTTCGCTGTAGAAACGCACTGTAATTGATTGAAATTTCAGGTTGTGTGTTTGACTCCTGATCACAGCCAGTGTAGCAACAACTTCACATCTTTAACTGCATAAATTAAGTCTGATACTGAAACATGAAACTGTAGTTTGCCAGAGAGCCATTTTATCCATCTTGTTTTTGATTCAAGTTTCTAGGAAAAAAAAGCTATGCATGAGTTTATGAAAATACTGACTGTGCCTCACCTGAGCCAAAACCAACAGGTGCATATTTCTGATCTCTTCTTTGTTTGCATTTCTTTTTTTCCCCGTTGTCTTTCTTCCTCCCTGTCTTTGATGCCACTAGAGACCCTCAATCCCCCAAACATTAGCCTATCTTTATCTCTCTGTACCTTTCTCAAACACGTCTCCATACAAATCGGTTTGAGACGTCTTTACACAGGTTATTGATTAAAAGGTGCACGAACATCAACATCGTTTGCTTGATAAGTAAATATTTCTGTCTTTGCAGGATCTTTTGTCCATCATTCCTTATACTATTTGCAACGTTTTCCTCTTTTCCTTGTCCTTTATTTACTTTTCCACTTGTTTGTTCCTTTGCACCTCTTCCTTTCTTTTTCTGCAGGGGTTATAAGTAATTAAGTACATTTACACAAGTCCTGTCCTTTTTTGATGCCTATCCCTTTTTATGTTTAATAAGGTAACATCTTGAATGCAGGACTTATACTTGTAACTGTGTATTTCTACAATAGGGCTGCCCCGTGAAAGTGGGAGATCCGAATCATCAGTCAGAGACCTCTCAGTAGACTGAGAGTGCTTCAAGTCAAGTCATTTTTTTGGGTTCATGTTTTGCTGATCAGTGTGCTGTGCAGTGTGCTTCTGGGGATTTTGAGAACCCCAGATTTTGCTGCAGAGTGAGCGCTCTTGACTGTCCCATTACTCTTTGGTAGAGGCTGCAGCCGACGCGATGCAGCAGCACAGAGGAGGAGAGACTTTGCACCCTAAGCCTCAGAGAAAACATTATCCTCCCTCTTCTGCTTAGAAGTGGCAAATTAACAGCACAAAGCAACTTGACATGAGACAGTCTCTGACTTTTAAAAAATATTAAGTGTTGACAAAAAATGCTGTTGCACACCGCTGATCTGTCGTTTGCGCTGTTTGCTTGTTTACTATACTGTATAACATGAATGCCAATGTCACACTGAATGTCCCGCTGAGCCCATTCAAACTTTCAAATTCTATATGAAAAAAATATTTGTATTTAAGGGCTGAATCTGATTCTACTGAGATAATTCTGAGTCGGTTACAGCCCTACTCTACGCTATGCTATTGCTGCCTCAACTGAAATGAAAGATCAGCTTCTCCTACACCTATGGATTTGTCTCTTTGGCAGTTTTAATGAATCTGATACAAGTTGTGTTTAGGAGTTACTCAACGGCATCTGCGTGATAGCACAGAAAAGGCAGATTTGTGTATGCGCTTGTATTTTATGTGTGTACTTTGGCAATGTGGTTTCCTGCCACTAGTGACGGTCACAACTCATAAACTGTCCTCCCTTTAATTCACTTGTGTCTCTGTATGTGTGCAGCTGCAGAGCATCGGCCATGCAGACGTGTTAGATGTGAAAAAGCTCCTCAGTGTCTCTTGTTGTGTAAGCTGCTGTTTGCCAGGAGATGCATGATGTATCTGTGTGAATGTGTCATTTTTATGTGACTCTATATGATGGTGCATAAATGTGCTTGTATATGTATTTCTGTAATTTAGCCAAAGCATGGGCCGATGTTTTCCTTCCTCACCACAGCTCCCAGGTTGCCTCCCTCAGCACGCTGAAGTAGCCAACACAAATCCTGCATTCAGTTAATCATGTCATGTCATAGAAATGACTGCTGTGCTGGAGTGTGCTGCGTTATTGCCGGGGCATGCATCACTCACTTATGATATTTAATACAGCAGGTGTATTTTGAGAATTACATTTGCCACATTGTCATTTATGTGTTTGTGGTACATATTTGTTGCCCTTGTCACATGTCTGGAGATGTGCTTTCCAAGGCCTTAGTGTTAGCTGTTTTCTGTGGAAGAATTCATACCAATGAAAACTTGAGATGGTGAAGTCTCAGGTTTAGTCTGATTATCTGGAACATTGTTTCTAGAGAGACTTTGCTAATGAGTTTTTTTGAAAGACTATGGCTAGATACTACTACCACTAGAAAACACGTTCTTGTGATGTGGTGAACGGACCAGAACTGACTAAAGGGCCAGACCATACAGGATACACTTTTTTGTCATAGCAACTGCAAAATCAGCATTTTTATCACCAACTTTAGTCACTTGAAGCATCAATTACTACGCTGTAAGCCAGCTAAACAGACAGTCTGATGCGTCAGATGTGAAACTCATAACCTGATGTTTTTACGCCCATTCTCATGAACATGATGTCTCAAGAACACCTGAAAGAAACATTTTTCAAATTTGGCAAAAAACGTCCACTGTAAGACAAGCATGAACTGATGTCACTGACCTCATAAAACATGTTTTTGGCCAACGCTCAGAAGTCATACATATTATAACTAAATGTACACAAATATCAAATGATGAAGTTGTGACATTTTATATCTAAAAGGCCAACTTCATTGTGACATCATAATCTTCTGCAAAAGCCTTTTCTCACCATTATTCAGTACCGTAACTCAAGAACAGAACGAGAGACATTTGGTCAAATTTTGACTTGCTGACGCTAATCTTGTGTATCCAGCTTGAAACTGTGCCGATTGTGTAGATCTTCTGTGCTGCCGGGTTGGGGATGTATGTGAAGCAGCATTTAGAATATCTAAACTTCTTTGTGGCAACATCCATATTTGAAGCATTGTTAAACTGTTGCGTTGTGTGGGTGGACATGGATATAAACTGTAACTGAAACTGGTTCATGGAGGCATACAATCTCAAGGCTGTAATTCTAGTTTATTAATATGGTTTGATGTTAAAACAGGAAGTTGATTAAGATGTACGTACTAAAACTAATGCAGTCTCATACAACAGCACTCCAATAAATCATGAAGGTTATAATTTGGGTGTATTTGTAACTTGTATCACTTTCACACACGAACCATGTTTAACACATGACGATGGACAAATGTCAATCCACATTTGACCTTCATCTTTTAGACTTCTGTTACTGGTTAATCCCAGGTTGCTGGTGTGGACACCAGGGTCAGCAGGACCAGGCTTGGCTTGGCGAAGGCCAAACCAAGTATGACATGTAGCGTAAGCCTTGCTGCAGAGCGACCCATGCCTCTATTAATCAGTGCGTGTAACTGCCCTAAGAATACATGAAGTAGAACAAAGCACTGTGTCTATAGAGGGACCTTATAACAGTGGCCAGACATGATCTCACATCGTGCTCAGAAACCTGAGAGGGAGACCACCCCAGGAACATTTTTTTCCCTGTCTGTCCTGTGTCCTTTCTCTTCTTTATCTCTTCCCCATCTCTCCAATCTGATCCTCAGCTGGTCTGTTTTTTTTGTATTGATTTATACCGTCTTTTTCTTCTTCTTTCTCTCTGTCCTACATACCTCTGTTTTACTTCCTTACTTTCTGAGAGAAAATAGTTTGATTCTCGCAATTTGTAATTAGTAGAAAAATATACTGCTTCTTTTTATTACTGTGATGACAACATTTGTTCTGATTTATCTATGATGTGGCTCTTGTGTACATATATTCTGATGCGTGTAAACTGCGAATAGAAGCCTTACAGATGAGTCCACAGCATAGGAATGTGAAGATAATCCAGGATAGTTTGTGCAGACAGTGCAGGCGCCCCATCTGAACATCCTTTCACTTGGCTGAGAGCGGGGCTCTCTTGGCAGGAAGTGTATATCAAAGTTCTGAATTTATTGGCGCTGGGTGACGAGCCCTTTTGCACTGTGTGTCTTTGTTTCTCTTTCTCTGCCTTTTCTTTGACCCCCGACTTCCACTTTATTAGTCTCAGCTCTTCACACACACTTATTCTGATCCTTTTGACATCTCGAGGGGTCAGTATGAAGTTTTTGGCCTTGGCAGGGCGTACCAAGAGGGTGTGACTGGGACTGGTGGTGCCAGAGGCTGCTGGCAGGCTGGCATCGGGCCCTGAGGTGGCTACAGCCCGGCCCCGACCAGAGGCTCAGTGTTTGTGAGACTCTTGCTCACTTTCCACTTCTCTGCCGCCTGTTGGTCTCGGTCATTTTTCATCTCACTTGAAACGTTGAAAGTGGTATTTTGTGATAAACTCCAGCCGACACAAAAATATATAGCGGACATGATCACAGCATGTTTTCAAATTGAGCATTTTTTCCCACTCCAAATCCTGCCAATCTCTGCTTTACTTGAGTAAGAAGCAGCAAATGGGAGGTAAATGGGAAGTATAACATTTTAAAATGTGGCCCAAAACGTGTCAAGAGTCTGTAACCACTGTAAACATGCCTGCAAACCCCCACTGTAGGTCTCAACTGATAATTAAAGGCATGTACAGTACACATTAGCCAACCACGCTTTGCGGCAGAGCATCTTTTTTTAGTTCTTCATTATGAACTCGCTCACCGCGATCCCCATGGTAATTTACTAGCGTTTTTGACATGAAGTTGGTCATAAGAAATGAGCACAGCACCTCAACTAAATTGTCTCAGTCCCTAGTTATTTACAAGGTTTACACATCAGTGATAATTATTGTAGTTCATGGCTGCACAGTGCATGGTGATTTAACTACAATCATCTTTTGGCTTTCAGTCTCAGTCAAGTTGTGAGCACACAAACACCATCATTTATGGAGCTTTTTAAGGAACACTCAAAGCCCCTATAAAAACACAGAGTTTCCTCATTATCTTGCATTCCCGTGTCGAACTGATTTGACCGGCCGTGTGTGAGGTTTTGTTTTTGGTCCTCTTACACTCCCCAGATTTTATCAGCTAAATGGAGGCGCTCAGGTATGCAGCTTTGATCTGTCTTTGGAAACTTTTCACATGGGCTCCACTTTAGCAGCAAGTCGCTATTCCCATAATGCACTGCCGGCCTGGCGCTACTGCCGCGACATACTGTATGTTACCGTAATAGGTATTGTGGTCCCAAAGATCATGAATTTTTCATAGCGCTAAAAAGTTGAGTAGACTTTCATTACAAAATTAGGAATTCAGACATCAAGAATTCAGTGTTTCATTATGTTTTAGTATTTCTAATTAGTCAAGTGTGATTAGAGCAGGAGTACTGTGGCCTGTGGCCTCATTTTAATGACTCAACTGCTTTAACATCAAAGGGCCCTGTGTGGGGAAGAATTTAGGGTAATGACCTGCACCTTATGCCTCTTACCACATGCACACTCTATTATTCTCTTTTAGCAGGGGTGGGGTGTAACTAAGTAGTTTTGATTTTATGCTAAATTATAGGCAAGGCAAGGCATGCAGCTTTATTTGTATAGCACATTTCGTACAACAGGGCAATTAAAAGTGCTGAAGAGAGTAATAAAATATATGAACATAATAAAGGATGCAGATTTACAATAAAAGAGCAAAGAGATAGGATATAAAAGTTACAATGATTTTTAAAAAATTAAGATAAAAATCACCAGTAAAATTAGCAAAATTGCAGACAAGAGGTGCAAAGATAAAAAAATTATTTAAAATGATACAAAATCCAGTTTAAAATTAAGTTTGCAGTTGTTTTTTTCTACTCCACTACATATTGGAGGCAAATGTTTAGCATTTTGGTGCACTGCATGTCTTTGAAAGTTATAGTTAATAGTTACTTTGGAGAATTGGGTTAGTAATACAAAATACAAATGAACTAATTCTGAACTATTATAGCTATTCAGCTGTAGATATACCAAACAGAATCTGCTCTACCTTTTCCGGCATGTATATTGTCCAATATGAGAATGTTTTTTTAATGCAAAACATCATGCAGAAAAGATGATTGAATGTAGTTTAATGTTTCAGTGCACTGGTGTCATTTTTGACAGTTAAATGCATTGTTAAATTGTAAAAAATTCTTGCCCCCATTAATCATTTTGCCAGAAGTGTTTGATAACTATACTTGAGGGATAATTGGTGTTTTTATATATCGGCTGATGTATCAATATCAGATTTTTTTACTCCCCAGTATCACTGTCGGCATCTGCCACAAAACTTCAGTACTGGTTGGGCTCAACCAGTATTATAATATGATGATATCTGAAATGGGGCATTCTGCACAATGAGTACTTTAAGTTTTGGGACTGTGTGTACATTTTGAAACTACTATTTTTTTTACTTTTCTGAAGTAAGATTTTGAATGCAGGATTGCATGATGTATAATGTGTTACTTGTAGTCTGCTATTTGTACTTAAACATAAGACCTGAATTCTTGTCCCACCAGTGTTTCATGGGTGCACTTCATATTTTGTACAAAGGGGAGAAGCTTGAGCATTGTGTTTATGACACAGAACTGCTCACTATATCTCCTTGTATACCTCTTGTCCTTCGATCTCCTCTCTACACTGAATTTTTCCTGTTTGATGGTGAGTGCCCACAATATCTATTCATTGTTTATTAACTCCCAAAGAGAGGGGGGGAAACCTCATTCATTCTCGCTAAGCTGCTAGCTTATGTCCCTCATTTGAGTCACAATGCCATATTTTGGGACTGCAGCTAAGCCACAATTCAGATGGTTCATTATCATCCTTTGTGATGCAGAAGGGCTAAATGGGGTAACACTAGACATGCTTGAAATGCGTTTGATTTCACAGAAAAAGGAAGGTTAAAATGTCTGCAGCGTGGGTCCATCATGTTCACCCTGGATTTGTCTTTGTTGGCTGCACAAAGTTGTTCGGGTGCATCAGCAAAATAAACTAAAATGTCTACGGGATCCATGCCAGTGGTCATAATGTCAGGCATGATTGATCGTTTGTACTTCTTGCCGATTTTATTGGCTCTCTGTTTACTACCAATGCCTGTCTTTGGTTGTCATCGTACCACAGTTGTGCTATCTCTTTCTTCAACTGCTCTTGTCTGGCCCCGCCCCACTTGTCCACAGTCCTCTCCTCTCCTCCGCCCTCCATTCCCTCCCATTTTTCTCTCACATGTGGAAAGCATTATATCCTGTCTGGTGGAGAGGCAGAGCAAACATCCCAGGCCGAGACTGAGAGCCTCTCGGGTAGGTGTGGGGGGCGGTGGGGAGGCTGTTAGGATCTGCGTGGCGGTGACACTCACCCTCTCTTGGCCCCGATGCTGTTTGGACAAAAGGGGGTCTTGTTATTTCAGAACCTCAGCAGCCGATAGGTGACAGGCTTCACCCTCCCACCACATTGGACTGGACCAAACTCTGATTAAATGAGTGAGAGGGAGATTAAAAAAAAAAGAAAGTGCAGTTAGAGGTCTCTGTACTCTGTAGCACTTTTGCCATGAATATCTACAGCATCTGTAGATGTGGCTTTAAAGCACTTGTGTACTGTCGGTTGTCTTCTTTAGGAGCTGACAACAGTTGGTAACATGGCACCGCTGTGACTTGTTTCTCACAGTTTGTGTTGGGTCTACCGGCTTGCTAGGGCAGTAAATTTGGCAATCATCAAAAGTAGTCAATTTTAGCTGTAAAACATGTGGGGACCCCCCCCCCCCCCCCCCCCCCCCCAAAACCCAAACACAACCCCCCAATAAATTCATCACTTGAGTAATTTCAAAGTAAACATGCCAAACTTTTGACATTTGAACAAAACCCCCCCCCCCCCCCCCCCCCCCCAACCCAACACAACCCCCCAATAAATTCATCACTTGAGTAATTTCAAAGTAAACATGCCAAACTTTTGACATTTGAACATTTTAGCATTCTCCAATGTGACAGTGCTGCTTTTATTGGTTTTACATTAAAGTCAGGGATGCCCAGATTCATTGGCCGCTCATTGATATTTGCCTTGTTGACTGCCATTAGCCTAATGTAACCTTGTGAAATGTCATTTTTGATGAGAAACTTGCATGGACACAGTTGTTTGATGGAGATTCACAGCATTAGGTTATTTTAAAGGTTGTTTAATAAATGATTTGGTTTGTGCTTATTCACAGGTAGTGTAGTGACAGACTGAATGACTTATAACAAGTCAATTATTTTCTTAAATTAAGATTTGTTTCCGTGGAGCAAAAAGGGGAACAAAATACAACAAAAAAACAAAATAAAAACAACAAAAAATCTTAAATGGGTAAATCATAAATGGTTATTTACCAATTTGTTACTTTATACATCGGTACTGGTATCAGCCCAGAATTTCACAATCTGTGCATCTTTAATTACAATTAAAAAGTAAATGATTGGGTATTGGACTATTGTTCGCACACACACACTTACCACACACATATGTTGTTGACTCTGTGTTATATGATGTTATTGTGGACATTTTTTCACTGTTTGCTTATCTTTTATAGACCAAAGGAAATTTAAGAAAATAATCAATAGTTTCTGCTAAAATGAACAACAGCAAAGAAGAATTTTGTACCACAATCACATTTCCATTATCCATATATTTCCATGGAACGTATTTGATTTGGTTTACACCATTAAGATATATTTATGAATACAGTTTTTTTCCTTTTCCCTTTTCTGGCAGCTTTATGTGTGTATATTACTGAAAATACCAATCACTATATTATTGCCCTTAGTTAAGTTTAATAAATACTGTTAAATACACAAGTTACACATTCTTCCTTCAATGGCATTAAGAAGGCGTAATACCTTTCCAGGCGATGATTGAGAAAAAGCATTTGGGATTCTGTCTGAAAAGTTTGAAAACAAGTTTTTTTTTTTGCTCCACATTGAAAAGCCATTAAATGTGGTGAGTGTGACACATTTGTCCAAGGTCTTGGACTTCAACGTTGAAAAGGTTCCCAGTTTTCACTTAATGTCCAAAAGCTGAGTCCCGTGACAGCAGGCTGTAACCACCACACCCTTACTGCATGGATCAGAGCCCACTAAAAATTGCAATGTGCTTAGTTATGTATTTGTGATTTGTTCAAGATTTTTTTTAGGAAACTTGCAGAATGGGCATTACTTTCCTCCCGAGTTCCCATTGACCACCATCAGTCTACAACAAACCTCAGTGATCCACATCAGATGATGTGATTAATTACTGAGGGTCCTATCATTTTATGTATGGTAGTAGTACCGCAGTAGTAGTACAGCAGTAGTAGTACAGCAGTAGCAGCGTGTGGGTGCAGTATGACAATGGGGGATTCAGGATGGACTTCAGGTTGGAAAGTGTGATCATTCAGAGTTTCTGTGAAGCAGTGCAGCCTGGGATTTAGACTTTGCCTCTAAAAACAACATTGAACTGTTTTATCCATTACAGCTTTAAGTCATGTTACTATGACAACCAGTTTTTATGAAGATATAAAAGCTAGGAATCATGTCTGCATGTGGCAGTAACCCTCCCTATTTTTCACGTGCGCATGAGCATCCACAAATACATGTATAGAGGACTGAAAATGGAGTGCAGTAAATCAGAGCTTACCGTGATGCCCCAAGCCTTCGACCAGCATGCTGCACGCAAACATGCACTCCCTAAACTAGCACAGTGTGTGGGCCGGGGCTTTTAGAGCCGTTGCTTCAGTTTGTCCGTTAGTCAGATTCACGCAAATTAAATTGACCCCCCAGCACCCTAGAAATGCAGCAGCCAGCAGTTGGCAGACACTGAAAGCCCGTCATTTAATTAGCAAACCTGCTACGCTGGGTTGAAATGAAGATGCACTTAATTAGAAAGGGTTTGGTTTCTCTTTAGGCGTCATAGTGATATTTGGAGACCCACATTTGACATGTCTCCTCCTGCTTAACCCCTCCTTCCTTCTATTTTCTTCTTTTTTTATGATGCTTCTTTATGGTGTTGTTTAGATGCACTCTCTAGTCACCAAAGCTTTGGAAGTATGCGCAGGATTTATTGTGCGTTATGAAAGCAATCAAACTTTGGCAAGTTTTTTAAAAAGACACCCTCATATTTTCCTTGAAACCTGTAGTAGCAGATAACATGCCAGTTGCCCTATACTAGCTAACAAGCCTGCTCTATGTCCAATGACATAACTGTGAGCAACACAGACCCTGTTTACAAAGGGTTTTAAAGTACGTTATGGTGATCTATACACAAGTAGATAGCGAGACACTCACACCTGTGTTCAGCTGACCATTGTGCACAGATATGTCAGTTTGCTAGACAGGTGTCAGATTTGTATATGTTGTTGTTGTTTGAAACATACAAAAAAAAACACATTAAAAGAAAGCAATAGTGTTTTCCAATTGGCAGAAGACCCAGAGCCTTCATATGGCTCAGGAGACGAGTATGCCTTTTTGTGCTTCTTTTGTTTTTCTTTGATGTTTCACATTCAACATCATGGACAGGCCAGACACCAGAAAACAGGGTTTTTATAATAACAATAAAAATAATAATAGTAATAACTTTATTTATATAGCACCCTTATTTCCAAACCTTTGTTTGCAAAAGTGCTTTGACGGACAAAGCAAAGGCAGGCACTCAGGGAATAATAAAAACAGACATCGACAATTTTAAACAGCAGAAAACAGCATAGCGGCCAGTGAAATGTTACAGTGGTTACTTCTTCATCATTTCTTTATTTCAGTGTCTCTCTCAGACTGCTTTGTGTTCAGTGGGATAGGAATTTGAGAAAAAGTCATTTGGAACTTGGAAAACAATGCAGCGCTTATACCAAAACAACCTCCACATCCTGAATTGGAGACAAATTTTTCTTTAATGTCCTTGTTGTGGACACATCAAGACACATTATTGTGCACAATATGAAAGATCTGTGGTCAAATGTATCCCAAACCACCCCAGCAAGTGGCCCCAAACCTCCCAAACCACCTCAGCAAGTGGCTCCTTCACGTTTGTATTTTGTGCTGTCCATTTGTGATCCAATTGCCAAAGATGCATTTTAGAAACCTAAATCAAATTCTTTCTGATCCTTGCTGCTGAAAAGAAGGGCACTGAATTGACTCTTATATTTTTTGGGCCGGATAATGGATGGACTACTGAACTGCCCCAGCACAGGCCCAGGGGCCCAAAGTGTCAGGGTCCTCAAGAGCTTTCAACTGTAAAATGTCACTCAAAATACAGACCAGAAAGAGAAACAAAATAACACTAAAAACGGGCAGAACAGACACAAAAGGACACAAAATTATCTCGAAGAGACACAAAACCACAAAAATGTGTAATGATTAAAGAAAGATGCAAAACATCAGTGAGGTTATGGGGCTTTCACATATATGTGCGCAGGGGCCCATAGTCTCTTAATCTACCCATGGGCCAGATGATGACACCATGTGTCATTTGGCTGATTAACACTTTAAAGAATGTTTTTCACCACAAATGTTGTTTTCCCATCATTCTTAGACATGTATAAAACAACTTTACCAATAGCTTTGTTTTTAAGAAACATAAACCTGCACTAATTTATATTTTGGCCACATGGTTTTGTTTTGGCCTTAAAAAAAGTAACGTCACTCTCTTTTGCAAAGCCTGTAATCTTACAACATCTGTATGTCACACTAATAAAAAGAAATTACGCACCATGTTTTCATTAACTTAACTTTTTTCTTGCATGACTCTCAGGGAAATTATAGTTAAACTCAGTGGAAATATTCACCAGAACCAGAACAGCATGTTGGTTTCCAGTTGAGCTGAGGTTGTCTTGCGCATAGTTATAATTGATAGGACACACAGTGATTCCTTTTGAAAGCATTCCTGAGTTTGCAAGGTTAGTTCACCAGGTTCGTCCCTGTAGAAAAATGAAGAAATACAAATGTTCTTTTCTTCTGTTGTTCTGTTCTGAGAGATATGCAGCTGTAAACTGCAGCTGCAATTATTTCAGAATTTATTTGTTGTATTGCAAAACTGCTTTCTCTCTCTCTCTTATTCTCTCTCTCTGTCTTTCTCTCTCTGTCTTTCTCCACCTCGCATTTCCACTCCCAGGTGCCTGTTTCCTGACTCTGCTTTGTAGTGTTCAGAAAAAAATCGAGATGGGAGGGCGAGGTTGGGGATGGAGACATGGCAAAGGGTCTCGGAATAAAGTATAAAAAAAAAACAAAAAAAAAAACCCACACGCATCAGAGGCGAAGCTCTGATGCCGCATCCCCAGCTCCAGCTCTTTGTAGTGCAATGAGCGGAGAGTTGGCTGGGGGCAGGGAGGGAGGGAAGAAGGGAGAGAGGAAAAGCCAAGGGGGGGGGGGGATAAAGCAGCGAAGGAAGGAGGGAGGCTGAGCTGTATAGCAGCAGCATGGAGGAAGCAGCAGTTACTCTCCCTTGGGCTTTGGGCTTTTATCTGTCGGTTGTATGGAAACCAATCTCTCAGGCTCTACAGCTCCAAAACATCCACACTGCTGCCTAGTGTGTGGATGTGAAATGTGTGTGAGACGTTCACACACATTTCCGACAATGAGAATCCTGTAGTGGCAGATAAGCAGACGGCGAGCTTCATGCACATGCGATATTAGGCACTTTGACTTGCTCACGCATACACATCTGAGGTGTGCTCCCATTTTGCCCTCCAGTGTGTTCACAGATAAACCTCAGACCACTGATCAACAAGCCCTAAAGACAGGATTAATGGGTATGTGCGCTCGGGTACGTTTTTGTGCGTGCTCTCCAGTCCAGTTCCAGATTAGTGTGGCTCTCAGCTCCACTCTGCCCTTTGAAGATGGGGGAATTGCTAATAGGTGTGTTCCTGATTCAGCTCGGTTGGCCTCCACTTCCTCTCTTCCTTTTTTCTTTCCTTCCTCGCTGTTTCCTTCGCCTCTCTGCAGTCCACTTCCCCCTTGCTTTCTAGCCTGCATCTCTGCGCCTGTCTCTCTATGTGCTTCCCCTAAAATCGTACAAGTGACTCTCAAAGTCTCTCCGTCTTCGGGTCGGTATTGTCAATCATGCATCTGGATTTTTTTCTCCGCCTCACTGAGAACAGAAGAGTCCCTTTAGAGGAGAAGAGCCTCTTGGGGTAGTTTATAGCATCCCCAAGAGAGCCTGACAGAAGAGCTGAAGAGGCAGGCCCAATTAAAAGGATGCCCTATGCATGGAGGGTTCCCATGGTTTAGCTGCTAGGACAGGGCACAAAGAGGATCGGGGGGCCAAGAAAGAGAAACAAAATGATAAAGGGAGAAGCAACACATCAACTGTGCAATCTAACAGCATGTACGAAAGCAGGATTGCTTGTTATGTGTTAATCTGCTCAATTTTAATCCTCCTATTTTCCTAATTGAGAGGGGAGTAGGTTAAGTTGTCTGGATAAAGAGTTTAAATCATACTTCAGTTCTTCCAATGCATGCAGCAGAATTCAGAAAACAGTAACTCCCAGTTTGAGCTTCAGTCATTCATGTGAACCACCCGTCTGTGGTCGGGATTAACCTCAAGGTGGATGGATTTAAAAGCTGGCCTAATGAGACAAACCCTGGTGCTCTGTGATCAATGTGCGGGAGTTTGAAAGCATTTCTTGAGAGCTTAGTGTTGAGAAAGCTGCCTGGATTTGGATCCAATTAAATGTTTTATTTTAAAGGGGCCTCATGGAGTTTTCTTGTAAATAAACAAAGTTTTATTTACATTCAGTGTCGGTCGCCAAACTATGTATTGTGTGTATATACTTGACGTCTAACAAACATGCAAGTGCATTTCCGTCATCATGAAACATCTGCAGAGCTGGTTATATTTATTTGAAATCCAGTTTTGTTTACATCTACACTTACTAGCCTACAGTCTTCTTCCCTGCCTGTTTTTGGACTCATTGCAGCATATCTTGAAATGTTAGCGCCACCAGTTCATCAGTAGAGCAGTGTTATACTATTGATAAGATGGTGCTCTGGGCATTTATAAAGAGCTATGGGGACTTGTTTTATGTTTTATAACTTTGGTTCATTAGTCATTCAAATGGATTGCTATTATATGTGCATTCAACATAATTATGACTGAAAACATGTTTGTTTCCTGGTGCTCTTGTAATGTAGAATATACAACTGTGATACCAGAAAAGTTGGGACACTGTAAAATGTAAACTTCAAAAAAAAAGCTAATCCTTTTTGACTTATTTTTAATTTAATACAGTACAAAGACAAGATATTTAATGTTAAAACTGATAAACTTTATTGTTTTTTATTGTAAATACACACTAATTTCTAAGTTAGATGCCTGCAACATGTTTCAAAAAAGTCTGACAGCGACATGTTTACTACTTTGTTACATCACCTTTTCATGACTGTTGAAGTTTTGAAAGTCAAATAATTTAACTTTCTCACTTAAGTTTCTCAACAATCCGGTGTCCCTGTTGTCATATTTTGCATTTCATAATGTGCCACACATTTTGGGAGACAGGTCTGGACTGCAGGCAGGCCAGTCCAGTAGCTGCACTCTTGCTACAAGGCCACACTGTTGTAACGTGTAGAACGAGGTCTGGAATTGTCTTGCTGGACTAAGCAGGGATGTCCTTGAAAAAGACATTGTCTTGATGGCAGCATATGTTGCCCCTAAACCTGTTTGTACTTTTCAGTCTTCACGGTGCCTTCACAGATGTGAAGTTACCCATGATGCCATGGGTACTAACACACCCCCATACCATCACAGATGCTGGCTTTTTATGGTTTGTGATGGTAACAGTTTGGTCCTTTTCCTATTTAGCCTGAAGGAAACGACATCCAGGATTTCCAAAAAACAATTTAAAATGTGGACTCGTCAGACACAGCACTCTTTTTCCACTTTGTGTCTGTTCAGAATAAGTGTATGTATCATTAGTTTGAACATTAAATATTTAATTCTTTGTACTGTTGAATATAGATCAAAAATAATCAATCATTGTATTCTGTTTTAATTTACTCCAACTTTTTTAGAGTCAGGGTTTCATGAATGCATATATGTAGTGAGTAGTGTCTTGTGTCTGTCAGTATTGTAGGACCTCTTTCATACTTAATATCTTGGGGAAAAGAGACACAAAAAAATTCGACCAGCATACTTCCACAGAATTCCCATTTGACTTTCCATCGTGTTCTGGACATCCACTGGATAATTTAAGTGTTGATTTTCTCATTTTCTGGTGTCCCCCATATGTATTCCCCTACACCATGTAGTTGTCTGTATGTGCCTCTCTACTGGTGTGAATGTGTCTGTGTACATTTCAGTGTTTGATTATGGGTCAGGAGAGGCCACAGGCTCACGGTGGCCCAGGCAGCCTCAGGCCTCTCGGGTTTCAGAGCTGAGCATTCCTCCCCGGCTGCTCCATAGCTGTGAAAACCGCAAAGCAGCTCCAACAACAAACACTCGAGGCACTGGGGGAAAGACAGCTAACCTGTGGCTAATCAACAACAGCAGTTCTCTCTCGACAGGATTTGTTCTCAATTTTTCAGAATTGCTGGCTTAATGGAAACAAAGTGTTTCTCCATTCCAGTGCCTATTTCTTCCCCTCGTCTTTTTCCTTCTCTTTTGTTAGTGGAGTGTTTTGAGAGCACATGACTCCTGCTAAGTAGTGGCAGCTCTGTTTGTGTGTGCTTGTTCGTGTTTATTTGACAGTTCTACATCTTGGACTTTTCTCTTTTTTTCCAGTAGGAAGGGTGTGGAACAGTAGACTGTCTGGGCTTGGTTTTGCACTTTGTAAATAGCTCAGTAGTGAAATATGCAGCTGTGTGTGTGTGTGTGTGTGTGTGTGTGTGTGTATGTATGAGCTTGTGCTTGCGTTATGATAACATAATGAAAATGTTTGTATGGCACTTCTGTTGGTCTCATACCTCTGTAAAATGAAAGGAAAAGCTCAAAAAACTGTCAGGATGATGACTGCTGACTCAGTTTAGACCATCAGGATTAGAACTGACCATTTTGTTAATGTTATGTTGAAGACAGATTGACAATTACCAGTGCTGGTGTTTATGCCGGCCTGCTTCTATAGGCCATATAAGACATAACTGAATCTTAAGAAATTCCATTTGACACTTAGTCTACAAGACCGCTAAGTGAATAGCCTAATCATTATGGCCCAGAAGACAGAATTATAAGGAGATTTGGCAGTATTGCTGCCTTTGTTTGTTTGCCTCCTCATATTTCTGTTTTTGTTTGTTCGGCAAGTTTTTTCATAATCCATTAATCATTGAAGGCAATATTCGAGCAAAAATAGCTAACTTTTTAAAAAATTTTGGTTTTAAGCTTCTTAAATTTCATAATATGCTATCTTACATTATAGTATCCTGAATATCTGTGGGTTTGTACTGCTGGTTGGACAAAAGAACTTGAAATTGTGATATTTTCCACTGTTTTCTAATGTTTTATAGACCACTGGATGACTCAAGTAGTGAAAATAATTTATTGTTATGGCCCTATTTTACTTATGGTGCCAACAAGTTACATTTCTTTGCCAGAGTTGGTGGAGAAAAACAATATATTTTTAAGACATCTTGGTATAAATCTGGTCCCTTTGGTGTTTTGGAGGCAACAACATCGATGTATCCTCATACAATTTTTTTGTATGATATCCTATAAATTGGCGCCCCATGAATGATGTAACGCACTTGATGCGGTTCGGTTTAGGAAGGCAATTTGACTGTGGAATAGGCAAGTAAAGATTCTGTGGTTAGGTTTGGGGAAATAAAAGGGGCCGCTTCTGTTTTTATTTTCATCATCGCATAGGTCATGTGATCTCAGCACTCATAAATACATGAGTTATATGAAAAATATCAGCTCATGATTAGGTGTAATAAATACAAATTTGAGTCATTACTTTTTGTGGGGAAATGTACAAACAGTGCATGAGACCCCCCTGTAAATACCTTGAAGAAACTACTCACCTTGCCCTTTAACTGTGCAAATCCAGGGAAACCACTTTGTTTTGTCCTGCTTGGTAGAAATCCGTTGAAAGGTGTAAAGGTGTATCTGTGCCGGCAATAACAGTCTGTAGTAAATCAGCTCCAGGTGAGCTGGCAGTGGTGCATTGTGGATAATCAGCGTCCTCTGGAATGTGTCTTAACAAAAGGTGTGGACAGGCGGCAGGAAATGGTTGCAGTGGGGAACCAGGTAATTTAAGGCTGTGTGTGCAGCGGGGCGGCTTACAGTGACACACCTGCCTACCTGCTGCCTCAACACAAACATTAGTTTTACTCATGCATGATTTTACTCTGTTAGTAGCTGCCACACAGTACCGCTGCCTGTGTTTTGAAAGTGTGTATGCGTTAGGAAGTAAGAAAATGAGAGAAAATGTTTAGCTGATGGCACTCAGGAGACTATCTGGGAAAAAAAAGCTTTGTGTGTGTGTCCATGTATGCGTGTTAATCAGGCAGCTCTTAAAATGTGTTCTTGGGGCTCTCTCAGCGTGTGTAAAAGGCTGAGGTCACACCAGGACTCATTTTCTCCACGCCTTAATGTAGCGCTCCGCTTCATATTCACTTAACAATGTAAATCAGGGACTATTAAAATGTTTCAGACTGGAAGGTTAACAGGGAAATTTAACATCACCTTGTGTTTCGGGGCTCATGAAAACCTTCATTTTGTGTCATGGCTGACCTCCAGAGTCAGACAGGTGACGCATTTTCCTCCCCGACCCAGAAACTGATGTAAATGGCAGAACATTACTGTCTGGGTCTATGGGCTGGTTGTTTTGGCAGATAACCAGGTTTATCTTTCTCTCTGGAGCAGTAATAAAATGGCTCCAGATGCACCTGTCTGAGCAGAGAAATCCATCAGCACTAATGTCTGCCTCGCTCTGGATCGACAACCAAGACAGGAACTTTTCCATCTGAGTCAGTGCTGTTCATTAATTACCTGGACGCACACAATATTTTGTTTGTCACTATCATAATACAACATGATCCACAACACTGGGGACTTGTAAATAGATTGAGTTTATTTCTTGTGCCATGATGTTGTAAATATTAAATGCTCAATTGCTTAAAAAAAACAGTCTCGCTATGTTTTGACTTGTCATAGCAGGAGAAGTGTAACTAATTTAACATCAACACCAGTGAGCCAAAAAACACACTACCAAGGCACTGAAACACCGGAATGGAATGTATTCATGTTACAATTTACACCTGTGCTTAACAAATCAAAATGTCATTGCCATTAAAAACGTTACCCTTTTTCATAGAAGTGCTGGCCTGGCTTGACTCGGTTTGACTCTGTTTGACTCGGTGCATCACCCCAGTGAGGCAGGGATTTGCGTCTCCATAGAACAGGGGAAAGCGTGTTTTTAACTGATGACATGCTTGTCTTGAGTCGCGGATGTTGAATGCAGCGCCCTCTTCAGCAGTGTTTACTATCGCACTGTACAGTGGTAGCCAGCCACTTCTCATTGTGGATTTTCAGGTTGTTAAGGTTTTGCTTAGCATCTACAGTTTTTTGCTTAAAAATTGGATGAGGTGGATCACTAGACCATCACTAAGTGTTTTTGCTTAGTCATCCAAAAATGATAATAAAGCTCGTCTGATGTCAGTGCAACCAGCTTGGAAGCAGTCGCTTAGGCTGCAAAGTTTTCAAAAATAATACTGGAAATTGCATTATGGCCAAGTGCAATATACAAATTGCAAGAGCTGCAATTTTTTAATGACGGTAAAATGCGTCACAACATACTACTATAAATAAAGCATTGTGGCGCTACAGAGATGCCCTAGCTTATAAATCATATTATAGAGTAAATGTTTCTTTTTGTTAAAATTAAATGCAAAAATTACCATTTCTACTAAAATTGCAATGCATAAGGCAATGGCAGTATCTTTTAAAATCATGGCAATCTGTATTTTTTTTTTAGCACATTGGGCACCCCCAGTGGTCAGGTGTGTTATCACATGACTCCAGGCATGGCTCATCTCCAATGCGACTCCGTAAAACTCAGCATGTTTAAACTGGTAATGGAAACATAAACCAGTGTGGAATGGTTTGATTTGTGCTCAAAGGTGCCAGTGGAAAAATCCAATTAGGTTTTTGTGATTTTAGTTAAACTAAGCCCAGAATAATAGTGCTAGTTTGGTCAAACCAACTGCATTTTCTGAAAAATAAAGTTGTTTTTTTCTTCCCCACGCACTAAAAACGTCAGTTCAGTAGCACTTCTGCTGTGACCTGAATGACTGAAACTAAATCAAACGGTCTCTGCTAAAATTGAGGGCATTTGCTTTTTGAGCAGCTGTTTGTGCTGAATATAGACTGCCTGGTATGACTCTACTTTAGCCTGTTAGTGCTTAAAGGAGTTCTTTGCAGGCTAACAAAATTCACTGACAAAACAACACCAGCAATGTGTGATTTTCTCCGCTGAATTTCTCTTCATTACCAAAGGAGATCATATCTGTCTCAATTTTAGGTTTTAAAAGCTGTTTACTTGCACGTTTAACTAGATTGTGATAAACTTTTTCAGCGTCAGGATTGTACATGTAACTCTGAAACCACTGGCTAACAAGGCAACACTCAAATGCAGATGTGAAAGCCAGAGTGAAATCACAACTTCAATCCATCAAAACAGCCTGTGTCTATAATAAAATCATATTACTCTGGCAGAAATAGATTGTGTGTTTGGCAAATGTTTTATATTATGTTTATAACATAAAATGTATAGCTTGGTTTAACAGTTAAGACAGGAAAGGGAATCATTCACAATTTATCAAAATTTAGGTGAAATTTGCATTGGCAGCCCCGAAACCCCCCCAAAAACAAACAAAACAAAAAACAGAATTCTTCGATGCTCAGTTTTCAGCAAAGATTTTTTTAAGCCAAAAAAAAACCGATTCAACAAAACTGAGAATCTGACATATTCATTTCCAACTTTTTGCTACTTTGTTATACACATTTCTCTGCGCTCAAAGTTCAATGCAGAGCTCCGGTGGCAGCTTCATTATAGCTGGTATGCTTAATTAGCAGGAATGGCAGGTAGCCACAAAAATGTCTGGATTCTTTAAAAATGTGAGGAAGTGTAGTCATGGCATCAGACATAAAGAGATGTGAATGTCTGAACTCCGGCAACCTTGTGATAATAATATTGCAATGGTTTGTACATCCCCGCCGGGAAAGTACTTTTGCATTCAGCTTCTTTTCACGGATCCACAATTTTGACAGTTTTTGTCAATGTAATCCCACAGCGCTGATAACAAAAGGCCTCTCCTCAGCAACATCTGCAACAAAAATCTATCTGTATAAAGCAACTCTGCCAATACTCTTCCTCAGGAGATATTTTTCAGTTATTGGATCCGAATCTTGTGCATTCCTCCTGATCTAACCTCACTGTCTCTGCTTCTCTCTCTCTCTGTCTGTCTGTCCCTACAGAGGATTTTCAGCTCGTTTGTGTACACTGAGAAGACATCAAACGGAGAGACAGAAGTGCAGCAGGTGAGTAACAAAGGCTTCTCCTTTCCTATGTGTGTGTGTGTGTGTGTTTGTGTGTGTTTGTGTGTACCTGCCTGTTTGTGCATGCATGTACCATGAATGGTGTCTGTTTGTGGTCTTGTGTAGTGTTCAATTCAGCAGCAATAAACAGACACACTCACACTCAGCATCAGAGGAAAAAGGGGGTTTATTAAAATTCTGCTGCTGCTTTCTCATTGGCTTTGAAGTTCTCTGTCTGTTTTTCCACTTGTCTCTGAGCTGCCCCCCCCCCCCCTCCGCTCACAATGTGAGTGCAGAGCTGCAGTCACACAGACTAAAAAGCCTTCAAGTCAAGAACTCCATCTTTTTTGATGACCTTAAATCCTCAAGTCAAAATATATGTGCAATTTTGCTACTAAAGTGGAAAAACTCCAAATTTTCCAGCGTCCAGCGTGAAGTCAAACATGATTGTGTGCAGGTGCTGCATATGAGTGTGTGTGTGTCTACTTCTGCATCAGGGATCTTGGAAGAGTGACGGTAAACACCAGACTGGTAAACAGCCACCAGCAAGAACAGACAGGTGGATGTTTGTTTGCATTCCTCCTGTGACCGTGCTTCTGTGTGTTTATCAGCATATCCATCTGTGTCACTGCATGTGTGTGAAATATATATTAAATGTCACCTTGCAGCTATTTATTATTCCAGAGGCGGCTTCGAGTTGGCCTTGAAGCGCTGCTGTTTCTTTCTCTTCAATAGAGATGTAGCCTTTTCTTTGCTAAATTGCACAAAAAGTCATATTTATACAACCCCAAATGTTTCGAGGCTATAGAGAGTTCATTATGATGATCATAACCTGTAGTGCAAGTCTCACTTTGTGTGCAGAGTAGGTCTCACAGTACCCTCAGCTGCAGTACAGAGTCTCAGGCTTTGAATTCACATGGATTCAGTGTTAATAAGCAGCAGTCCCAAAGCAGCACTGACTTCACCTCCTCATTGGAATAGTTTAACAGCTCATAGAGTGTCCATACATCCCAGCTGCAGCCCTTCTGAGGCGGACGCCAACTAATTCAGATGACAGCTCTGACATAGTTGGCTTGCGTGTTTTCTCTGGGCAGAGGGGCTGTGTCCACGAGCCAAAGTGAGGCTCAATTAGGACGAGGGGGTCTGCAGCGAGTGAGAGAGGGCGAGGAGCTCCCAGAGAGGAGCCACTGGCCCCTAGGATGAGTTTCTCCTCAGGAAATTTATTATTCAGAGAGACTCACAGACATCTGTCCCCCTCTAATGACAAGAGCGCTCCCTCTCTCTGTCTCTGTCGTTGAGTCTGTTCCAGTCTGTTCTATTGTTTCACTCAGTGGATATGCTGAATTGGAACTGTTGGCTGCATATGTTTTCATGCTGGTTCCCCATTCACATGCATGCAAGGCTGTGTCTTAGCAATGGGTCGTTTTAACAAAGTAATATCCAAGAGTTCTATGATAAAGAGTTGAGTATAGATCAGTATCCTACAGTTAAAGGCAAATTCAATTTAATACTTTTAAAGACCTTTTAATGCCACTTGGGATGAAATTTAAGACCAATTTTATTATAACCAAAACTGAAGATAACAACAACAAAAAAGAAAAACAAGTGCCAGATACCCCAAAGTAAAATGGCATGTCATAAATTTACAACGTGCCTGGCAAGTCACATGAAAACTCTTAATAACAGCTGAGACATCTTGCAAAGTTTTCTTTTTTTCCCAACTGTCATAGCCAATGTAACTGCAACCTGCAAGCAGACAAAGTGGCTAATAGTCACATTACTTTACGTGCATCGTCTGAAAACTGATGTGTCAAAAAATGTTGACTTACGTCCTCGTGTCTCACCCTACCCCCTCGAAGCTTCAGTTGATCACAATTATTTCTCACTCAAGCTTCAATCTTCAAAAGCTGATGCTCGGAACAGTCCTAAGTAATTGGAATGTTAAATCAAGCTGCTATCCTGTCCAGGTCAATCCTGTGAAAGATAAATTTGGTCTCAGTGAGGGATTTTACCTGTTAAATAATAAAGAACAAAAATCACCTTTTCACACACGTCTTAAATTTTAGTAGTTGATATAAAATTCTCAAACTAAGTATTGCAGGCCAGTAGCTCTGAAAAGTGGACACTTTGCAAATGTTAAATGAAGTGAAGGAAATAAATTCATCAATATTTACATTCTTAAAGGAGTCGAACCTGGTGCTTTAGTTCCTCAAACCACAGAATAAGAAATCTGAAGACCATAGAAATAGTTGAGCGTTCTTCGTGAGTGAGGGAGTGTTGTGGCTGTCACTCACAGTCCAGATAGCTCAAGTCTTCACAAGGTGACATTTACGGAGTGGAAGGAAAAGGACAACCAGATATGGTTCCATTCAAGTGAGAAATTGAATTTTCTATTATTTCACCTTTGTTTCAGGTCTTCGCTGCTGACATGTTGTGTTCTCAGTTTAATCTGTTTTACTGCATTTACTCCTGCATTGACAGTATCAGTTATAGACATAGGAGCAGTAATTCTCACAAGTTTGGTCAGTCCGTAACATTTTTGATTTTGCCATGTAAATCTAAATATGTCACTTTTTCTTAACGTATAACAATACATTTTACAAACAATCTGCAGCATCAGCCTGATATCAAATGTTTTTTGAATGTAGGTGTAATAATTAATATTATTGTAATGCATGTTTTTTTTGTTCATTCCACAAAATAGCAGTAATACACAAATATTTTGGAATTTTGATAGATTCCTCTCATCATATTTTTTTGATCATGCTTTTACCGTGTCATTTCCTCTATATTTTTTTTTTCATTTTAGTATTAAAGGACATTTCCTTGTGTCAAATCATGCTGAACGCTTGCTGAAAGTCAGCAGTGTGGATGTTCAACAAACCTTTCTGACGCTCATTTGAATCAGCAAGCCCACCTCTCTCGAGATGAAATGCACTAATTCAGAAACAAAATCAGTTCATCTAAGGAGAGGCAACCTGTGCAGTCAAGTTTCTACTGTGCAGATTCTTAGTTAGCGAATGTCCTTCTTGTACTCATCTCTATAATAAACTCATCCCAGAGTAAGACCTGGTCTCGCCATAAACACTACAGCCAGTGACTGTGGTCAAAGGCCGGCTGGCAAACCTCAAAACTCCAGCCTGAGATGTCAGTGTGCACCCGTTCCACTCACTCCGGGTCTGCGGCCGAACCAGCCCCACTGGGTACTGTAAACCTTAAAAGCTGGTCGGATGGGTCGCAGAGTGGAGAGAGGAGCCCTGTGTTTTGGAGAGTGTGGTTAATCTGCAGGTTTGCTTTGGCTGCACTGTGGCAGACTGTAACTGAAGCTTTAACTTGCACGGCTCGAAGTTTCTGGTTTCTCTTAAGTCACTCTGTTAAAAGTCAGGTCTTACTCGTGTCTCTGTGTCCCCTCCCACCTATGGAAACACTCCTCAGCTGAACACTGGCCCATTTTCCTCCTTTTTAACACAAAGTCCTCTGCAGCTAATTGCCACACTGCCATGCATGGACAGTACTGTGTGTTGGGGGGGGCACGTTTGTGTGTTTAACTTTCTGTCCGTGTGTGAGAGCGCACATATTAGTGTGTTGGTGTGTGTGTTGGTTGTGGTGGAGTAGGAGTAATTGTGGGCTGTGCCTCAGGCCCCTGTTAAACCCTTAATAGAATAGCGGCCGGCTGATTAGGTGTACGCGCGGTCAGTGGGTCGTGGTACATTTCCCTGTTCCTGGCTTGAATCACAGCCCTTTTACAGGCACCAGTAATTATGGGATGTGAACAATGGGGGTCCAGTTACTGTGGAAATAAACCTTTTTTTTGTATTCAACACCGCTGAGAAGGTAACATGCAATGGCTTCAGAAAGTATTCAGACCTCTGCCATTTTTCTGATTTTTTTCCGTTGTTGCCGTCAGTGCACACATGTGCAGTGGTGGAGAACGTATGCAGATACCTTACTACTTTACTTAAGTAAAAGTACTAATTGCACATACAGTAAGGACAATCAGGAATATGTACTTAAAGTATGAAAGGTAAAAGTGCCCTGTGTAGAAACAACAAAACAAAGCAAAATAAAAATAATGAAAAATAATAATAATTAACATCCAAAAAACTCCAAAATATATTAAAAAAATAGAAAATGACTTGTTTATCAAAATAGTTGAGAATTAATTTTCTGTCAGTTGGCTAGTGTAGCCTAGTGGAGTAAAGGTATAAAGTTGCTTTAAAAGAAAGTAGTACAAGTACCTCAAATGTCTACTGTCTACAGTACTTGAGTCAGTGTAGCCACTTAGTTACACACCCCCACTGTTCGTATGTGTAGCTCATGAGAACTCATTTTGAATAACCTCAAATGGAAATAAAGAAACTTAATTCACACATGTATTCGACACTTTAATGCCTTTAAATCCTCCTAAAATGCAAAGATGTTTTGAATTGAGTCAATTATGTCCGTTAAACTAAAAACCTCTGTAGCCCAAAGGCCTAAACAGATAGAATAACTTATACCACGGTCTGGCTGAATGTTCAATTCCGATTGGCTGCAGGATGTCCGTTAAAATCTGAATGGACACTTACTGAGTAGGTCCAGTTAAACTGTCTGTTCACAGTTCCAAATGAATATGCTGGCTTCCTAATAATATTATCTTGTAACATGAGTAAATCAAAGGCAGCAGTCAAAACCTCTGTTCACAATTTCATTCCAACATAAAGTGTCGTCCTTCAGTGCCTCGTCCTCTGAACACCACAGTATGGAGACAATAACACACTGCAGGAATTACACTGAGCCGCAATAATTTCACATCTCAGTCACTGTTCAACTCAGAACCTCAGGCTGTGGTTGACAGTGACTTAAGGTTATTAGTGGCTGGTGTTTGGTCGTGAAAATGTTTTGATTTGGGACAGTGACATGGCTGGATAGCTAACTTAGCTCGTCTCGTTGTTAAACATACTAACAAATTGTATTTGTCAACTGTAAATCATGTTTTTGACTTTAAATCTTGCTAGCATAACATTAGCTTTCTGGCTAATAGCTGAGCCAAAGTGTTACATAAACCGAGCTGACTACAAATATCTCCTGTGGCTAAGTAGTATCCAAGGTTCGTCCTATTTACTGAATAATGTTTGCATTGCATAAGAACCTTATGGGGCGGTAATGACTGTTCCAGGTATTTGGTTAACCCCCAGGTGCTACTAAGGAAACTGAGTTATGGCTTGTGAAAAAGGTTTTGATTGCAAAAAGCATAAAGATATAAATGCGTATTCTTACTTTTTATTTCTTTGGTAAGTGAAAATGCCCTTCGAAGTTGTACATTATAAGTTTTAAATGGTCTTCACTGCACGTCGGACGGTTCACGCCTATGTTGGCCATTAAAAACTGATAATGCGCACCCCGTCAGGCAGTAGCCTATCCCTAACATCATGAAAAACAGCACACAAAAAACTAAATGTTTTAGATTAATACAAATAGACTTTACGTCATACCAACAGGAAACAAAGTGTTACCAGTATAATTAAATCTCCATATAAATACAACACATTTTAATCTTGTACACATACATATTTAAAAGTAGTGATACAATAGCATCTGAAACATCCCAGCTGTGTGCTCACCACATCATTCACATTTCTTAAATATTTCACGGATTTTAAAGGCAGAGGTAATCCCAAAGCAACTCACTCAAACTAGTAATTAATTCTTCTGCAGATCTTGAGTAAACTGGTGGATCATGTGACAGCTTTTAAGTTAAGCGGATAATCCGTTACAAACAATATGCATGTGATGTTTCAGATT
Organism: Plectropomus leopardus; assembly: GCF_008729295.1. Lineage (NCBI taxonomy): Eukaryota > Metazoa > Chordata > Actinopteri > Perciformes > Serranidae > Plectropomus > Plectropomus leopardus. The sequence goes on from NC_056465.1 coordinate 12,943,970, forward strand.
AAGATGATGTCAGAGCCTCACAGTTCCCCCTAACATCCTTCCAGAGCAAAATAAAGCAACAACAGAAACCTGTTGTGAAGAGGTGGTGGTGGTGCACTGGTTATTAATGTCCCTCAGGAGGTGGCCACATGGCTGGTTATTAGTTTTCCCAAAGGAGCTGGAACCCCATTTTTTTAAAGAGCACTGTGAGATGTGTGCTCAACCAGAACCCAGTCCTTCAGAGGAAAAAAAAGTATAATGTATGCGTGTCCAGGGTCCCTCATTAAGGGTCTCAGTAAATACTGATTGAATTAACTGTTTTTCCTTTTATTTAGAAACCCCATTTACTCTTCCTGCTTCCTGGTTTTCATGCATTTGAAAGGCACGTTTTTTCTTTGTAAATTCAGAGAAAATGTGGCTTGTGCAAGGCTGTTTATAACTTCAATTCAGTTTTATGCACCGGCTATTTTCCACAACACCTCTGCTCCCACTTTTCACTTTATATTGGCCTTGCGTTGTATTAAAGGTTGGATTTTCTTATTAAATAATGAAGGGTGCGCTGTGTAGAATGGAGTGTTTTTTTTGTTCTCCAGCCTCAGACATCCATCATCCAGCTCTGCTTTTAACAATGATTGATTTCACACTTAGTGCAGCCTGAGCTCTGGGCATCTTTGATATTGTTCAGCTTCATTTGTGATTATTAAAAAGTGTGTGTATGAGTGTTTGTGTACATGTGTATGCATGGACTTTGGATGTTTAGAAGTGAGGAAACATTTTTTCAATTTCAATAACAAATAGATGTATAAGATATAGAAAACAATAATGATGGATAAGATTAAGATATTTGGGGTATAGGTTTTCAAGGACAGACTCAACACATATATACAATTCTAGCATTATCTTAAGATCCACTGTTGCAGCAAATTTAGAAGACAGCGAGAAGGAGATGCACTTGAGAAAAAAGCATCAAAGAAATCAAATTAAGATTTATGCAAAGTAGACAACTAGTGGAAGAGAATACAAGTATAAATATGAATATTTTAAGTAAGTGCCGACTGAGATATAGTGAAGACGAAGACAAAAAAGGCTTTTATTTTTTTATAGGAGAGGAGCTGATCTAGGTCAGTTCTCTGTTGAGCTGTTATTTATAAGCATATAGCCCTCTGTAATGAGTTAACAGGGAGGGGAGACAAGGAATGAATGGAAATGCTTGACAGTAAACCATTATGCCCTGCAGAAATACATTTAAATACACGGGCGAAATACTGTGACATTGAGGGAAAAGAGTTTGTCTAGTTATTGTTCTTTTGTAAACCACAAAAATAACTTACAAATCCTAAATTTTGAACAGAAAGGCTCGTTCTGCATTAAACACCACTCCCACAAACGTGCTGTTAGTGTGCAACACCTTGCAACCAGTGTTGACAAAACCCAACTTGTAATCACTGCTTTTATTTGGTGTCAGTGCCACATGAGTAGTGTTTTAACAGGCTGCTGTGCATACTTGTGTAGATCCTTTATGGAAGTTTCACAGCTTTTAGGCAGACTGGGGGCAAGCTAATATCCCATTCAGCCTGGAAAGCAGGCTCTGTGTTGGGATTTTAATTTTGCATTTGCCAAAGTAATATTGTCTGGGCCTTTTAATTACAGAAGAAAGTTATCTGCCTTCCTTTGATGGTTTCCAAGTCATAGTCTTGCTAAAATGGGATTGACTGATATTTTGTGAAAGGCAACTACCACATCTTGTTGACCTGACACTTTCAAATCTCTTTCCAAACATTTTCAGTGCTGAGATAGCTTCTTTACCAGTGACAGTTTGTGTTTGTTACAAGTTGCGTATGCAGGTATATTACTCAGTCCCTCCAGGATTTAGCATGCTGCTTTGTGATTGTTGGATCCTAAAACTCCTTATTTTATGGCAGCTTTTTTTTATTTTTGTTTTTTGTTATTGTGATGTATGTTGTGATGTTAATAGAATTTGATTTTTTTTCTTCAATTAAATTGCAGGGGCCTGATATAACTTTAAAGAAATAGTGGTGATGCTGTCATGGATTCTGAGCTTATTATTATTAATAGTATTGTTATTATTATTATGAGAATTCAGTGTTTCCCACAGAATAAGAATCTATTTGTAATGGCACCTGCTTAATCTTGCAGTCTGAATTCAAGAAAGCAAGGGACGGTGATTCCACTAGTCATTGTTGTCGATGTGTCTCTTTCCTTTGTGCAGTTGGCCAAAAAGATTCGAGAAAAGTTTAACCGCTACCTGGACGTGGTGAACCGGAACAAACAGGTGGTGGAGGCCTCGTACACTGCTCACCTAACCTCTCCACTCACTGCGATACAGGACTGCTGCTCCATACCTGCATCTATGATGGAGTGAGTAACACACACACACACACACACACACACACACACACTTTCCTCTCTGTGTATGTCTCTCTCATAACCTTTGCACACAAATCTCTGCAGGAGGTTCATTCTCTGTCTGTAAACCCAGCTCCCGCTGTTAGCACCTGCACTCCCCTCTCCATACATTGCTCTGTGCTTCAACTGCACACACAAATGCTCATCTCTCCCTTGTTTAAACATGTTATGATCATCCTTTGGATTACATTACATCATTTACAGCCTGCAGCAGCACTGGTATGCTCTGATACTTGGCAGAGTTTTTAAACTCTACCCTTATTTCAGAGCCTATTGTAGCAGTTAGTAGTTGTGCCAGTTATTGCTTTTACTGCAGTGCACTTTGACATAAAGAAAAAAGTTTTATGGTACTTGGAATCCCAGAAGGCAGAGAGATGCTGGGCTTTTTATGGGTGATGAAGTTTTTTTTTTGAAAGCCTGGAGATTTGATGGCTTTGTTGGCATCAACTTGTGTTCTCTAGATTTTTGATTTCATCATGAAATTGTAAAACTTCTAAACCTTTCGGAACATAACTGCCAATCTTTTTAATGTCACAATGGCACAAAATTCAATTTCAGTGTGTTACCTTCATTGTGTTTTCTCATAAATAAAGTCGTGGGGCTTTGTGAAAAGGGTGCCAACATGAAAGAAGTCTATTTTTACAAAACTGGGTGAGAGACTGAATGTAACAGATTTAAGTCGGAGAGTTTAAAATTGCCCCAGCCTATAGTGCAGACCCAGCTTTTCAGCCAATCACCAACTCCAGCAGGCGAAAACACAGTTCAAAGCTGAGAGCTGCTTTCAGTTCTAATCTACAGAGCAGCAGCTGTCTCTACCCTTCATCCCCTCTCTCTCCATTTCTGTCTATCTCCCTCCCCTTTATCAGTCGATGTAACCAGTTATTGCTCTCTGAAGTTTTTCGTGCTGCAGACTTCACAGGCTGCAAGGTCACCTATCTTTTCTTCAGTCGTGCAGAGAGGAGGCTGCCTGGCTCAGGGCCACTGGCCACCTGTAGCCGAATCATGCATGTGACATACTGTACATGCATTCAACAGTTGTTCCCACGCAGGCATGTTGTGTTTACGTTCCAACATGTGCACTCTAAACCCAGGTTTAAAATCGGGGATTTACAGCTTTGACAAACAGTTTGAGGCAGTAATTCTTGAGAATAAGATGATACAAGACTCGGGTAGGAAGGATAGAATGATGCAGTCGGGAGTCACATGGGTGGTGGTGGTGGTGTTTGGGGGGGTGGACATACCAAACTGAAGCTGAGTCTGACAGATCCCTCAACTTCAAAGGATCTTCCTCGGGGGAGAAAAAAGGCACGGAGCTCTCTTGCTTTCATTTTTCTAGGTTTATGCAGGATAGTGAGAAACTTTAAGGAGCAGAATGCAGAATCATTGATCTCTCTCTACATCAGCACGCTGCATAAGGGGAAGCTATATAAAGAACCAAGTACCACTTAGATTAAATTAGGCTTTGAAATATTCCTACAGTATGCCTAAAGTTGATGGGAACTATGGTTTTTGAATGCTAACAAAATCATTATTCTTCAAATGATTGGTAAATCCATACCAATAACTTCGGGGGTGTGGAATTTTCGGATGATAATAGTTAATTGCAGTCATATCAGCGTATGTGAATTAATTAATAATTACCTCAGAAACTGTGTCGCTTCTACTTAATTTGTCCAGTTTCTGACTTCAAATTGTCCTGCTGTTTACATGCCCCGGTCAAGAATCTTATAAAACACATTTAAGACATTTTTCTCAAAAACGTTTTTGTATATTGCATTTTTACAAAAAAAAAGAGAAAGTGATATCAGTTTATAATGATTACTTCAAATTCTCAAATGTAAATAGACTATAGAAATAATAATGAATGTAGCTGCATGATGTCTCCCACTGGTTTGCAGAGACATGTTTAAAAGCCTTGATTTGGGCATTTTGGCCATGGCTGTTTTGGATTTTTGGAGCCAGGAGTGACCAAATATGGAATAGAGGGTTGAGCTTTGTAGGACTGAGGTTGTATCTCACTCATGAACCGTGGCAATGCATCCAGACAGCCTGTCATTTAAAAAGGGCTTTTGCCCACAATTATGCATTACTGAAAGCCTTTAAGCCTTAACACTTAAATGGGTAAGTTATGTAAAAACTTACTGCCAACCATGCTGCTATTACACCCTCCCTATATGTCCAACAAAAAAATTTTGTTGCATTTCGTTTCTATAGCGTTTTGCTTAATAAAGGCATACAATGAAAAGAAAACATTAAAAAGTAAAAGAAAAGAATAAAGACCAACAAAAAAAGGAAAACAGGATCTAAGCCAGAATCGGGACAGGAGTTCAGCTCTCTGTAGTCCACTTTATAGTGTCCTTCATTAGTCTCAGGCATCAGCTGCTTCTGGGGGTCTCAGTCAGGTCAGCCAGTTTAGAGGGGGATCAGATGGTTCACAGGGTGTCCATGTCTGTTAGCCATCAAGCTAGCAGGCTATCATTTCACAGGGAGGCCACCGAGGGCAGTGCTTAGCACCCGGTGGTATGCTTTAATCACTGCTCGCTCTCAACGACAGACCGTACCTGAAAATAGAAAATGTGTGTGACTCTTTGACTTAGGGCGTGCGTGTGTGTATCGGTGTGTGTGTGTGTGTGTTTATATTTTTAACATGCAGTCTCCAGGTGCTCATTTCAACAGTTCCACTGCTGTGCAGTTGTAAAAGTGAGAAGTGTGCTTGGGAGCAGCCCAAACCATGACATTTAATGGTTTCATTTCACCGGCAGTTCCAGAGGAGATAAGCTGCAAATGGACTGTGCAAGGAAAATGCTATTCATATGATCCCAAAGAGTTCTTTTAGGAGGTAAACAAACAACTGTAGACGGAACGTACAGAGGGAAATACAGCATGATAAGGTGTCGCTAAAGATGGTTAGGGCACTCTAGCTGCCTGCAGGCAAGCCCACATCAGTGTTTGACCAGCATCATGTTAAACCTCAGTGCAGTTTGTTGTTTTTCACATGACGTAGCCTAAAGATAATGAGGTACTGAAGTTGCTAAATGAAAAGCAAAGACACCAAAGTTATTACAATTTATCGGAGTAAAGCATGAATGTTTGTTCCCAAAACTTAAAGCAATTGATCCATGCATTGCACTTAAAACTACCCTCATGGAGCTGCTTCGCATTAAGTTCATGACCATGACTATTTCCACTACTGTATCTAGGACAATTTCAAGAAAAAAACTTTTTGCATATTGGCTTCATCTGCGACAGACACAGATTAATCCTTATGGAATATGACTCTCCAGTGCCATGGGCATGAGACACACAACTACTGTGACTGGATTTTCTTTTAATGTGAAGATCTCAAAAATGAAATAAGAATCATTGGATTTCTTATCCAATCCATAACATTTCTTACACTAAAAACATGGAGCCTTTAGAATGTTACAAAAAGCTTTTTATAAACTCTAGTATATCACTAATAAAGTTGATGTGCAAGAATGTGTGAATGAATGTGTAAGAATGGCTCCAACTCATATCACAAAAAAGATCCACGACAGATAAGATTAAATGCAGGTTTCTGTACTAAAAGTACGATTTACTTATTGGTTTACCCACCTGCTTTTACTGCACCCCAACATTGCAAAGTCACCATCATGACTCTGGGTCACTTAGAACAAACTTAATGCCAAACATTCTTTCATAATATCATATGAGGGATAATATTGCACAATTTCTAATACCTTCACTCATAAATTAAACATAAAGATTAAAGACTGCATAGTGCTAATACAGAGCTCCCGTTTCTTAAGAGGAATTCTCACCATCTGAGCTATTGGCAGATTTACAGTCTAGATCAAGAGTATATGTGGGCAGCTACTGCTTCAGATCAAGCTGATCTTCTGGTCTGCTGCGTCAGCACGACGATGATACCTCTGTTTGCACATTAGAGAAGGAGATGGCAAAACACCAGGCAGGTTGGGAGGGGGTTTTGTTTAAGTGACCTTAACAGGTGTTAACATTTCCATCTCTCTGTCCACATGCCTACTTTAATGTCAACGTCTTCTTTCCCTCCTCACTCTTCTCTTCTTTGTTCCTCCGTCCTTGCTGCCCTTCAGCTTTCCGTTTATTTATTCGTCCTTCCAATCTTTGTTTTCTCTTCTTGATATTCTACCTCCCTCTTCCCTGTCATTCCAGTCATTCCTCTATTTTGATTACCTTCCTCCCATCTTTTGTTGATATTTAAGGATAGACTAAGCAGTGAAGACATCTTTGGGTCTCCACTGTTTTCCCTGTTTCCAGAACTTGTACATCCATTTAGACTTAAATTAACAACCGGAGGCGGCATTTAGTTTCTCAACCAAATTGATTATCCATGCACTGTGATAAAATGCACTTTTTTACAGTCTTCAACTGTCTTCCATGCAGGTGCACAGCGATCTAAACGTACTTCCATGAAGCTTAAAACAAGTTTTGAAGTTCTCCCTGAAAACAAAATGTTAAACTGTGAAAACAGTAATGGACAATAAATTCAAACTACAATTCAGGAAAAGCTAAGATATCATAAACAAGAGTTAGACCGAAGTGTTATAAAAATGGATAAGTATAGAAAAGGGGAAACTAGATTCACTTAAGTACAGACTAGCTGTCAAATTAGTTTCATTGTCCCCCATGGAAGGAAAGAAATGAAAGAAACCCATTATGTCTCTACAGGAAGTACTACACAGCAATACGAGTTTAAGTTCAAAAAGTAAAATACAGATTTAATTTGCCAATTTGTGTTAGCAACACATAGCCTCAGACAGTTGGTATAATGGCCAATTTTGTTGGCAATCAATAGATGGCAGGAAACTACCAGATTGGTACCTACCATCAAAAAAACTTGCAACTATGCCAATTACTTACTGACTTAACTTGGACTTGAGCCTTTTGACTTGAAAATACTTTATACCCTCTACAAAGCCCAAAACTTTAAAAGTATGTTCTTTAAAAAATGTGCCACCAATAAATGCATTTCCCTTCATTTTCTGCATCCACTGATGTTAACACTACCAGCAATTTGACACTTCACTTCTTCAGATTTACTTTGTGTGAACAATCTGACAGATTCCAACTAAGTTGCAGAACAGAACCGATAAGAACTAATGTTAAATTACTGAGCGCCAGTTGGAAAAAAATAATGCAAAAACTGAATTGCATGATGCAAAATGTGCAATATAAAGAAATTGCAGATGGAGACACAACAACTTGCAACTTTGTTCAACATCTGAAGTTACTTAAAGAACGGTAAGTTGTGGCTAATGTTATCAGTTACCAAGCTAATACTAATATAACTAGCTTTGTTACTGATCTGTTGTTAGAATGGCATTGCATTTGGTTTATGACTTTTTGAGGATTTGAAACTCAAAGTTGAGGACTTGACTTGAGGATTTGACTTGGGACGTGAGTGCAAAAACTTTACAGACTTGGTTCCAACTCTGGTACCTACAGGTAATATTTAACTAAACCGAACTGCTGATGGCAGAATAGAAGTGATTTTGGAAAGTTATTTCAACAAAAAGAGCTCATTGTCCAGAGGATGCCGCAGCCAGAAGTCCTCTTAGCATTCTTTACCGATTTTGCATTGTGAGGCATTTATCATACCGAAAGACCTTTGATTGTCACCCTCAGGTCAACCATGTCTGAGGGGCCCACTGCCAGAGGCCCCGTTCACCCAGTCTGTAATCCATCCATTATGATACCTCAATTCTGATCCTTGTTGATCCTCCCTTCCCTAGTAAGTAGGTTATCAGCAGTGTGAGGGTCTAAAAAAAGGAGGGAATGGAACAAATGGCAAACATGACATATTAGAAACAGGTCCAGCTAGTCATGTACAATCCTTGGATGATGTTTTGAGGCAGTTAGCTCAACAGTGTAGAAACATGCATTCCCTTAGTGACGTATTTAGCCACTTTTGGGGCTTTTGTGTGGGCAGTATTTTCCGACTTCTATACCTTTTGTTCATGAGTTATATGTTTATGAGTTGTTTGTGTGTAGCTTTACAGTCCAATACAATTCAGTGCAGTGACCTGGCAGTAAAACAGTTAAGACATTTTTAAGGTCTAGTTAGTGTAAAGAATTATTTTGTCTACCCCCTTTAGACACATGAGGGAGGCCAGAATATTAAAAAAAAAAGAAACGCCTCTCATTTAAATTCAGTCAGTGAAATGCAAAAACAGCACAGATTCAAAATCCACTGCAGCTTTTTTCCTGCCTTCTTGTGAAAGTAGCTGCTGGACGGCAAACAGGATTCCAAAATCCTCTCTGCATATTGATATTGAGGAAATCTGTTTGGATAGAGCTTTCTTCAAGCACTCTCTCCATTCTCTAACTAGCATGTTGCCTGTTTCACCGCTGCTATTCAGTGAGGAATCACAAACACATTAGAAAGGGTATTACTCTTGACGTCGAAGCTCGCACTGCTGCAAGCCTCTTCAAGGTAATTGTACTCACTGGGCTTTTTGAATGGCGTATGATTGCCTCCTTTGTGGATATACATGGTTCCTGCAGCAGGGTACATCTTAATATAATGGATTTTATAAACAGTGGATGGCTCTAAACTGCCGAACACGGCAGGTGCTGTCTTATTTAGAGGTGTCTGCCCGTTCCTCTCTCTGCTATAAGACACCGAGCTTCATGTCTTTTCACCAGTGTGAGGATTTGTATTTCCATAATTGGAAAATCTGATTTTTTTTTTTCTTTCGCAAAACCCTTTTGGCTCATCATAACTGATGCATTGTATATATTTCAGTTTTATTCTGTATTAAAAACATAGAAAAAAAAACGTCAAAATGCAAAGAAGCATCAATTAATTGTAGTTTGAATCTTTTTCAAGGACACTCACAGGCCAGTTGTCTACATGTTGAGTTGTCCTCAGGATCTTTTTTAATTACTGCATAGAGAACAACCCCTTTTGGGAGGTATGGTAATAAAGCAAGCATTCCTACAATACATTATTAATATGCATATTAAGTGGAAGAATTATTTAAAGCAGCATGCATTCAGTGTGGTTAAGAGTTTGTAGTTATTTCTGTAAATTGAATTAAGCTTGTACTGTTGTTCGTGCTTGTGTGTGGTGAGTCCAGCCTTTCTAAAAAACAGATTTTTTTCTGCCCTCATTAAAATGTTTGATCAGAATCGAAGCCCCCCCCCTCTCTCTATCGTCCTCATATGTGTTTTTGATGTGGAATTCAAAGCGGCTGCAAATGTATTTTTTATCTGGCACACATTTGTGCTGAGCGTCCTGCCCACCGCTTCTATGCAAAGTGGGTTGAAGGAGAATAGTAATGACTTTGGCCTTATGGGACTCTAAATGAGTGAAGTTCAAACGCAGCCCGTACATCACAGCACCTGTCAATCAAGCCGGGCCAGGGCCAGGTCTGCAAGCAGAGCGAGCCAAAGAATGTGTAGCATGTGTGTGTTTACGTGTGCACATGTGTGTCTGTGTGTAGCTGAGCCAGAGGAGGAGGAGGGGGTGGGGGGGGGGGGGGGGGGTTGTAGTTGGAGGGATGGAAGGATCAAAGCAGCCCAGGCTTGGTGCAGTGCAGAGCAGGCTGCTCCTCTGCATAGCTCCTCTTAACTCTACAGATTTGAGCTCTGGAAACCAGGCTTCCCCATCAACACGTGCACAGTGATTTTGAAATAACACTGCTCATGCGGTTACTTTACCCTCAAACAAATCACTGAATGAAATGTGATGTGATATGTGGGAATATGTTATCAGAAAAGCTATGTGTTAAAGACGCGCCGATGGCGACGCTTGTCTTGTTGTTTTGACACCTCTTAAACACATTTGTGTCTGTGTTTGTTTGAGGACAAGAACACTGAATTACTGGGCCACATCTTTAACACTACATCTGATTATTGGCCTGGCCGATTATCGGAGCTGTTGTTTGGCATTTTGCCGATTATCTGTATCAGCGTTTTGTTTTAATGATCGCAAATAAAATTAATTAATGAAAAAGTGTGCGTATTACACTGAGACAACACCAGGGAAGGCAATGTATGCAAAGAAAATTTAGCATGGGAGGAACTTTAACTTTGTAAAACATCAGGGAGCTATTTTTATTTATTCATTTTTAATTTAAATTTTCATTGAACTTTAGGAAAGAAGTTGCTGGGAACTTGCTGTTTGTGATGTTGAAAGTTTAAGTTTTTTAATAAAAAACATTTGATAAAGGCATTTAAACAAAGTTTTGTGTTATAGTGAAATATTTTCATTGTTTTTGTAAATGCATATTGGTTCAAAATATCAGTTATCAGTCTCATTAAGTACTAATAATCAGTATCAGTAATGGCCCTGAAGCCAAATATTCAGTTTTATCAATGACTTATAATAATAATAATAATAATAATAAAAATAATTAATAATATTGCCTTATTATTATCAATGTATGTAGCTATTGAACAACCAACACATGCATAACACATGCACACACGTTCTCCAGATGTACTAATATTCACGATAACAACAGGAAAACAATGGCTCAATGACAAACAGTGAAACAGCTTTACTGATGAAATCTTCAGTCTTCTGTTTGTTATGTTGAAAATTATTTGTGGGGGTTAAAAAATGACTAGGAGAGAAACAATACAAGTCATAAGTGATGATCATCATGTTATACGCACAGACCTTCCTACAATCACATGCAGATGTGTTCAGGGAACTGGCTATTAGTTTTCTTGGGAGAAAAGCCTGATTTCAAGCAGTTTTTCATGGAAAATATTATTCACTAGCCATTACTCCTGCTTTAGTTTTAGGTCTGGGCAACAGATGATATAGCCAGCAATACAATTCAGCTCAGATTAAGCAAGGAGTTTCAGTAGAGGTTTTATATAATTGGATTAACTTCATGGTTTTACAAAAATTTCTCTATTTTTGTGTAAATCACGTCGCTCTCAGTGAGTAAGTGGCTTCTTTTCTTATTCAGTTAAAACATGAACATTACCATATAGTCAGAAGGTATTTGCAAACCTGTGAGTTTGGTTTTATTGGAGTTGAAGCTGTGGAGTAGTAAAAAATCTGTTTGTGTTGAGAGAGAAGTCAGAGCTGCTCCTCCAACAAATGAGTCGGGACACGCTCTATAAATTTCTCAAATGTTGCCTGTTTGTGTGTGTGTTTAGGTTTGATGGAAACTTCAATACAAACGTCTCCAAGACCATCTGCTGTGACAGACTTTCCCCCAACGTCAACAGCCGAGCTTTCAACCCTGGACGGGACCTCAACTCAGGTTTGTTACACACACACACACACACACACACACACACACACACAGACACACACACACACACACACACACACTAGATAAACTGTGCTGAAGAACACACTGAAGAACACACTGGTTTAACAAATGAAACATGGACACATGCAGTTTTCATCATTCAAACTTTGAAATCCATTTCTTTTCACTGTTGCTTGAGCACAAAATGCTGAATAATTTAACTGCAGTTGTCATGGCAACCAGTTTTTAATTAAGAAGTTGTATTATCTTTTCTATTCTTCTCATCCTCTGAGATGTTAAAAGGAGAGGACATTGATCTGAGATGGAAATAATTAGTTGTGCGTGTTTCCTACAGTCTCTCCTGTGCTCCCTCACTCACACTTTCTTTCCTTTTCTCTGTCTGCCTCCGCTGTTTTTTTTTCTCCCTTTGAATTTAAAATTATTTTTACAACCCGAGATCAAATGGGCTTTGTTTGACTTTGAACTCTTGTCTGCAGTTGTATTAAGGTAGTGTATGTTTTTAGCATCCTGTTGGTAAGGGCTTTGTCAGTTCTTTGTCTCTGTCCTCACTTCACCTCAAATGGAAACTGCACAAAAACGAGGCGTATATTCATGTCATTATGGTGCATACATTTAACCTCAATGTCGTCCTATGAGAGACAGCAATGGAAAACAGTTTGACGCTGTTCTCTCGTCTCCCACAATACGTTTATTGCGGCTCCAGATTGCATAAGCACGTTGCAGATTATTACCATGTAAAACCCACATGTGTCTGCACCACATATGTCGGTCTGCATTTGATTAGGAAGAAAATGGACCAAATTGACTAAAAAACGGGCAAAGGCCAACTTTCCCCTGCTGGCTTTTCTGTTCTTATGCCATCACTTGGTTAGCAGTGTGTTTCCTTTGCTTCCAGAGAAGAAATATCAAGCTGTATAACACACGTTCGTGACACATTCGGGCTGCATTTCCCAGAATATTGAACTCACTTTCCCTGTGTCTCTTTAACTTCTCGTTTCAGTTCAGCGCATACTGTAAAATCACTGCCAGTTCCCCTTTAGGAAGTTTTGATTGTGTGATCTGAAGGATTGATGCAAATTCTACCAATTAATGTTTGAGTTAGATTGTGTACATTTCAATATCCCCAAAATGTTTCTTCAAATGTCTGCCTCTGAAATATCTACCTGAAAGTGTGCTCTTAACACCATTTGTATGATTCATTTTTTTCTCTCTGTAACACCAAGTTGACACTTGATAGAAACTAGTTTATCTGAGGCACACTGAACCCAGACACCTCCATCCAACCCTGGATATTACAATTGCCCCCCCCTTCCTTCCCTTTTTACAGGAAACTTCCAACATCATTTGTTTCTCAGCTGACTCCTCATCACCCCAACCTATTTCTTTCCAGACATCCCAGCCTGCTCCTCTCTCTGCAAACCATTCATAATGACCGCCATTCATAACACGTCACCATCGGCTGGGTGTTATTTTCCTAGCAAGCCAGTCACGGCGAGTTCAAGTTACCCCTGTCCCTCACACTCAGCCCTCCTTGACCCCCACGTTCCCAGCGTATTCATTCTCTCCCATTTGTCTCAGCCCAGTCTAAACAAGCAGCCACAGAGGGGACGGAGGGAGGGAGGGAGGGAGTGGGTGAGAGAGTGAGAGATAATTGAGAGGGAGAGAATGATGAATGAAGGGGAAGAAAGGAGGGGGTGAGAGCTGATTGAAATGGAGTAATTGTATCAAGACTGTATTGTATTCTTTCCTTCGTCTCTCCTCTCATCTATCTCTCACTCTCTCACCCACTCCCTCCCTCCCTCCCTCCGTCCCCTCTGTGGCTGCTTGTTTAGACTGGGCTGAGACAAATGGGAGAGAATGAGGGAGGATGTGAAACGACAAGTAGATGAGAGATGGGCTGTTGGTGTGAGTGCTGTATTTGTCCTCTTGATTGACCAGGGAATTGTTTGAAGATCCATCATCTTTCTTCTGTTCAGATTGTTTTTGCCCTTTTTTGTCAAGACTTCTTCCTTACTTCCTGTGTAAACTTCAGTATCCATTTCCCCAGTTTTTAAAGATTGTTGATGTCCACCTCTCTAATTTGCTATTGTTCCTTTATTCTTCTCCTCCATCCATCTCATCTCAACCGCTAAGATGGGGTTTTGAGATGAATACGAGCGTCGGGGGCCAAGAGAGGCGAGTTGCTGATGGTAGGCGGAGGAGGACTAGGATCAGTGGTTGGCTTGTGCAGTTGGTATTTATAGCAGTACTACTTATACGCTCCGAGGGTGGGGTGGGGGGGGGTGGACTCGCGCAGGTAGATTGTCTTTGGGGGGGGGGGGGGTAGGAGAGAGATAGCGGATGTGGGAGGCATCAATGATACCAGCAGGTGGGAGTGAAAAGACAAGTAGATGAGAGATGGCTGTTGGTGGAGTGCTGTGTGATTACAGGACTTGTTTGATCCATCTTCTTTCTTCTGTTCATTTTGCCCTTTTTGCAGACTTCCTTACTTCCTGTGTAACTTCATCCATTTCCCCAGTTTAAAGATGTTGTGTCACCTCCAATTTGCTATTGTTCCTTTTATTCTTCTCTCCATCCATCTCATCTTCAACCCTAACATGTTTTGAATACCTCCCAAAAGGCGTGTTGCTTTCAGGAACTAATCTGCATGCATGTATTTACATACTTCTTTTCAACTTCAACTTTCATCACTTTGACTCGCATGTTATTGTTATTTGGCAATGTGAGTGACAGGCTGAGAAACAAACTGAAATTAAACCAGAACTCCAAAAAGTCAGTGCAAAGTACAAGCCAAGTTTTTTTGTCCAATCAGTTGACATGTCGCACCGCAAGGTCATGCTGTCATTTGTTAACAGAACATAAGCTAAAGTAAACTGAGCTCGGCCTAATTTCAGCAGATTGTAAATCCTGTTGTGCCAAGTTTTTACTGTAGGAATCATGCGATAAAGAGAGTAAAAATGTAGCATAACACACTGCATCCAGATCCTCGCAGTCTTTCTTTTTTTTCTTCCACTTTAAGACATGCTAACTTCGTGGCTCAAGGGATGGCCATGTTGATTGGTTTGTTGCTCGAGCGTTTGGTTCACCACTGTTGGCAAAACTTTGGTAACAACGTCTATGGTTCCCCGGCGATACGTCCTACTGACTTTTTCTCTTGTGGCAGTATGAGTTTAATGCTGTATTCAGTAAAATATCTTAACAACCAGAGGTCAACAATAAGAATTGTCTGTTTGCCAGATCCGGCAAGTGGTAATAACAAATTAAACATGTTTTTTCTGTAGCTGATGATGAAAGTAGCCCATGTTTGAGCCCACTTTATTGCTTCTCATCTCTTTGAGAGTTGCACATGTGCAGCACTGATCAGCCACTTGCAAGAAATTGGTGACAGGTAAAAACACAGTTAATGAGCCGAAGTGCAAGCGGGCATTTCAGTTTTCCTGGAAGCAGAAGTTAACCTAAGTACAGTTCAAACATAACAATTAACTTAGTCTTTGTTGGTATTCGATAACCACTAATAAATTTAAAACATGTATAGGTGCAAGAAAAAACACTTTGGGCAAGTAGATTTCGGACCTTCTTGGCGACCAGGTGAGTAAAAACCATTAACATTGAATCCTGACAAATATTGGAAGGATTGCCATGATGCTGATTTATTTTGGTTTATGACCAAATACCTGTAAAAATGTTGCCACTCCCATCATTTTCAGCTGTTCTGTGGTTTATGTTAATTATTAAAAGTTGGTATTCCAATCATTTAAAGCACTGCTGCCTCACAGAGCTGCTAGCATGGCTGTAAACCCTGAGTCTTGTTTACTCAGTCATACATGGAGAAAAAAAGGAAACTATCCTGAGATATTAGTGTTTATTAAGTAAAATGTATATAGATTTACTTGTCTCATTTTGTCAAAACAATTGGTTAAGAATGTCATGTCTGCAAATGTAGATAAAAGAAAGATAAACCAGTTAAAGATTCGCTTGGGTGGCCTTTTGAGTAAGATTTTCTTGAAATATCTGGATCATTCTTGACTAGCATGTGACACCCAAAGCTGTACATATGGTGTGTTTATGTGCGGAAGTCGATGCAAATCTACCAAAGCCCATCATTATAAACCGTCAGCAGTATTAAGGTTGTAGGAAATGGGTGTCATTTGGGTCCAATTTCTTGGCTTGCCCATCTGTTTCTGAAAAGATGTAAACACTGGTGGCAGAGTGGAGCACTGTGGCCTGACAGATGTATATAGAGCCCTTCTTCCACTGTCAACACAACTGAGTGTTTCCTGTTTATATGAGGCTCAGAGATGGATGGAGCAACTGGGTATGGTTCTCGGTATGGATGGTATGATGGGTGAAAAAATGTGTTTCTTTTGCCCAGTGCATGTAGCCATAGGTGCTTTTGGTGCTGTTTATAATGTTTGTCAGCTGGAGGGGTTCACGGTTGTCCTGTAACTTATCTATTTGTTTATATGTGTAATATGTTTTGGATTTTAGTGTTAGTTGAATATTTGACATATGATTTTCAACCCCAGGCGTCGGAAAAAACAAGTCTTTGGCTCGTAATATTGCTGGGAGGTTGGAAGAGGTCAAAACAGGTTCTCATTAGCAGGTGATTAATGCAATGTGATCATATGCCAAGAACCACATTTTGAGAGTATTTAGACACAGCTGTTATGCATGAATGGCGGTTAGCATGTCTGGCAAAGACCATAGACTTAATGAACAAGATATTTGAAATCCTACTCGTCTGTGGAAATCTCCATCTGAATAATAACAAATAGTCAGATAAATGGCAAATCGCTGGTGAATGTATACAGCTGCTAATGACCTGCAGAAACCACAATGAATATTTATTAGTTGTAAGAAATTAAATGCTGCAAACTGGCTCAAGAAAACCAAACTTTTTCTTAGAGAAAATATTATATGGGAATAAAAATCCAAATTAATTTCTAGCTAAAAACAAGTAATTGTCTTGTGTGGTGGGTGGGATTCAAGCAAAGACATAAAACAGAAATGCTTGTCACATCATGTATTGTTTCATAGCCCTATAATTTGTCAACTGCTGTTTGATTGGCATTCTTTTGAGATTTGTGCTTAATTATTGATCTTTATTGGTATACGTTACAGTTTGAGGGCTTAACGTTATTTGCTTTGCCATGGTTGGTCTCTTACTTTTAGAGAAATACATAGATTCAACAGCTACATTATTGTTTCACATTATTTGAATAAAGCCTACTCTAATGGCTTCGCTCTGTTTCCTCTCTCTGTGTCTGGCCTGCAAAGGGCCCAAAGTTTCTATTTGTGTCTCTCTAACTCCGTCCTCCCTCCTCCCCCCGATCTCTTTGTGAAAGACCGTTTTGTGTTGCAGTGAGCGGAAAGGAAGTTGCTGGCTTTGTGATGGGATCTCTGTGAAGATACTGTTGACTTTGTGACCCGGGAAAAAAAATCTGTCTGTTAGTGTTGAGCAAATACTCAGGCTCAGTGTCTCTGCAGAGGTTGTAGGTAAGGGTGTTATTTCAACTCAGTCACATTTAGGACACATGGTTTAAATTCTGGTATTCAAATGGAAAAACGGGACTGTGTACTTTGCAGTAGTTGCACAGTTTTAACTTGTTTTCGTCATGGAGTAGTTTTATTCTGTAGAAGGTGTGAATGGGGAAACGCTTTTACATCTGCATGCTTTAGGTCGAGTCAGAGGGATGCCTCGTTGTGCCTGAATAGGCAGCTTCGAATAGTTCTGAATTAGGTGTGAAAAGGCCAATGACAGAAAACAGAGCACAATTGTTATTCAGAGGGAAAGTAGGCAAGTTGCAGTAGTTAATGTGCGCAGATTGAGCAGAGCAAGATGCATGCTGTTTATATAACAGAGTAAGTTGGCATTGCGTTGGACAGGATCCAACGCAATGCCAACTTACTCTGTTGTCATGCAAATGTGCAACAGTTACCTCACAAGATGAAGACAGCCACAGTTTTTGAAGCTGGCCATCACAGTTGCAAATCAACAGGACAGGACGGGAAATTCGTGCCTGGATGTTGGATCAACAGCATGCTGGTGTGTTGCTAGCTAGCTTACAGCTAATGTCTGTGTAGACCAGTGCAATGGCTGTTTAGGTTGAATTAACATAAAAGTTCTCGCAGTCAAATTCACCTCACTTTCAGTCTGAACAGACATCAAGAGCATTCAACAAAATTTGCGATTTTAACTTGATAGGTCCAAAACGTTGTCCAACATGTAATATAGTATTCTCATATATTTGAGATAAGGTAAATTAAATGTTTATTTCTAAAGCCCAGTCTTGCTTCACAAATCCTAAACTGTGCAAGTTCCCAATGCAGCCTGATAACATGACAAACGGCGTATTACATGAATACATGGTGTGCTTTTAGTGGTTTCTTAGAATGAGTGCCATTGATGTTGTCAAAGAAGCACTGCCGACGTGTATGTTTTATGTCACACTAGAGGGCGATGCTATCGTGTTACATGGTATGCCCGTCACATCTCTTTTGATTCTGCGATGCTGGCTTACCGTCTAAAATCACACACTAGAGTAGAGTTCAGCTGCTATCATTTGGTTCTGTGTGAGAATGCAAAGGAGGGACTTCGAAGCAGCCCTATAGTGCAGTTTACATGTAAAAAGGTCTCCTGTTTCACCCAGGAATCACAGTTCAACTCTGAAGTTAAAAGGTCTCCCTTCTGAAAGAGGTCAGAGGTTGACTCTTAAAAAAAGAAAAGAAACTTAAACATACTGAACTCTTTTCTTACCTCCTTTCTTCCTGCATTCCCCACTTTGTTTTACCTCCCTCAGTCTTTTTCCTCCCTGCTTCTCTCTCCCTTATATCCTTTATATTCTCATCTTTTTTAACATGTTTGCTGTTTCCTCTGTCTCTTCTCTCCACAGTGTTGGCAGACAACCTGAAGTCCAACCCGGGAATAAAGTGGCAGTACTTCAGCTCAGAGGAGGGCATCTTCACAGTCTTTCCTGCCCACAAGTTCCAGTGCAAAGGAAGCTACGAGCATCGCAGCAGGTACGGACCAACTTCTCCTTTTAGCTTAACATTTATTTTATTGTCAAGTTCAAAGTCACTGCCAAACACACAAATTGTTAACAGATATCACTCACTTGGCAAAGTGAGAACTGCTGTCATCAAAAACCACATCAATTAGTTCCTGCCCTTATCCACCTCCCCTCCCCTTTCCTCCTCCTCCTCTTCCTCACCCCTCCTCTCTGTCAGTTGCTGTGGGGTGGCCCAGAGGGCATGTTGATGGCACGCCGCCCTCGCACACCCTGACCACACATGCCCGTGGCAGGAATGTGGCTCTGTACCACTAAAGCCTGTTGGAATTTCACACCTCCAGTGTTGTGGGGTTTTTTTGTGGCTGTGGCTGAAAGACGTCTCTTTCTCTCTCTCTCATCTTTCTATATTCTTTTGTCTCTCTTTTTTTCTGGTGCATTTTTGTATTGGCTTTAGGTTTGGTTTTTTTAAGCTATGTTTTTTTTTGTCTGGCTGTTCAAGTCAGTGAGCTGGCATACAGCCATGAGAGAAATGATGTTACTCAGCTTGCTTCAAGGGTGAATGAGGCTTTGTGAGTACATCAATCCCCTTCTTCACCCTGTGTTAGTGTCTTATTGTCCAGCGGACCACACACACACAGGGCCTGACCCCCTGATCCTCTGCACCCATCTGCACCCCACCAAGCTGATAATATACGTACATTAACACATACCTCGAAATAGATAATAATAGATAGAAACATGCTATGATGCCAACAGCAGGCCAACAGTGTGCACAATTATGTCTTGTTTTTTTATTTTTTGGGGAGATTTCCGTACTTCAGCAGGAAGTTTGTTATGTTACATCAGTTTACTTCAGTCGGTAATTTTATAATTGAAAAACATAAGCAATAAACTGGAAAGTAAAATTCCTTTTTTGTAACTTTTTGATCCTGAAGGTTTCCCCTACAGTTGTAGGAAGTCAGGAACAAATGGTTTTGGATTAATATCTTGGCAATGACAGCGAGAAATGCACAGAGTTTTGAACCTCCACCAAAGATCACAGTGAAGGGAAAGAGATTTCTTTTTTTTTCCGGATCTGTAGCTGAGCACAGAAACTCTTACAAAAGGCAAGCAAGACAAGGAATGAGGAAAGGGTGAAAGAGAAAAACATAATGCGTGAGACAATTTCAGAGTTACTTGCAGTTTTTAATACATAGAAAACATTACCATTTTATTGCCTTTGTACAAATGCTGTTACGGTATGTGTTAATATCATCTTGGTTTATATTACTGTGCAGTCAATGTTTGTGTGTATTTGTGTGTGCAGGCCTGTGTATGTGTCCGCGGTGCGTCCCCAGTCCAAACACATCGTGGTGATGGTGGACCACGGAGCTTCTGTGACTGACACCCAGCTTCAGATCGCCAGAGACTCTGCACTGGTCATCCTCAACGCTGTTGATGAACATGACAAGGTTAGTGAAAGGGAACAGACTTTATCTCCCTTACCTGGCTTTATTAAGAAGAATGTATAATTCAGTGCATGTTTAGGGAGCAAAAAAATTATTATTAAAGGAATAGAAAAAACTATTTTTAAGTGTCAATTGAAGTAATATATATATTTTTTTTTATTTAATCTTTTTTTTCTCTCCTTTTCAGATCTCCATTCTGTCAGTGGCAGAGACGGTTCGCTCCTGTTCTCTGGACCAATGCTACAAGAGCCTGCTCTCTCCGGCCACCAGTGAGACCAAGAGGAAGATGAGCACCTTCATCTCCAACATCAAGGCGTCAGATGGAGCCACACAGCATGCTGCGGGTTTCCAGAAGGCCTTCCAGCTGCTCCGAAACACCAGCAGTCTCTGCAAACAGAGTGCCAGTAAGAAACTGTCAAATTGTAGTGATCATGCTGTATATTAGGAACATGCACAGTCGTCTATTTGCTGCCTCAGTGATCATTTTCTGCTCTTGTCCACACATCTATTGGCATATTTAACAACACAGTGAGCTCTCTCTTCACATCTATATTTATAATATTAATTGTCTGGTTTCTGTCTTCTATCAGCCACAGACATGGTGATCATCTATCTGTCATCCGGTATCACGTCTCGAGAGTCGTCAGAGCAGGAGAAGAGAGCGACGCTCAGTGTGGTCAGAGAAGAGAACCGACACCTCAACAACTCAGTCATGATCCTCACCTACGCTCTAATGAATGGTAGGTCACATTTTTGCATTTTATGTCCTTGCAAAAAAAAAAATGAAAAAAGAAATGAAGAAATAGTAATACAGAAAAAGACGTTATATCAGCAGGTGATCTGAAAGTGAAGGTTAAACTGAAGACAAAATGCTAATTACTGATTTTCGTCAACAATAATTAGTTAAACCTAACTAGAGTATTGTGCTGCAAGGGGAATTTATAAATTTTAATAATTGTAGTTTTTTAGCTATTTTTTGACATACAAACTAATAAATTCCAATATCTATTTTGTAAAATAACATCTAATGGGGTCCCTCTTCTACTTGAACTCAGGCTAAGACCACCGTATAACTTACAATTTAGACTTTGATTCTTTCATGCCTCCATGCCAGACAATCGTGGCTACAGGCATTATGTTTCCGGGTAATCCGTCCCACTCTTCATGAATGCGACATCTCAAGAATGCATTAGGGAATTTTCTCAAATTTGGCATCAACATCCACCTGGACTCAAGCATGAACTTATTAGATTATTGGTGGTCAAAGGTGAAGGTCACTGTGACCTTGTCCTTCTCATTCTTTTTAACACAATATCTCAAGAACGCAGTGAGGGAATTTACTAAAATTTGGCACAAACATCCACTTGGACTCATCATCTCATTAGACATTGTTGGTCAAAGGCAAATGTCAAGCTCACTGTGACCTTTACTCAGGAATTCACACTCTTAATAAAACACACAAGTATCTCAAGGGATAAAGTGATGAAGCAATCAAATTTTTAAAAATCTTTTTCATCCAAAAGGGTTGTCATTGTGACGTCGTAATGTTCTGCAAAAGAACAAACAACACTTGTGTGACCATTTTTCAACATCATAACTTATGAATAGCAGTGGAAGCATTTGGTCAGACACTGAATTAGTGACACTAATCTTGGGTGTCCTCCTTGAAAAGGTGCTGATTGTATAGATAAAGATGTGTGTTAAGCATCCATGTTTTAGAATAAGTACCTTCTTTGCAGCAGCATCTGTATTTAAAGCATTGTCAATTGCCATGGCTACATGCAAGTCTGGAAAAACATGGATGTAAACTGTAACTGCAGCTGATTTGTGAAGACACACAACTGCAAGCTGGTGATTCTAGTTTAAAATGCATAAGCTCAAATTCTCACGGTGTAAAACTAAATGAAGAGCTGTAGCCTTTTAGGTTATTTTGCACATTATACTTAGTTGCATACTTAAATACATTTTTTTGATTTACTTGAGTATTTTGAACATCGGCCAGCTGAAAAATCATATATTTTAGAAATAAAGCACAGAACAGTCATTGACACAATTTTGGCTTCATATTCGTTACAAATTCATAGAACTTCATTTATTTTTTAGCTCTGCTGGGATCTGTTTCTGTGTGTTAGGTATCTATTTTTCTATGTTCTTGGGTATAATGTGTTCAAGAGAAGAATAAAGGTTAGAGAGGTGCTCAGAAACCTCAAAGGCTTTATTTGTGTGTGTGTGTGTGTGTGTGTGTGTGTGTGTGTGTGTGTGTGTGTGTGTGTGTTGGTGTGTATGCTTCCTTTTTCTCTTTTATTGTCCTTATCCATCCATCTGCCTCCTCTAATTCCTGCCTCCCTCTGCAACACACACGCATACACTCACCTCTGCTGCGCATGCATTAGTCCACCATTAATACAAATCGTTTTTGCATCAGAGAATGGAAATGAGGTACATCTAAGAGAGGAGAGAGTGAGACTTCAAAGGGCATGCTGCTCACTCTGTGTGTGACTGACAGAGGACCTTGGCTGTTTAAAGAGCTCCATGATGAAAAGGATGTAGAAATCTATCGTCCTCTGAGTTTATTAGCATTGCATATCCAAAAAAACATTTGTTTTGTTGCTGACACTGCTGCACACAGCTGTAAGGCCCACTGTGGGTGTGGGTGTCTTATTCCCTGCATCCCCTGCCAAATGTGAAGCGTTGATTGTTCAAGGAGATCAGCAGTCCCTTGGCAGTATAATACACGGTTGTGTGTGTGTGTGTGTGTGTGTGTGTGTGTGTGTGTGTGCGTGTGTGTGTGTGCTGATGAGATGCCCACCTCTCTCACCAAAACTGTGTGTAGTAGCCTGAATAACCTGCTAAATAAACTGTCAGCTAAAGTATGAGCTCTACCCATTATCTTAATCATTACCCGCTTACCATTTCTGTTTAATTTGTGGCTGTATTCTTTTGATTGATCAAAAAATTTTGTCAATAAAAAGTCTGAAAATATTTAAAAATCCCCATTACAATGTCCCGTAGCACAAAATAACATCTTCAAATGTTTTCTAAGCCTCAGCATACGTAGTTATTGCATTTGAGTGAGAAGCATAACCATGTTTGCCAACAAGATAATTATGTAGATTTTCCTTTAAATTCAAACAGCTGAATAAAAAAGGATCATACCTATCCTAGAAGAAGAGTGGGGATGGATTCTCCCCCTTAAATTAAAGTGAACAGAAATCGGTGCTGTCAGCAAACTTTCTCCTTTGTGCTGGTTTGATATTGCCACCCATGACGACATTGCCTCCCGTCCGTCGCCCAGCGTGATGATCAGCAGAGCCATGGCATTAAAAAGGGATTCTGCTATAATCCAGTCAATGATTGGATACTGGCAGACATTCGGTGCTCCAATCCTCCCCAATAGGTTGTAGGATGCCAAATGTTCCAGGTGACAGCTGAAGGGGCCAGTCGTGGCTATCCATTCTCCTCTAAATGACCTTATGAAGCTTGGAACGATCCAGTTTAAAGAGTGCATTAACGACTCAGCTGCATATTTTCTTTAAAGCGATGAGGGATTTATTCATGTCGTGATCTCTGAGCTTTATGGGTGACAATACTTGTGTGGCAGATGAACGGGACTGAACAAATAAAGCTTATATAGATCATGACGCAAGTTCACAAGTCCAGGCCTGCATATGTGAAATGTTTCTGCTCCTGTTGCCAAGTAAGTTGTGTGGCAATGTACAGCTTGTGTGCTTTGATTAATCACCGTGTGCCATGCATGCCTCTTGCTGCATTAGGTTATTTGTTCTCCAAATACTCCTTGTTTCAAGATTTTTGATGATTTCTGCTGCCGTTTGGTTGCAGGAGTGCAGTTTCTTTTTTTCCAGCCCCTTGAAGGTTTTGTTTTTTACAGCTAGAGGGGAAGTGAATAGTGGGTTGCCTTTTATTATAGGAATCTGAGTCATGCGCTCTTTAGTGAAAAGTTGTTTACTCTTTTTACCTCCTTTCCACCACTCCCACCTCTTTTCATTTGCACACTTACCCCTTTCAATAGGCCTTCAGACATGCCGTCAGTTACGGATTTCCTCGATTAAATCAAACAAATTTGACGCTCCCTCACTATGCTAACCTCCTTCTCTCTCCCATTCACTCCCCCTATTCAGAGGGAGTAACAGGTCTGAAGGAACTGGCCTTCCTGAGGGATCTTGCAGAGCAAAATTCTGTGAAATACGGCGTCGACCGAATGTCTGACAGAGACCGCTCCTCTGCTGCATCCTCATCCGGATCAGCAGGAGCTGCCATGATGCCAGTGGTGAAAGGAAGCATGATGGTGCTAAACCAGCTGAGCAACCTCGAGACGACGGTGGGCCGCTTCTACATCAACTTGCCCAATCGCATGATCGACCTGGCCCGCTTCAGCCTGCCGTACTCCGACCCCATGGGAGACGGTGAGTGGTTTGGACACTCCTTGACATAGAGTTTATTGAACAAGTTTAGACTGAATAAGACTGCACTGAAAGGTGATAGAAATTGCAATTACTTACATTTTGCTGGAATAGTCAGGAAATATGTGTGTTTTCTCTCCAGCCAAGAGTCCAAAGAGAGATCAGCTCTGCTCTTATAACTGTGAGCACAACACAAAGCTGGAGCCCATTGACTATCAGGGCAGCTTAGCATAAAGACTGGAAGCAGGAGACAATTGCTAGCCTGGCTCTGTCTATAGATACACACACCTAAAGCTCACCATTTAGCAATTTATATCTTGTTTAATAGACACAGAACAGAGATGTAGAAAACACACTGTAAAAAAGTACTAAGTACTAAGTAAAAGTAGTGCTTTTACAGAGAGTTGCATGCTGTAATTTTTTGGGCTCAAACAGCTGCTTGGCGGGGGAAACATAAAACAAGATATAAGATGTAAATGTATGAGCTTCAGATGTGCTGGCAGGCTGATTTGTTACCTTTGGAGAGAGCCAGGCTAGCTGTTTCCCCATGCTTCTAGTCTTTATGCTAAGCTACACTTAATACCATCTGGCTTCAGGTTCATATTTATTGTAAAGACATTAAAGTTTATCTTCTAATATAACTATCTGCAAGAAACTGAGGTATTTCCCAACATGGCAAGCTATTCCTTTTATAAACACTTCTATCAAAGGAAAAATATTAAAACTGTTAAACTTGTGTTGTGCATAGAAATGAATTAAAAGAGCTCAACAGAACTTATTTGCACCAAAAAAGTGTGAATCTCAGTGAGATATACTAACTTGAGGTGTTTCTTCTGCTCTCTGCAGGGTTTATCATGACGGTGAGCCGGCCGTGTTATTTTGGTAACCTGCTCCTGGGCGTGGTCGGCGTGGATGTGAACCTGGCCTACATCTTGGAGGATGTCACCTACTACCAAGACTCGCTGGCCTCATACACGTTCCTCATTGACAACAAAGGTTAGTCACATGCTAGACAGGTGAGGTGGTAGTAATCAGCTCAGTGCAAACATCTCTGTTGGGCTAGTGACTCTCCAACATTTAACTCGTGATCAGCCACATACACGGGTGGATCGTGAGACACTTCAGGGCACGGACATGCCAAAGGCCCAAAACACATATACTTTTGTGTGGTTGTACCTTTTTTTTTTACTGGTTTTGTTATTTTGCATCTTGTTTATCGCTTTGGCCCTTTTTGTGGTCATTGTTTTTCTTTTGGTCATTTGGTGTCTCTGAGGCAATTTCGTGTCTCTTTCTGGTCATTTTGAGTCTCCTCATGGTGGGTACATGTTAATTTAAATGACAACTGGTGTAGGCCCGTTTGTTTGTCCCGTGTAGTATCCATTTGTGGCCACATAAGCAGTAGCAACTGTAAGCAGAAAAGGCTTTAAATCTTTACAGCCTGCTCTCAAAATAAAGTCTGTGCAGTTACATAATTTTTTAAGCCCATCACAAAACAAGCATCAATCAGGAAAAAAAACTTGTTATGACCTACAGACTCCAGTTGTCTACAAAACATTTCAGTGCATATTCAAGGTTTCAATCTTTATTAGTCACAGCGTTAGAGAAAAACTCCAAATGGTTGGAAGGAAGTTTGTTTTGGTGTTTTTGTTTCACATACAAGTGGAATTACACGTTATTTTGTCTGTTTCAACTTCCCCCACAGCCATTAGGCCTTATTAGACTTAATTGACATCGTCTTGGTAGCACTGGCACTTCTTTGGCATTTCATTCTCTGCTGAGCCATGCCTCAGTGCTTTGCCACGGCGCAGGGCGGTAGTGCTCGTGTCCGGTCTCGGGTTTGTTTTGGCCTCAGCCTGAGGGGGTCTAGAGTAAACCAACAGGTGCTGTGCAGCAGTAAGTTGTGCTCTGTCTGTAGCTTCAGAGAGCAGACATCAATGGCTGGACTTTTGATGGATGCAACATAGCTGAAAAATTCTCTTATGTATACTGAGTAATACTGATCGCCATAATGTCCTCCTGCCAAACTAGTAAGATATTTATGAGGATTAAAGATGAAAACTGTGTGTTAAAAGTGGAATCTGAAATGAAAATGTAATGGTGCAAATCATAAAACACGAGCAGACACACATTTACTTACCTGGATGGTTAAATAAGTGTTGAGCATCATAATTTTTCACTTTTTAAACCTAATTATTATAAGTGAATTTTTGCAGCTGTGTGACTTTCTCTCCTCTGCTGTTCCATTCAATGAGACAAGACTTTCTTTTTTTCCGCTCTAAAATGTTTGTAATTGTAATAAATATGCCATCAAATTATAGCTTATTACTGCAATATGCTTATTAGTGCAGCAACTCGGTAAACATTGACAAATGCGTCCCATTAAAGTTATTAGCTGGCATTCAAATCGTCTGCTTGCAATTACAGTGTAGGTAAATATAATTAAGTAAACACACAGCTGACAAGAGGCTTCCGTACCTGGGATTGAAATTAGCAGAAATTGAAAATATTTTTGCATGGAAGGTATTTATTTATTTATGTATGTTCATCAGAATGAGGCAAGCCTATACCTAAACTGAGTAATGTATAGAATTATGCATAGCTTATAACACGCTGTGGCCTTTTCCATGAGTGCTGTAGTTTGTTGTATGAGGACAGAGATGCCTTGTCTAATACAGCAAATGAATTCTCCTCAGAGTGAGACACCACACAAACCAACGTACTGTCTGTCTCAAACATACACAGTGTATTAGAGCTGTGTAAAAAAAAAAAAAAAAATGTTTTTCTTCTTTCAAAACAGATGGGCTTTCAATCGAGTATCTTGAGGGCTTTCTGGCTCTCCCAAAATTATTTCTGCTGCTGTTAAGAGCTGTGTTTATCACAGCACTGCACTTCTGAGCACCACCAAAGTGCTTTCTGCTACTGATCGTATTTAGAACAGTTGGAAGGTTAGATGCTGGTTCTATTTCTCAGCCGAATTTAAGATCTTGGGGGGAAAAGCAGCATAAAAATGAGCATCATCAACTTGGGTTTATGTTGTGACTTTTGTAGCATCAAGAGCTTTTATACTGTTTGTTGCTTTTTCTCATAGACTTTAGTTGTGAAAGAGACATCTGTAACTCAGTGGGTACATTTTTTTGAGCGAAATGAAACATGTTTCACTATTGGGGTATGATCCGCCAGGTCTAAAGGCATTTAATAAGTTAAGTTTAATAAGATGTTAAAATTACTTTCAACTTTTTGCACAGCAGCTTTTTTTAAAAAAAATATATCTACAGCTAAGTACTGCAGTGTGCTATTGGATCAACCCTGGTCCCTTCATCCCTTGTTGCTATTGGAAATCAAAACTTGGCTTTGTCTTGTGCCAGAATCATAAAATACAACACAAACTGATAGACTTGTATGTTCTGCTGATATATAAAATGTGGATATAGAAGTTTGGATGTTAATTGGCACATAAATAATGGAATAATGTTAAATGGTAATGACTGCAGGAGTAATTGTGCAATATATTTGCACTTAGTGACAGTTATTTTGAATAGCTGTTTGAATGTTATATGTGGATCCAGTTCTTTAGTGATTTGTTCATGTTGTAGTTTTAGTATTTATGAACATTAATGATATGATTTTCCAGGATATACCCTGATGCATCCATCACTGACACGGCCCTACCTGATGACCGAGCCTCCCCTGCACACTGACATCATCCACTATGAGAATATCCCAGGATTCCCTGTGGTCCGACAGAATATCCTCAGGTATGAGACAATGAGAAGTTTACTTACATTTCTAAAATATATCCAGAATTCCTCCTCCTTTTTTGTTGTTTAATGCTGTGTGTTTTGTGCAGCCTTCCTTTGGGCAGTCAGGTGATCAGTGTGCCAGTCAACTCCTCTCTGTCCTGGCACACCAACCGACTCCGGGACAACAGCAAAGACGCATACAACGTCAGCTACGCCTGGAAACTGGTAGGTGTCCGTGTAGAAACTAAACATCAAGCACATGTTCACTTGTGACATTTAACTTCACAGTCAGACACTTACACAGCATAGATTGAACAATGATTTTTTTGCACACCATTTTACACTTGTAGACATCTACAAACAAGCAAACTTACCCACTCCGACATGCTATATAGAATAAGAAGCTTTGTATATAGTATTCAAAAAAAATATTGCCAAGAGGAGTCAAACAAATGTTGCTGCAGGATACAGTCTTGTTTCCATAGAATATCAGATTATAAAACGTAAAGATGAAAATTCTGAACTAACTGAGTTATTTTTCCCTCATTTGAGTGTCAGTTAATGTGCAAAAAGATCATATATACTCATGATGATCTCTGAGGGGATCTCTGGGACAATAACTATCTCATATACACTTTCTCCATCTGTTCTGTCTATCGCTTGTAATCATTACTGTACCGTGGTCTGAAAGTAGTGCCGAGATTTACACTCCCAGCCTTTATGTCTCCACCAAACCTCCGCCACCTTAAATTAGTCGGCGTAATAAAAACCAAGTGCTTCCAGACCCAGAAACTGTCTGTCCCTCGAATCTGCTTTTCCTCTCCAACCCAAAGGTGTCATGTTTTAGGAACAAATGGCAACGGAACAGCAATAACATCACGCCGTATTGAGCCTTTTTGCTTTCTGACATTTAGATTCTTGGCAGGAGCAAGAATATCACACTTGATTTAGGCATTTCCCTTTTAGCCTTTTTTAAAAGCTTTTGACATTTTGTTTTTTGTTTTTTTCACACGGGCGGCAGAGTTCAAAGACATCACCTTTTGCCATGAGTTTGGCAGCTGTCACTGTTTTTTAAAATGAACTTTCCAGAGCTAGAAAAATGGGGAATTGGCCTAGAGGAGAGAAATTGAGAAGAGTCTGTTGTTTCCCACGCCGACGTGCTGTCTTTTTGTAGGACAAATAATGTCCTGGGACTCCTTTATGAGTATACCATGTTTTTGTGCTTGTGACCAGAATTTAGACAAAAGTATGTCTTAAAAATGGTCAGCTGAGGTGATTATCTCCTGTTTCCTCTTGGTTTGGTTTTATTTCGAACAGTTAAAGAGAAATGATACAAGAATGAAAATACAGCGAAATCAAAAATTATACAAAACAAGAAGCACACAAAAGATTCTCAAACACAGTTTACATAATTTGGTTTACATGTCCGAAAAGGAGTGGGAAGAAGTATGCACTTATTTAATCCCATCTCTTCTCCATAAATCCCTGATGATTAGTTATCCAGCGTCCTATTAACAATAATAAACAATGTAAACTGATCAAATTATATATTTCTCCATTTCACTAGTCTTATAATATATAGAAAATTGTAAATTCATGGTTGATGCATGTACTTTTAGCAAAATATATATAAGACGTGTGAAACCCATGAAATACTGTCTGTTACGGTCGACACTAAACACTGAAAAACAGCAGATACGGATGGGGAGTGTGTTTAATGTCATTGTCTGTCTGGCTTTTAGTTTGTACAAAGTACGTAGGAGTGGAATGTTTAAATTACATCAACTACTAATGTTTTATTCATTAGGTTACACTTGTAACTAAAGGTGAATGTGTTGTACATTACCTCTAAGGGTTTGCCTGCAAAAAAAAAGGGCACTGAAGGAGTAAAATATTGATGTGTCCATTTTCATCTTTCCTGTCCCTCTTTTCCTCCGCAGCATTTACTGAAATAAGTTTATCTTTAATAAGGCTGGCAGTATTTTTTTGGGTTCTTCTGTTCTGTCCATCCATCCCAATTTTGTGAACATGATATCACACTCGCAAGGAATTTCTTCAAGTTTGGGACAAACATTCGCTCGGACTCAGCAATGAGTTGATCAGATTTTGGTGGTCTAAGGTCAAGGTTCCTGTGACCTCACAAAATATGTATTTGGCCCATAACCCAAGAATTCATATAAGTTTTTCAGAAATGTCCAATGAAAGAAATTGATATATTGATGACATTTTATGTCAGAAAGGTCAAAGGTCAGCTGTACTGTGACATAGTAATGTTTTCCTGGCATTCTTCAATGCCATGACTCAGAAACAGGAGGGGAAACATTTGGTCAGATACTGAATTAGTGACACTAATCTTGGGTGTCCACCATGAAACTGTGCAGATTGTATAGATCCTCTGTGCTGCCGGGGAGGAAGGGGTGTGTGTGTGTGTGTGTGTGTGCGTGCGTGCGTGCGTGCGTGCGTGCGTGCGTGCGTGCGTGCGTGCGTGCGTGCGTGCGTGCGTGCGTGCGTGCGTGCGTGCGTGCGTGCGTGCGTGCGTGCGTGCGTGCGTGTGTGTGTCAACTGTAAGCACAACTTGACTGATTCTTGGAAGCATGCAACCTTGAAGCAGTCATTCTAGTTTCTTAATGTCAACAATGGAAAGAACGATGTCAATATCATCATTCTGTTGGCGGCCAAAGGCCAATACAGTGTATTCCTCTTTGCTGTAGACATCAAATGTTGCCCAAAAACTATGAAAAACAAATCTATTTCAAGTCAATTCCACCAATGCTGTCCTGCTGCCGGAGGTACTCCATTACACCAAATGTGAACTAATCTGTACTGCAGAGCCCACTTGTGACATTGTGTTGTCTTATTTTACTTCTTTTAAAGGAAAGTATACATTTGGGACTGCGAAAGGTTTATTTCTTAGTTGGAATTACAAACCGCAGACACAGTCAGTGAAGTCTGAAAGTATCTAGAGTGGATCCCAACAGTGGATCCCAACTGGTGGGTCGTGGTCCAAAAGTGGGTTACAGGTCCATTCTGAATGGACTGTAAATAACTTGTGAACAAGTCAACTTTATAAAAAACTAACTTAATTTTGAAGTACTGTGAATTTCTGATAGAGCTTCTATTTTGAAGTGCCATTTGAGCTTAATCTTGCAGTACATTTTATTTCTTTGTGTCCTAAACCAATGTGTTGTTTACATTTTGTGAAATGAAATTGAATATGTGGTCATTTTAATGTGTGGACTTTGAGCTAATGACTAAAAAGAAATCTGAACCCCGTGACTGGACATGACCAGCTGGGAACCAGTGGACTAACACACTTTTGTTTTTGTCTCTCCATGAAGTGTGTTGACAGTAACAAAACAACTGAATATCATTAGCCTTCATCCTTTTTCTCTCCTGTTTTTTTATCTTCTAGGTTCAGGACACGTCATTCATCCTGTGCATCGTGTACGTGCAGCCGGAGATCCCGGTGAAGCATCTGAAGAACCTGAACACAGCTCCCAGCTCCAAGCTGCTGTACCATCGTTTAGACCTGCTGGGTCAGCCCAGCTCCTGCCTGCACTTCAAACAGCTCGCCACAGTTGGTAAGAAAACAGCACCGGACTGAAGTCCACAACTTTATTTTTTATACAAAGTCAGCTCTAACACATCAATTAACATCTCTGACTGTCCCCCTTTTCTCCCCTTTCTGTCTCTTTCCCAGAGTCCCCCACAGTGATGTTGGCAGCTGGTAGTTTCTCCTCTCCCTATGAGCACCTCAGTCAGCCAGAAACAAAGCGCATGGTGGAGCACTACACCGCCTACCTGAGCGATAACACCAGGCTCATAGCCAACCCAGGCCTCAAGGTAAACAAGCATGGGACCAGCCTGTGGGTGCACACAGGGTTAATGTTGTTTACCCGACAAACACATGGCACGTAGCCAGCACTGCGGTCACGTTACAGTGCACACATATTCATATTCTTCTGTAAGTGTTTTCAAACACATTCGCACAAAATTAATGGGTCCCAAGATAGTTGTTTTGAAGTGCCTTTTAAAGCAACTTTAACTCATACATTTTACATCCAACAACAACTGGCTGCTTACATTACAGCTAAAATGCACACATTTCAAAAGAAGTTCTGCATCTTTAAGAAGGGGGACAAGCCCCCACGTAGTTTTGGCAGCCCGTGTGCATTCCTGTCCTGGGGGGAGTAGGGGGTTAGAGTTTGAACTCTAAGCCCCAGTCCCAGCTCTGATTCCCAGGCTAGTCTTAAAGGCCCCCTCCGGTGACCTCATCACCCCTTTCTGCCTCTCTGAAAATGGTACTGGGATGTGATTTTTCAGGGTGTTTTTCAGGGCTTTATGGCTAATCACATCTCTTTTATTCCTAAATACTGGGGTTTTTTTTTAGCCTTGTAGATCCTTGCTCATACTTTCATAAAAATATGTTTCACTATTCTGAACAGCAACACAGTAGAATCATTTCAAGTTTAAGTGTCTTCAAATTGAGTTACTTTTTATTTCTTTTTTGTTTGGGGGTACACTGGAGGCCAGCTTGCCAAAAGCTTTAGCCAAATTACATTCCAGGCAAACCCCAGATTAAGACTCTTACTTTTCTACTTCTTCCTAAACTTTTTTTTTTACCTCCTCCTTCCTTCTCTCTCTTCTTTTACCCTCACCGTCCCTCTCTGTGTCTCCCTCCATCCTGTCACCCTTTCTCCTCCGCAGTCCTCTGTCAGGAACGAGGTTATGGCGACCAGTCACGTCACGGATGAGTGGATGACACTAATGGAAATGAGTAGCCTCAACTGCTACATTGTGCGCCGTTACATAGCAACGCCCAGTGGGGTGCTCCGGATTTACCCAGGATCACTGATGGACAAAGCCTTCGACCCGACCCGCAGACAATGGTGAAGCTTACTTTGGAGGGTGTGAAGGGGGAGAAGAAGTGTGTGTATGTGTGTGTTTGTGTATTAGGGGAGCAAAAGGAGGTATGAGATAGCGTTGGGGAGGTAGGAGTTAAATGGAATGAGTATGTGCGCAAACTGCCGGCACATGTTTGTGTTTAAAGTGGTCAGCAGCCATTTCTGAGCTGAGTGAGGTTGAGGTTTTGCTGAATTGTAATGAGTTGACAGTTATCCAATAGAATATATAAGGCAAAACAGGTTTTTCTTCACTCAGAAGTAAATTTATATTTTTAAAAAATCTATATTTTTATATATTTATTAGGTTTTTAGTTGTGTAATATTATCATTATGGCAAGTTTTGTGTCATTAGGATGATTATCAGCACATTGCAGAGCTCTATCAATCAAAGCAAAAGGCTGTTTTTGTGATATCCATTAAAGGATTACATTCATAGGCTCACTTTTAGGCTTCAGCCCATGGAAAGAGTCAGCCCAGCTTTATCTGCAGTTTCAAACTTTTTTTGCCTTCTTTATTGAAACAAATGTAGCCTATTCTGACAGTTATCCACTATTTAATTTGTTCATGTAAATATGTTAGTAGAGGACCTTGAGGAAGGAATGATCATAATTATGATAATTATATGTGAACCTTGGAAAGGTTACAGGTGTTCTAACAGCTTTTTGTTGGTACTTTTAACTATGGATGAGATGCCTTCTTTGTATTATCAGATCAGAAAGTTTTTTTTATATTTTAATACAAAATGGCTAAAAAACCCAATTTGATAACTCAGGTAAAACATTTTTTGTAATATCAAGTATCCAAGCAAAAAATATTTATCTAAAGTGAAGTAAATTGGGACCATCATTAAATTGTGACAGTTCTTTGTATGCAGTCAAGACCTAAACAAACACACTATTGCAATTCCCCACAAAAAATTACTCTTCACATTCTCATGTTTTCCATAAGTACAGATGGTAAGATAAAACCCGTAAAAGCATCTCATCATATATCTCATTGACTTTATGAAATAACTCTCTTCCCATGATGTGCTATGTAGGTACCAGCATGCTGTGGCCAACCCCGGCCTCATCACCTTCACGGGCCCGTACCTGGATGTGGGCGGCGCAGGCTACGTCGTCACCATCAGCCACACCATCCACGCCTCCAGGTAAGAAGATGAATGTGTTTTTTTTTTTTAATCTTTTTTATCATGTTAATAAAAGTGCAAATTTCGAAAAAAAGCCTTTTTTTATAGAAGGAAAACCACAAGTTGAGGCTTGTTGACTGCTACAGATTAGCTGTTCTGATATTACCTATAGATTATTGTGGCTAATGCCAAATGCCAAATTTTATATGGCCGTTACTCTGAACATAACATCACTGAATCAGTTTACAGACCCCATGTCTCCTCTCGGTTTGTGCTACTGTTGCACACTGTTATTGTGAAGGAAATGTTTGCATTTCAGTGGTTTTATTAGAAAAGTAAAACAAGAAGTAAAGGCACCAGACCTCACAAGAGATATGAGTTTCAATTCATTGTTTAGCTGTCCACAACTTGACTCTTGGTAGACAGTTGGAGCCTAGCTGAACACTGTCGAGCATTTAGCAGCTATCAAGTCAGATATGCCCCTCAGGAGTTGGTAGAGACCAAAAACAGAGCTAAAAGTGAGTAAATAGACCTACATTTTTGTAACAAGTTGCCATGACAACTTAGAAAGGTTATGATATGTCAGCGTTGATTTCAGAGCTTTTTTTGCATCCTACAGTTGGCCAAAAAATGTGTTTTTGCAGGTTCAAACATTTTGTGATTGACAAATTTATACCTTGGAGATAAAATGATGAGCTCTGTGTATGTGATATTGCTCATCAGCAGATTCACTTTGGTTATGGGCCAAGAAATTTTTTGGGGGCTGTTGTCTCAGCCCGGAGGAGTGCAGTGTCTCTCAAGACAGATGATCAGATTTGAAGGAGGTGAAAGGAGACTACTGACCGTTTTTCCTTCAGGGCTGTTTAATGAGGAACAGATTAGCTCTCAGTCAAATGGTCTGAGCTCAGTCACAGTTATCTCAAGTATCTGCTCTTCCAAAAGTGCCCTTGAGCAAATCACTCTATTCTCGCCATCTCCTTGAGCTCCAGTGCAAAGACGTCAAGTAACACTTTGTGCTTCAGCCAATTTTCCGGAAGTTAAAGCAGAATGTTTTGAACACAGCCTCTTTGAGTCAAAGCCTGTAACTGCGGCTGAGATTAAAGTGTTTATGTTGCTAGTTCTGTGGGCTTAAAATGCAACTTAGCAACACAACACCGCTTACACCAGCACAATAGGAAGTGTTTACTGTGGTCCATGCAAATGTACACATAAACATTCAGTATCAGCGTGTGCGATAAGCAGGATTAGTGTGTTGATGACCGGCTCAGTGAGCATAACATTGCTCATCCTGTAGTCAGTGTAAACACAGATTTAAAGAGAATGTGTGAGGGTTTGTGTGTGATGTCCTCTGTTTATGTGTTTAATGGGGATTTTTTTGGCTGGTGTGGGGTAAATATTTATGTAATCATAAAGTTCTGCAGAGTAACCAACAGTTACTTGTGTCAGTATACAGCTTAGCGCACAATCACAGCAAACAATTTAACAGAAAAGTTGAACTTTCTTCTCCTTTGTGATGCATTTCTGTTTGCTCCTTTTTTCACTCTGTCTTCGTCTCTGTCTCCTGTCTTCATAGCTCTCAGATGGCTCCTGGTTATGCAATTGCAGTGATGGGTATAGACTTCACTCTACGCTACTTCTATAAGGTCCTGCTAGACCTGCTGCCCATCTGCAACCAGGACAAGGGCAACAAGATCAGGTATGAAGAGGATTTCTCTTGTCTACTGTTCCTATCTTCTCACTTCTTTGTAAAAAGTATTCCTTATTTCTTCTTCTTTTTCCTTTTATTGCTATTTCTCCTGAATTTCTTTGTGGCTGAGCTTCTGTTTTCACTGAGCCAGAATTAAACTTGCCGAGGGATGGAGAAGAAAAAAAATGAAAGGGAGGGGAGAAGAGATAAGCTGATTATCATGGCATTCCTGCTGGAGATGTGGCATAGCTGTTGTCTCAGTCCTACATACTTTCTCCAGCTTTTATGTCTCCTTTTTTGTTTTGTTTCATCCTTTTTCTCTCACCCCCTCCTCCTCTCCACTTCTTTCTCCTCTCTCTCTCTCTCTCTCCACTTCCTTCATGCTCTCTCTGTTGGTGTTCAGGAGCCATATAAAACAGGATTAGCTCGAAGGGGGTGTGGGGCAGAAAGGAACAGTATTTGGCAGAATGTTAAAGGAGTGAAGGGAATGGGGCAGTATTTTGCAGGTTGATTTAAGCACTGGGGAAAAAGAGGGATATAAAAAACAGTACTGGTATGACTAATTTAAGTTATGTATATTCTTTAAATGGATCCCCCTCTGTCACTCCGTCTGCAGTTTTTACTTATATTTGTGTGTGTACACTGTAGGTGCTTCATAATGGAGGACAGAGGGTACCTGGTTGCTCACCCCACCCTCATTGACCCCAAAGGTCACGCCCCTGCAGAGCAGCAGCACATCACACACAAGGTGAAGGCCCAGCGACTAATCTATGAATGCAAAAGTTCCCTTGAATAGTCCAATTTTTGTATTGATTTAGCTTTCATTTCTCATTTTGCCCTTCTGTCTTTTCGATGATAGGAGCCGCTGGTGGCCAATGACATCCTGAACCACCCCAACTTTGTCAAGAAAAACCTGTGTAACAGCTTCAGTGACCGCACCGTGCAGCGCTTCTACAAGTTCAACACCAGCATCATGGTAAGCAAGGGAGATGTTTTCAACATGCATGAATGATGCACAGGAACACACATGCAGACAGGGACCACAAACACACTCCCCACAGCCTCTAAGCAATTTGTGATTATGGGATAGTATAACACTGCTACCTTGTGGTGATGCCTGGTATTGCGACCTTGAATTATGCCTGTATACTGCAACTCTATTAAACCTGTGGTGTGTCCGTGATTAAGGTCTGTGGCTGTAAAGTTGTAATGGTACATTTAATGTAATACTATTTTATTTAGGCCAGTGTTTGTTGAACAAAGAGCAGATGGAGTTATTTATTACAAAGTCAAATCTAAGTTTGCAGAGGTTTTTTGTGTGTGTGTTTTTTTTTATGCTTTGCTTTATTAGGTTAGTTTAATTTCTTTCGGTCGTTTACCAACTAATATAACCCAAATACACACACACAAGCACACACACATAAACAAATAGACAATAATAATAATAATAAGTTATTAGTTACTCCTACCCTTTTTGCATCAATTGTTTTGTATTGTTCTCTTCAGATTTATACACTAAAAAATAAAAGAAACAAGCAAAACAAAATATATTATACATACCCAAAAGTACTCAAAATTTGTGTATATGTTCTGTTCTTTTTTTTGAACAAGTTCCTTTTAGTTGATGTTTTCTAGTTATTGATACAGTTTTTTCTTTATTGTCATAATTGTAAAGAGGCCTTATACCCCAGACTTTTTTACTTTCTTTTGAGTGAAAAAATAGCTAGAATCTATATTTCCTATGAAAAAACATGTTTTTTCCTGTCTTTCTCATAGGGGGACCTGACCAACCTAGTCCACGGTAGCCATTGTTCCAAGTACCGTCTGACCCGAATACCTGGCACCAACGCCTTTGCTGGTATCGTCAACGAGACGTGTGACTCTCTGGCGTTCTGCGCCTGTAGCACCGTGGACCGACTCTGTCTCAACTGCCACAGGTCTGTCCTTTACCAACACTTAAGATGTTAGATTTAATGGTTTGCATGATTGTTCAACGAGAACATGAGACAGTCCTCTGGAATTTGGTAAAGATTACTATCTGATGTTGCAGTGCTGCAGCAGAATCATTTGTTTGAATGATATTTTCAGTTAGGTCAAAATCCAACAGATACACAGATTACACATTATATATGTGGATGTGTTACAACAGATACTATTTACCCAAAACAAAACAAAACAAAACAAAACAAAACAAACCAGTGGAGCTCTCTCCCTGAATACTCTTGTTGTGTTTTTCAGAATGGAGCAGAATGAATGTGAGTGTCCATGTGAGTGCCCCCTGGAGGTCAATGAGTGCACCGGCAACCTCACCAATGCTGAAAATAGGTGAGTGCAAGACATGCCTGAACAACATACTGCAATATACTGCTATTCACAGATTTCTCGTGTGTTAAATTTAGGAACATAATAAGACTGAAAAGAAGGGGGGAAAAACAATTTGATTGAGGTAGTTTATCGAAGATATAACTGTTCTGATGTTGGCTGCGAGAGTAGTAATGTAGTGAAGTGTATTAAGTGTAGTCGTATCATATAGCACTAGTGCACCTAATAACGAGGCCAGAGGGAAGTTTGAGTGTTTAATACGAGGTTTTTACATTCATTTGAAATGACGCAAACTCCTTGTGGAATGGAAAATGCCCTAAGCTAGTTATAGAAATATTAACAATAATATTATAACTAAATCCCTCTGGTATCCTTTTGTGTACAGGGCTCAAAGCTTATTCAGTCTGCTGGGTCTGAATAGTGATTGTCATACATTCAGACATATTCACAATCATGACAATTAGGTCAATTTCAGTGTATTTAGTCCATAATATTAATTCATAGGTAAATTAATTAATATAAATAAATATTCACATAAATAAAAAAGAAAAGAAGTCACCAAAGATGTCCTGACATTTCCACATTAAATTTTCTGGGAGGCTGCTCAAATTGTTC
The DNA here is from genome assembly GCF_008729295.1 of Plectropomus leopardus. Classification (NCBI taxonomy): domain Eukaryota; kingdom Metazoa; phylum Chordata; class Actinopteri; order Perciformes; family Serranidae; genus Plectropomus; species Plectropomus leopardus. The sequence goes on from NC_056465.1 coordinate 12,982,912, forward strand.
CTATGAACGTTTAAAATGTGAAGTAGTTTCACTATACATTATTGTAATTCTGGCTGGATCCTTCCATTGTGGAATTGCTGATAAAGAAGGAAAAACAACAGCAAATGGTGCAGTGAAATAAATGGTGCATGTTGTTTTAAAAGTTACATGCACCAGTGCATGCACACAGAAAAAAAGGTATTTTGAGCCTGTTGTATGTCATGCCATTTCGCACTGATAGAGCTGTCATTCACAGTGTGGATACAGTCTCCATAGAATAACATTGTAAAGAAATGGACAAGAAAAATGGAGATATTCTTTAAACCCAATGTTCAGGTGAAAATCACTATTAATGTTTTGCTATTTGACTACCATAAAGGGGTTTTAATCATAAATTCAAAAAGTTGGCATGCTAAAGGTCTTAAAGAATAGTAAAGCATGCTGATTCAGTCATGTCTTGCTATAAGTTTAAATTCAAATTCCAAATAAACATTCATCTCTTTTTATCTAGTATGCATATTACAGATAAGATTTCACTTGCTGTCAGTGGTATTTCACATCAATCGTTCAGTATAAGCTTAAACATTTAATACATTCATTTATTCATTTAGTCCTTGTACATAAAAGTGGTGTCCTTTAAATTCCTGTCATATACATTTAGGATGCTGTGCAAATGTTTGTGGGTGTTTCCTCATTTCTCTTTTCCTCGAAGTATCTCTCTTGTCCTCTCAATCCTCGTCATCTCCCTCTTGTTTCACCCATCTCCTTTCATCAACCATCAGCTGAGTTTGACAGCACGTCAGTGTTTCAAATGCCAATCCTCCCTTTATTTCAGGAAGACGTGCAATTATCATTTTTTCGCTGTCGGATTTTTCCTCTGTGTTTTGTGTCAAGCTGCATTGATGTTTGTCCTTTTAAAGCTGCTTTGCATAAATTGACACACTGAAGACTTTGAGGGCTCATGCTTTGATTTCTTTGTACGTCAGATTTACTGTACCGTATCGCCTTTTTTGTGTTTCTTTCTTTTAAGCCTAATCATGTTTCATTCTAGGATTTTGATGGATGTTGTCAGCTGGATGTTTGTATGTTAGCCAAGAAATTTCTCTGACTGTACCTGCACCTTTCTCTATGTACAGCTTATGTGTTTTTCTGATTGTGTGTCGTGCAGGAACCCCAGCTGTGAGGTGCATCAGGAGCCAGTGAGTCTAAATGTGATCGATCCCAGTCTGCATGACACCCTGCCCCAGTGTATCAACACCCGCTGCAGCCAGAGATACACCAGCAGGTATGCACACTAAACACACATTCACAGTACACATTAACAGGTATAATAAATACACCAATGTTTGAAGCTTATACCAACACACTCTTTAAAGGCCATATACAAAGAGATATATTAATCTACCATAAGTTTAAGGGTGTATTTACAATTAAGTTATTGGTTCTTGTTAAACATCAGAAGCACAGTGCCACCCACTGGTAATAAATGGGAAGTATGAACCTTTCTAACCTTCTCAAATCTTAAATTTTCAGTCACTACGGAATCAACTCTCTCTCAAAAACTTTTTATAATAGTTGGTGCATTTTGAGCTCAGAAACATAACACTGTGCATGTTACAGATAATCTTCCTTGATGCACCGTTAAAGAAATATCAAGCTTTTAACATCAGAGGCTTCTGCCCGTATACATTTAACAGAATGGGGTCAGGGTTATCACTTTAGTCTCTGACAGTTTATTTTTTTATTTTTTATTTTTTTAGTATAAGCAAATAATACACATAAACTCACATGAAAACATGGTGAAATGACGTCATCTCACAAAAAAGAATAATATTAATAAAAAATAACAAATAAAAAACAGTCAGACAAATAATTATCAACAAAGTACATTTAACAAATTAAAAATAAGAAGAAAAAAAAGGGATCACTTCAGTAATTCAGATAATATTAAAAACTGAAATATATTCATGACAAGTATAGGGTATTTAGAGTTCTTTATAAGTCTTCTTTCCACACATTTCCTCCATTTCATGTTGTGTTGTGCTTCTTCGTTATGTTTTGTGGCAATCTTTTTTTCCATAAGAAATTGATTTACACTGTAATAAGAAAACAAAAAAAAATACAGGATTATTTACCAGTTGGCCCATCTCTTTAAACGTCTTTCAAATCTTTCAAATGTTTGCCCTTCAAGAATCTTGTATTTATGTATTTTTTGTTCTATTCCCTGTTTTAGCGACTGTTTTGGCGTGTTGGACTGTGAGTGGTGCATGGTTGACAGCGATGGTAAGACTCATCTCGACAAGCCGTATTGTGCCCTGCAGAAGGAGTGTTTCGGGGGCATCGTCGGTGCTAAGAGTCCCTATGCAGATGGCATGGGACTTCTAGGTGAGTGAAATGTGGATATGACTCTAGATCTGCACAGCTACTCACTCTAAAGACACAACTGCATCATTTATTCTTCAGTTGAGGTGGTTCCACAGTTATGATACAGTTATCCTAAATGTGCTGTAGTGCACCGCAGAGTAAAGAAACAAACAAGCAGAAAACAAAAGAGGAAAAAAGTGTTAGTTTATAAATTTTTTAAATTTCGTAGCTCAGGAATCACCAATATTTCAGATTTCTGTAAACTTTTCTGTTGGCTGGTTATTTTTCTTTGGTTCTGTTATCAGTTTTCAAAATGAGAAATGGCCATCTGCCTGCAGTTGAATACTTTTTCTGTGCCATTTCACACTGGTGAGAGAATAGAAGCGAAGTAGAAAATGTCTCAGCATGGCAGCGTGAGCTAGGATCTGAGCCAGAGCTGTTTGGTATTTAATTGTTGTATTTTCTATAGCCATCTGAAATCCTTTATAATTTCTTTAAACAACTCTCTGCCTGTCATTGCTTCTCCTCTCCTCTCTTCTTCTTTCTTTCTTCCACAGATGAGGAGGTGGCATCTTTGAACATGATCAAGAGTGCCCCCGTGGGTCCGGTTGCTGGGGGCATTATGGGGTGCATCATGGTGTTGGTGCTGGCTGTGTATGCGTACAGACACCAGATTCACAGGCGTTCGCACCAGCACATGTCACCGCTGGCAGCACAGGGTAGGAATGATAGTTGGATTCTGTCTCACAAATGCACACATTCAAACAGCTAAAATGAGAACATTTAAACTTCTATGTCAGTGAAGTTTAAACTGGAGTCAAATATGGTTGTTTAACATTTGCATCTATAATACATTTTGGTGCAATGGACAAAATTAACCCACAGGATCATTTTCAGCATTTTCTGTATCATATACATTCCCACTCATTGGCCTGTAGTACCCCTAAAACTGCAAGACCTACAGTGAAAACAAGTGTCGGTGCTTACTTTAACCTTCACATTTTGTTTTTTTCACATACTGGCATTTCTTTAAATACCGAAGCAGGAAACAAAGTTTTAAAGCAGCCTGATTAGCAAGCAGTGTGACAAGTGCTGCTGGAGCTAAACAGCTGACATTAGCATCACGCAGCAGCAGCTGCTGCAGCATGATTTGTGTAATTACTCAGCGTTATTGACTAAAACATCAAACAAGATTGCAACCTCATTAAAACTCTTGAGTCCAAGTCACTGTCGGTCTGATAGTTTGGTAAACAACTTAGGATAGATGGTGGAGAGTGTGGCTATATGCTATCGTAAGGCATTAGCATGAGGAATTGGCTCGTAAGTCGCAGTTTAATTTGTGTGTGTGTGTGTGTGTGTGTGTGTGTGTGTGTGTGTGTGTGTGTTCGTTCAGCTTCCTCTGCAGCTGTAGCTTGTACCAACATCGAAAACTAGCTGGAAAAGAAACCCTGTTATATGCAGCAATCAGCCAAAACATTAAAACCACTGACGCGTGAAGTAAATAACATTGATCTTTTCATGACAATGCCATGCTCTGCATGAAAACCAGGGCTCCTGGCATTCATGTAGATGCCACTTCACACACACCACCAACCCAAACATTGTTACAGACCAAGTTCCCGTCTAATGGCAGTGGCACACACTGATGTCAGTGGCCCCCAGCAGGACAATACACCATGGTTCAACGCATAAACGGCTCAGGATGTCAACCTGGCCTCCAAATTCCCCAGATCCCAGTCTGATCAGCATCTGTGGGACGTGGCAGTATCCCAGAGGTCCTGTGTCCATGCCTCAACAGATCAGAGGCCCCGTCGTGGACTTGGCTCTGACCTGTGGAGGCATGGACACAGGACCTCTGGGGTGTCCTGAGGTTCCCAGCATTAGGGCGTTGGCAGCAGATCCTTTAAGTCTTGTGTGCCAGGACCCAAGATTTCCCAGCATAACTTTGCATTGTAACAAGTTGATCAATGTGATTTACTTTACCTGTCAGTGGTTTTAATGCTGTGGCTGATGGGTGTAATTTATACTTGTCATACTTGTAATACTCCAATAATCCACTATATATCTTTTGGAATTATAGCATCTTCTCATCTTGCCACTTTTCTTGTCCTTGTACTTCCATGCTGCTCCAGAAATGTCAGTCAGAATGTCCAACCTGGACAACGAAAGAGATGAGAGGGATGAAGACAGCCACGAGGACAGAGGAATTAGTAAGTATTGTTAAATATAAAAACTGTTATCTTTAATTAACACTAATTATAGTGTTTTTTTTATGTGACAGTGCATGTATTGATTATGATTAAACAGGGCGTGCTGACCTGTGTGTTCTTTTTACTTTCAGTCAGTAACACTCGATTCATCGCCGCGGTGATCGAGCGGCATACTCACACTCCTGAGCGGAGACGGAGGTACTGGGGTCGATCTGGGACAGAGAGTGACCACGGTAAGACACTTTATCTCACACTGCTTACACATACTATAGATTAACAGAGGCAGAGAAGCTTACAAAAAAAGCACAGACGGTATCACCCTCAAAACCACCAGATGTTTGTGCTGTATTTTGTCATATGGTACATCAGCATTGATGGAACGAGGAATTCAGAAGGTTGCATATGAAATTTCCGTAATGCTGTGTCAAAGCAAAACTATTTATAGAATTTGTATTCCTTCATTGTGGTTTCACGGTGCTCTGTACGTTGAGAACTGTTGTGACTCATGAGGTTATGAAATCCTTTTAAGCCTGACTGAATATGCAATTAAAAATAAGTACTGTTTTATTTTATTTTAAAAATATTTAAAATATTTGTACATATGTTCTATATGTGTGTGTGGTGTGAAAGGGCCACAGCTCATCTTTAATTGTCCAACCCTGCACTGTTAAATGACAAAATAATTTGGGCCTGAGCGCCAAATGGTGATAGGACCCTACTGAAAAGCAGTCTTCTTATTCCTCCAAATAAGTTGTATTTTTGAGGGGCTAAAGGTGCTCGATAATGCAAACACACACACAGACATCAGAACAGATGAAAAATTTGATAAAACATCAGATGTGAAAAAATGGCTCAGTGGTGCTCCCTAGAACATTTCCACAAAAAGTAGCCCCTGCATCATGTTTCACCCAGATGTACAAAAAATGGGAGGCACATGTAACATCCCGAGACATATAAAAAAGTCTCTTGGAGCCATACTCTAAACCCAACAGGAAGTCGGTCATTTTGAATTTACTTTGCAGTTAATGTGCATTTTTTGCAATTTAATCCAATTGACCGCAATTATTTTTGCTTGCCAACTGAGGACCTTAAGACCAGAGTCTGCAGAGTCCGACTTTCACAGAAAACATTAGTAGCATCTGCCGGCATCCTGCCATTACCCCCGATGTGCACAAAGCTGCAAGGGCCCATTCGTTGATGCTTGCAACTTTAATTAACCTCAATTAAATGCATGCATGAAGCTGATAACTAAGCTGATAATCACTTGATAACTAAGTGAAAACAAGAAGCACCAACAGTATCACCAGCCATTCTTTTGTAGTACACAGCCTAATAGTAATTATATAGAAGTATTGATACTGCTTTAAGTTCCTTTCTAAGCTCTAGATGTCAAACATCATCATATTCAGCTTTCCATGGAGGTTATTCTTGACTATGTCCTGTTGTTCTTACACAACAGTTCAGTTTAAAATTATCTCAGTTTCTGGAAAATGAATCATTCATTGGTTACAAAACTGATGCATCCTGCACGAGCTCTGCTGAAATGTTGCCCTAGGCGGCTGAAGCACAGCTCTATAACTGTAAATTTAAAATGATGATGTCAATGTGGGCTCAGTTCTAGACACAACACCAGTTCTAAAACAAAAAAAGAGACCATTAAGGATTAGTCATCTAATCAGGGAGCTTTTTAAGCACACTGTGGAAGAGACCCCCAGGGCAGACCAAAATCATGCTGGAGGGTGGGCTTGGGAAAGCTTTGGAATCCCCCAAAAAGACATGGAAGACATGATTAACTTTCTGCCACAGTGACTCAGGCCCGGAGATGCAACAGAACAGGTATTTAAGTTTATTTTCTCCAAAATTAGGATCTTTTAATATTAGAACTGCCAACATTTCAGTACCCCCTATAACCACAAAAGGGTCATTTTGACCCCCTGCCACAAGAGCATCAGTAAGCCCAAATATGTCAATTCTTGAAGTGGGTAAGTTGTTCATTTTCATTTATTTTTAAAATAATAAGTAAGACTTGACAAAATAATAAGATTCAGTTTTTAGATGCTTAATAATTGTGCAATTGCTTTAAATCATTATAGAAAAAAAGAGGCATTTCAATATAGGTATTTGTTAGGCAAATGAATCACTACAAAAAACAAACAGCAAATTTAAACAATTAAATTAGTCTAGAAGAACATTGAGTGCAAGTTAAAAATGAATTTGGGATAATAATAGCCGATGTTACTGGCAATAAATGGCATAAAGAACTGGAGCGCTGTTTCTATGGAGAGTCAAATCACCCCATGTGGCAGTTGGAGGTATAAATGTTTGGTTTTTTTTCTTTTCTTTTTGTCCCTCAGTGCCAAATATTTAGTAGAAGATCAATAACATGATTCTAGGAAAAGTCAAGAAAGGAGTTATGCATTTGAAAACATGGGATAAAATAAAAACAGCAGTTCTAGTGGTAATAACAGAGGTAATAGAACATAAAACCATATCAAAATAAAAAGGTAGCGACACTATCAAAAAACACATTTGGGGCTCTGCTATCATCATATTTAAACTAAATGTTACAGCACAGTCCCACATCTACAGCTCGCTCTCAGTTCTTTGGCAGAGGTTCAGCTCCTGGCTTGTTCCTTTCATTATATCACAGCTCAGTACCTTGTTTTCTCTCATCTGCAGCTCTGGGAGAGCTGCTCATGTTTCACTGTAACTGTTTGTAGAACTTGTAAGTCTGACACTGGGTGAGCGTGGATGGACAGTTTTCACCCACATGGGCTCTTACCACCTACATATGGCATCACTCCACTTCCTGGCAATGAGTGTCTCCAATACCTGTTACATAACTGCTGATGACAGAGAGAACAAGGATGAAGTGGAAGAGAGGAGAGTGAGCTAAAGTGAGACAAAGACAGGAATAAGAGCTTGTCAGTCACATGTTACTTTAAGTATAGCTGTTAAATCAGAGAGAATAAAGAGATGTGAACGGGGAAAATTGTTTTAATTTGTTAGCAGGATGAGTCCATCTGAGGCGACTCTAGTGTTATTTTCTCTGTACTTCACATCTCTTTTTACAATACAGATCAACTTGAAAGCATCCTTAGTATCAAAGAAATTATTTTATGTAACATTTTAGGACGTCTGAATCCTCGTTCACACGCTGTAAGAGCAGCACCAACAGTGATTCATAAGCGCTAATAAAAAGAGCAGTCTACGTAAATGGACAGGAAGGACTATCACATGTTGCATAACTGAGGACAGGAAAGAAAAAAAAACAGAAAATGGAGGACAAGTGGAAAGATGTAGAGATGCGAAAATGATGAAAAGGGGGGAAATAAGAGTGAAATGTGAAGGCACGAGGACAGGGACAGAGAGGAAGATGAGTTGAAATAATGGAAAGAGGGGGTGTTAGTCCATCAGGGATTAAAACAAATTCATTACTAAGTTGATGCTTCAAAGTTGCTGCTCCTCTCTGCTTGGTCAAAGGTGTCCTCCTACCACAATCCACTCACTCAATACTGCTGAAGGGTATGACAAAACACACACGCACACACACACACACCATGCAGATCACTGGAGGATCAGAGCATTAAATCTGTTAAGTGAGTGACGCACACATACAGAGTGCTGTTTGGCAGAGCTGCAGTATTAGCTTAGAGGCAGGTGTTGGAACCAGCTATCTAATAAAGAATACTGCATACATGCGTTTTATCACCAACTTAAATCCCATACGCTTACATTATGAAGTTCATGTTTATACTTGCAACTGTTCAGTATAATCAATATCTACAGAGAAGAGGAGGCAGATATTATATTCATATTGAGTTTTCTGTGCCTCTGCACCAACTGCAGTCATTGCCAGAGGCATTATGTTTTCTTGTAACTGCAGCATCTTAAGAAAGCCTTAAGGGGAGTGTCTTCAACTTTGACACAAATGTCCACTTGAACTTTAGGATGATCTGATCAGATTTTGATGATCAAGGGTCAAAGTCACTGTCACCTTGCCTCCATCTCATTCTTGTGAATGCATTATCTCAAGAACAAATTGAGGGAATTTACTCAAATTTGGCACAAACGACCACTTGGACTTGGGAATGAACTGCTAAGATTTTGTTGGTCAAAGGTTACTGTGACCTTGTCTGTCTCATTCTTGCAAACACAATATCTCAAATCGGCCATAAGGGAATTTTCTCAAATTTGGCACAAACATCCACTGGGGCACAAGGATGACCTGATTAGATTTTGGTAGTCATATCATGGGACACTGTGACCTCACAAAACATGACCATAACTCAAGAATTCAAATGCTAATCATTTCACACAAATGTCTATCATAATAAAATGACGAAGTGATGACAATTTATAACCAAAATGTCAAGGGTCGGCTTCACTTTGACATCATAATGTTCTGCAATAATACTTGTCTGGACATTATTCAACACCATAATTAAGAAACAGAAGTGGAGATATTTGGTTAGATACTAAACTCATGATACTAATCTTGGATGTCCATCTTGAAACCGTGCCGATTGTATACATCATCTGCGCTGTCAGGTTGACAATGTGGGTGAAAAGCATCCATGATTTAAAATATGCCGCTTCTTTGCAACAACATCCATATTTGATGCATTTTCTACTGTCGTGGCTACATGTGAGTCTGGACAGACACAACTTTAACTGTAAATGCAACTTGACTGGTTTACAGAGACATACAACCATAAGGCTTGTGCATAAACATGAAGAATATATTCATTTCCATTTTTAAAATAACTCAGAACACAATGTTTAGGAGTCACATGCTTCTAGACCTGTTAGAAGTCTAGAAGCATGTGACTATGACTTAGAAGTTAATCATGACACAGAATTATTGAATTAATCTGAAATTTATTCGATCATGTAAAAATAAAAGGAAAGAATGAACATATAAACAAACAAATTATGAAAAATAAATGGTATTAAAGATATTTAATTGGACATATTTTTTTCTAATTTTTGATTGGGGCACTGTATTAGAGATCCTAAAGATAAAATTGACATCATATTGAAAAATTAAAGCACTACTTTGACATTTTGGGACATGCGATCTTGCCAGAGTCAGATATAAAGATTGATTGGTATTGAAGTTTTCATCCGACTCTTGGCAAGAATAACTGCATGTAAACTGTTAAACGGTTCCTTCAAATGGAGGTGTATTAGTCAACATGCCATTTAGTTTGTTGCAGACTTAATTGCTCGCTTTAAATGTCAGAAAACTGTCCTGGATGTGTTTCCAGTAGTTAGACTTGTCTCGTCTCTATCTGAAACTAAAAAAAATAGATGGATAAATAAATGAAAATGATGTTTATCTTGTCTCTCCACATTTGTTGACATTCAGAGGGATTTTCTTCCCTCACCTGGTGCAGCTGAAACTTGTCCACAGCACACAGTTAGCTGTAGGCCGTCTAAACTCTGGCTCTTACTTTGGGGAAAAGGGGGATAAACCCAACTGAAGTTGGCATCTTCCAAGTCTGGATCTTCTTTGAAGTCTCCATCCCTCTCTTTCCTTTAAACCCTCCCTTCCTCTCTCCTTCTCTCTGCTTCCTTCTTTGTCACTCCCTCTGCTCATTCCTCTGTCTCTACTTTTCTTTGTCAGCTTTCCTTCTTTTGGTATCAAAGCCCACCTAATCTTCCGAGAATCAGGGAGGAACATTTCTTAGCAAGCTTCTCATTTTGACTCTAATGCAGGATTTAAGGACACCCCGGGGAACAGGACAGGACGTTCACTTCTTTTACATCATGCCATCACAGGACATAGATTAACCTTCTATTATATTAAACTATATCACATGACATACACCACTAAACATGACAGGGAGAACATGAGAAAGGCAAGTTATAGTGGCATGACTAAGAAGACTAAGATGCTGTGTTCTTTTGTTGCCTAAACCAAAGAAAGTAAACTTAGAAAGAAAATGTGTCTTTTATCTTTACTGTAACTTTATTTTGTACAAGACTGTAGGTATTTAACAAGCAGCATCGTACATTGTAAACGAGCATAAATTGACTAGCTGTCATTAAACGCCCAAAACTGAAGCAGATGAGTTACCTATCGCGTCATATTTCGATGTGACTGGGCACTGACTAAGCACGGTATTTCACTCTGAGCAGTTTTGGGATATTGGTTTAAATGTGTTTTTTTTTTTATTCCAAAAAGCAACCATTATATGAATGTTTTTGTTTTCTGAATAAAAATGCACATAACTTAAAAAAACACCTCACATAATAATAAAAATTTTTCACAGAATAAGGGTTTTAGAATACAAATACCTGGGCATTTGGGTGGATCAGAAAAGTACATTTAAATTTCATATTGACACACTTGCAAAGTAACTTGAAACAAAATTCTGGATACTTATACAGAAACAAAACTTGTTTGTTTTCTGTTTTCAGAAACAAATTTTCCTTTGTTTTGTAGGAAACAGATCATTGAGGCTGACTTTTTATCAGTCCTGGATTATTGTGACGTTATCTATCGACATGCTTCTGCCTCAACTCTCACTTCACTGGACTCAGTTTATTACTCTGCACTCAAAATTCATAACTGGTAACAGTTACTCCACCCATCATTGCATTTTATATGATAAGGTGGGATGGGTACCTTTATCTGTCAGAGGAGATATGCATTATTTTTTTTTATTTATAAAGTCTTAAAAGGCAACATGCCACCATACCTCAGAACTTAATTAAACTGGTCACACAGTAATTATTCTGCACGTACAAGTGACTGCTTAATGCACAATTTTTGACTTTGGAAAAACTGCTTTTAGTTTTTCTGCAGCATCTACCCTGGAACATCTTACAATGTACATTCAAACTCAACACAATAGTTTCTATGGGCCACTTTAAAGCTGTGATTACCAATTACTCTATGCTGTTCGGCCTGATGTTGTTTGTACTTTCTTTGTGTCTCGCGATTTCTTTGAAAATGAACGCTTGCCCTCAATAATTTGTCGAGATTTAAATAAAGGTTGAATGAATGAATGAATAACTCAATTTCAACCAATATGTCAGATAGAAATTTATAATTCTAATGTGATGATTGAATGAGTTGTGAGTGAGGATTTGTTGGTCATCATCGGGCTGTGTTGCCATGAATCCATCCCAGCTCTCGCCTCTCATTAATGAGGAGAAATGTTACACAATGTATAAATGTAATACAGTCTATCTTTAATATAAGGCATATGGCAATGATGCTGATTGAGGATGATTATGATGATGGCGTAACCCTATGACAGTTTTTTAACTGTGGTAAACATTCAGTTAGGAGGAGGCGCATGTCGAAGATTGTGTGTTACCACATTAAAAAGACTTAGTTGACCGAAGCTTGGAATAAATGTTTTAATATTGATTTTTCATCTTTTCTTTTACAGTGGTTGTAAATGGGCTCTGGCCCAACACCACTGCCATGGTTCAGGCTCGGGTCAAGCTTAAAAGAGAAATAATGTATGTTCATGCGGGGTTGAGCCTGATTTTGTGGGCCCTGATCATAGCTCTGCAGAGCATAACAACAACCTCAAAGCTGCTAGCATGGCTGTAGACTTGTTTATGAATAGTTCGGCTCTGTTCTGCTTGCGGATAGGAAATACAAAACAATGTTTCTGCTTGATATTATGAACTCCCAAACTCCCCGGAGACGAATGCTGAGGGATCGGATGTGTTTACTTGACGGTTTTGGTGTTTAACTGTTAGATGTTAGGAGATAAATTTGGCCATGAGGCCACACAAACGTACACGCGTACTTCAACCCACCTCCTTCTCCCTACACGCCACAGAGATATGAACCCCCACTGACACACACACACACAGGCTCGCAAATAACTTAGTTTAGAATCTCTGGAGGTTTGATGTTTCATCATCCAAAATGGCAGTAATTTTTCTATAAATATAATCATTGAGTACGCAGGCTTTAATGGTTATTTGCTCGACTGTAGTAACAGATTGATGTTCCCATCATGCAGCATGTTAGTTTCACTTTAGAACTGAAAAAAAAAAACAAAAAACGGCACTAAAGAAATTAAGGGAAATGGGTTAGTTTCCAGATCAACTCCCAAATTTAATTTTTTTTTATAGTCAGACCATGTGTTTCAGATGGATTTCATGGTACTGAAAGAGATGAAACCCATTCAGCAGATGGAGGCTCATGACAAATTTGAGTTCAAGTGAAGAAAACACTGAATAAAGCCGGAGCCTGCAAGGTTTAATGAAAATGAACTGCTGCAAGAGTACATGTGCAGTGATTTCAGTCATCACACACTTGGGATTGTGACAACCTAAATTGTCACTTATCAATAGAATGTGAAACAATCAGATATTGCTCTCTTTATGTTAAATCTGTTTACTTATTTTCTGACCCAGTAATCCCTTTTTTTATATGACAGCAGTACCTCCCTCCCACTGCTCCACTTACCAATGTATCCTAACTGCCATGTTGGCTTATGTCTCCATCTCCTCGGGCTAAACGTATGCTCAATACATGTAGGCAAGCAGTCATAAATATGTATGCTTCTTTTTTTTCCCGATCGTATGAGAAAGCTAAAATGCCCAGTGGGGATATTTAGTTGTCGATGCTCCATCAAACAGCTTGTACTGCTTTCAGAAACATTGTTATGTTACTGTGTACTCACATGAATGTTTCTGTGTTGAATGTCTATGACTGGAGCGCGTCATTTGCTGAGTAGTTTCTTTTATCGTGTCCTCCCTTTTTTTTCCAATACTCAGCAGCTACTCTAAACTCGTACACATGTACAGTAACTGTTAGGTGCTTTTTAATTGCTTTACCCTTCACCATTGTGTTTAAACTTGTGTGGGTTCTGAGATATTGTCTAAAAATCAAGTGTGTAATTGTCCCCACAGTCAAATGTAAGTGTAAGAGTTTCCTCTAAGGCATTCAGGCATGGTTTCATCACCATTTTTGGCTCATGACCCCAACTTTCATGCTTGGAAGTTTTTGTGACCCCAGATGTCAAGTCAGCTGACCAAATAATTTCTTGATAAAATTTTTAATAATTGCTTGATTGTTAAAGTCACTTATTGAGCAGATGATATGGAGTTTTTCTGTTTGTTTGTTTGTTTTTTTATTGTTATCTTTTACTCTTTTTTGCCTCTGCCCTGATGATAGCTGTGGCCATAGGCTTTATGTTTTTGGGTTATCCCTTCATCTTTTTTTCTTAAACGCAATATCTCAGGACTGCCTAAAATCAATTTCTTCAAATTTGGCACAAACGTCACTTGGACTCAGCGATGAACTGATTAAATTTTGGTTGGTCAAAGGTTAAAGGTTAAGGTCACACTGACTTTGCCTCCATCTAATCTTGTGAACACAAAATCTCAAGAACACCTTGAGGGATTTTTCTCAAATTTAGCACAAACGTCCACTTGGGCTTGACAATGAACTGATTAGATTTTGGTATTCAAGGGTCAGGTTCACTGTGACCTGACAAAACATGATTTTGGCAATAACTGAAGACTTTATGGGCTAATAATGACAAAATCCCACTGAAATTTCTAATGGAAAGTTTGGAAAATTCTCCATAGAGGTCACCTAGCATATCAAACCTGAACAAAAGTTTGAAACCCTGGCTACAACAATGTTGGTGCAAACTGAAAAGATTTTGTCAGTTAAAGGCTTTATTTTGTGAAACGAGTTATTGCTAGTCCAGTAATACCGACATTTGCATGTTTTTTTTGTCTCCAGGTTACAGCACCATGAGTCCACAGGAGGACAGTGAGAATCCACCGGGAAACAACGACCCACTCTCGGCAGGTGTCGACGTCGGCAACCATGACGACGACCTCGACCTGGACACGCCTCCTCAGACGGCAGCGCTGCTCAGCCACAAGTTTCACCCATACCGGCACACGCATACACACCACCACCCACTGCACACGCACACGCACCACCTGCAGGCGGCGGTCACTGTGCACAGTGTGGATGCGGAGTGCTGATCTTCAGCGCGGCACCTCTTTTTTTTCTTTTGTGAAAGACTATTTTTAAAAACATCTGTGCTTGACTAGACAGCACACAGTAGGTACTGTCAGGATGGACAGAGGGAGAGACAAACTGGACTCAGTGTCACTGGGCCGCTGGGATCTCCACCATGAATGGATGTTTAGCTTCATATGGGTATTAGCCTCGTGGTCTCATTGTGCCAACATCTCCATCTCAACACTTTTTTATTTCCAACCCACTGTAAAACTGGCAAATGTACACAGTTTTACACCCACTGAGAGTGATCAGACCAGTAAAAATAACCAAATGGGATTTTTTTGTTTGTTTTCTGAAGGAATTTGGCATTTGGGACTCTTAAAGAGCACAGAAAAATGCTGTTTAAGCCCATTCATTGCGGAGAAGACACATCTGGAACCCGAAAAGTCTCGAGGGAATGGCAGAGGCTTTGGAAGGCCAGAACAAACACTTTATAGGACCAGAGGATAATCACATTTAACATAGAAATCTAGATGCTGATTGGACCCTTTCTGCTCCAGGGCTCCACCCCGGGCTCCCCGTGAAGCTCACTTGTGTTGAGGGGCAGGAACGGGAACAGAGCAGTCTTTACACTTGTGAAAACGAGTACTGCGTTTTCACACAGACTGGAATCTAATGTTGGATTCCGTCACGGATTCTTTTGCAGCTTTACCCCCTTTGTGTCTGCAGATAGACACTCCACGGTTTGTTTTCTTTAAAAGTGGCTTGGGATGATATTTGGACATTTTTGTGAGTGTCTGTGAACTTCAAAGAGCAAAAACAAAACTTCAATGGTTCACATAAATACAGGAAGAAACACTTAAAAAAGAGGAAAAGATTATTTTTCTACTATTTATTGAAGAGGTAGATTTTGGGGGACAGATGATTGAGCAGCTGCCGCTAACACAAACGAGACAGGATATTAATCCACTTTCTTTAACAATGCATCACATTTAGGGCTCATTATTTTCAGTGTAAAAATCTGTTTCAGTCTAAAAAATCTGTGACTGATCATGTTTTACCAGAAATATATTCTGAGCTATCATCTGCATCAGAGGAACCTATTTACTGTATAGTACAGTAAACAGTGTCTTCTTTAGGGACAAGCAGGGACCTAAAAAGAAAAAAAAACAAGCCTTAAATCATATCCTGTCTCAGAGTATTTAGGAAGAAATGATCTTTGACATTTAGCAGATTTTTCTGTCTGTATTCGCAGTTCTCAATCATCGAGGTCTTTGTATTATTGTAAGAAAAGACCTACTGTGCCGAACATCCTCATTCTGCACATGTCCTCTGTGTCAGGAGGCAGAACTTCCACGCTCGCTGGCCTTTGTAAGCCTCCTGGGGACGGAGGAGGAAAGAGAGAGAAACTAACACCAGCAAAACATTCCTGGCTTTAGTCACTGTTGGAGATTTGGTGTGTGAAGATAATTGGGGATCCTCACAGAAGCGAAGTGCTGTCCCCTCTATCTACCGGAGTGAAATAACCAGTACAAAAAGCTGCCCCCGCTCCCGTTTCACCACAACTTTTTTTTTTTTTTTCATCCTCCAAGGCCAAGCTGATAACTGTGTGGATGTTTGCTGGTTTTGGTGCAAAGCAAGTTCCAGTGATGCTCAAGATGGAGTCTCCTTCTCATCAAAGAGAGCGAAAGAGGGAGAGATGCTGCTGTTGTTGTACAGAGGTTACACCCATCTGTCGGCTCCTCTGTGGTTAACCACTCAAAATGTATTTTCTACACGTCTCTGGTTTAACTGTTGTGTATAAGAGAGAGAGAGAGTTTGTGTGTGTGTGAGAGAGAATGATTATTCACCCGGAATATTTTTATTGAATGCGTTATTGTTTTTTTTTTTCAACATAGCATTAGAGAATTATAGGTGAAATTATTATGATTGAGAAATCCACTTATTTTTATTCCGATGAAGAGTCACTCGACCCGATCTGCGCTTCGTGGGTTTGATTGTCCAACTGGTCAGAAAAAAAAATCCTGTCAGTGTGGCATCCGTTTATTTCTGGGTGCCAAAAAAAATGTCTATTGTTTTTCAGAGTCATTATGAAGTGTAAATACAAAATCACAAATAGCTATTATTAATGTCCTGTACACTCCATTTTTTTATGTTGGTAAAACATGATTTATGCTTCAAATGATGCCCAGATATTCGGGTTTGATATCTTGTATGTTCATGGCGTTTCACTATATTTTTGATGCCTTGGATGTCTTTTTTTGTTTTATTTTTTAGAGTTATTTTTCTTTAGGTCCATATTGGATGAAAGTCAGTACTTGGAAAAAATAATACACACACTTTTTTTTTGTTACATTTTAGAGACTTTTAGTTTTCAAAGTTTTTATCATGTGTCTTCAAAATGTTAAAGAAAACTCATCTCTCCGTGAGCTCATTTAGATTTGAAAAACCACAACGGTACTACATCTTCTCACTGAGTCATGACCAGAACGACACATTGTAGTACTTTGGTTCTGTTGCTACTTAAGACTGTCAGCCATGTTTATTTACGGTTATTTTAGTGTTTCACTTTAGCAAAATATTTACAACTCGTAGCAGCAAGAGTGCAAAATAATCTGACGCCTCTGGTAGAGCAGAGACATTAAAACAAAGTTATATTTCCATTCATGTCAATGTAGCCGTCTGCTGTTCTCATTAGATGAATAGTGGCTTTAATGTTTCTCTCCAGATTTGTATTACAGAAAGGTTAATCATCACAGTTATGCCATTCAGACCATAAACAGTTTTTTTTACCTGCAGTCATTTGTAACAAAAAAAAAATCTAAATTGTCCAGTTTTGACCACTTCACATTGCACACAATTTTGCTTCAGTCCGTCATCGAAGCAGTCTCGTAGCATTTCAGGGCAATTTTTGGATCAAACTTAGTCTTGCAAGTATATTTCGATGTATATGTGTCGGGGCAAATTCCTTTTTTTCAAACTGAGTTGTCAAAAGTGTTTCTTCTCTGGAGAACTTTAAACAGTATTTACCAGCTGTTGTAAACAAATATATGTGTGTATGTGTGTGTGTGTGTGTGTGTGTGTGTGTGCCTGCGTGTGTGTGTGTGCGTGCAGAACACTCTGAATCGCATTGATAAATGTACTGAAGGAACATGTGTACATCACTCCCCCTCATGTATCATATAAAGTTATCAAATTGAGATTTATTGCAATGTGAATGTGATAAAAGTCCATTTTACACTTAAATCATCTGTCTTTGTTTTTTTTCTTTATCCTTACTCAGTTTTAAAGATCCGGTGTCGAGGCTTTGGGGGGATGTTTTGGCAGAAATTAAAGATTATATAAGTAATATGTTTTCTTTAGTGTTTAATCACCTGAAAATAAGAATTTTGTGTTTTTGTTTCCTTAGAATGAGTCGTTATTGTCTACATAGAGATCGCAATGTTGCTACAGTAGCCCAGAATGGACAAACCAAACACTGGCTCTAGATAGGGCCAGTCATGTTTTTTTTTGCGCTGGCCACTACGGTTAAAATCCCCTCCATTATTTGGAAAAACTAATTTTCTTAAAAACATGCAACTGCTTTGTTCAATGATTTTACTCATTTAAACTGCTGTCTCTGTTTGTTTTGGAGAGGAGGAGAGCTCTGCAGCTCCCTGTAAAAACCTGCTGAACAACTGACACTGCAGACATTTGAACTGGAAGAAGTTTCAGCCAGTTGCAATCTGCAATCCTCACCACTAGATGTCACTCTAACACACTGTTGGGTTCATCTAAACTGAGGCAAATACTGTAGTTTGGCTTCTTCAAAAGTGGCTTAACTTATTTAGGCTATCATACTCTTATCAGGCTAAAATAAAAAAAATACTGTTTATCCCCTCCAGCTAATTCTTTTCTTTAAAAGTAGTATGATGATTGATTTCTTAATCCTGGATGAAGATATCTTGACTAACAGTGCACTCTTATTTTGAAATAAAAAACAAAATAAGTAGAGTGTTATTTCCAGACTTTAATTACAGTCAAACAATTAGATGTAACCATTGGATTTGGACAGTCTTCAGTGATATTGGGTGAAGAGACTTGTAAGATGCAATCTTCTTATGAAATGACACCTTTTTGAAATCTCTTTATCGCATGGATCATTTCCAGCAGAATGAGTTCTGCAGTTGATAATTTAATTGGCTTTAGCTTTCAAATGGGAAATTCCCATTTTGGTGGAAAATTAAATGTCATATTCTGGCTTCACTTGATTTTTAACAAAGTTTTAGTTGACTTTGTTTCTTTTTGCTCACAGTATCTCCAAATATATTTTGTAATATGTATGTGTAAATATGTGTATATAGAGTATATATGTAGGTAACTCTTGCTAGCCAGCCAGCAGTCAAAACAACTGCACTTTTGCATGCCTGGGTTTAATGTCTTGCTCTGTCAACAATTCCAGGTGCATTTTTAACCATCTTAAAAGAAATGCACAAAAACAAAAAACAAACCAAGATCCTTTTCACAGCAGACATTCTGACATATATTAGGAGTGTGAGCTAATATACTACAGGCAGGATGAGGACGTGATTTTTTCCCTCTTTTATAGCTTTTACGCTCCGACACAGCAGGGGGCGGTATGCACCCCCACGAGTTTGTTTGCACTCCGCCAATAAACACAAAAGAAGAAGAAGCAGCGGGAGCCGTTACACCTGTGTTTGAATCTGCCAGCGACGAAAAGTCAAAACAAACCGCCATGAAATTGATGTAGCCAACCCAATGCAGGTTCAAAATGATTCACGTTTAGCTACTTTTTTTTAAAAGTGTGAACTTAACAACAGCCCCGGAGACTAGCTTGCTTTTAACACATTAGTTTAGGCCGTCGTTTATGAAGTTGCTACGACTCGCAAACATGTTAGCTAACATTGCCGATTTGCACATCCAGGAGACACGACTATCACCGGCGGCGCGTTTCTGCCCACTTAATGATTGTAAGTACAACATTCACTCTCACTTTAACTTTTTCTACGTCAGCTCATGCCTCCTTCGCTTCCTCTGTGCACAAATTACGCGCTAAAGTGTGCATACTTGCAGAGCAGCCAGTGTCGTGCCAAAAAGTGATCAGTCATAGCATGTAAATACACATAAGTTGATGTGCGCGGTAAGAGCATAGGTATGTCTCTGTGGAACTTTAGTGTTTCTTCAGACCCAATTTTCACGTGTTTGCGATTTATAGTTTGACCAGACATGACATTAACGCGATTATAGACAATATTGTCTTTCCCGTTGTTTGTATGTGTTTACGATGTCTAAAACCTTTTTTTATTAACCTCCTTTTACCTGTTGAAATACCTTTTGAAGAGCCAATACAACACATAAAAACCTGCCAAAAAGTGATTGCAGCTCCTATCTTGTCACTAAAAGGTTGCTGGTACTCAAGCCTGCTTCTCAGTATTTGTGGCATGCTGTCTTTAATACACTGACCATGGAAAAGTACCCCATACAACCCCTTTTTAAAAAAAGAACCATCCCTTTAAATCAGTAGGTAATGTAAAATATAAACGTTTTTGAATTAAAATGTAACAACATGCAGCAGGGGTCACTATTTATATTATATCTGACTACACAGTGAAACATTTCCAACATACATTTAAGCTTAAAATGTTGAATTATGCTGACCTGTAACAAAGTTGACGGAAACCGACACAGATTCAGTCCTACAAGCAGAAGTCTTCTCAGAAGTTGTTGCTGTGATTTAGCTTTTCTTGCAACTTATCTCACTTCATACCAGCATTAAAGTCAAAACAGAATTCGCTTTGTAGTTATTAAGGGCTCAAATGTTGCTAATTGTGTTTTTGTAATGGCAGTAGGGGGTATTTTGTTCTTAGCATAGGAGGTCATGGGACAGGTCATCCACAAACTGCACACAGTAAGCCAGGAGGATTATCTGCAGGGGCTTTTGTGTGTGTTGTTTCAAAACCTGTCCCAGTATTCACACTCACAGACAGCAGAATAATGTTGTAGGATGCCCCTCCAGCCTGTATTCACTCTCTAGTTCAGGCAGGGACATTTAGGACACCTACACTGGAAAAACGCTGCTCTTCAGAGGCTTTTTGGCCTTGTTTGGAAGGGTGTATTTTTAATGACGTAGAACTGGGATATCTGTCTGACCCAGTAGTTGGAGAGACAGTTTTTCAGCACTAAAATCCATTGGAAGTGTATTTGACGATATTGGTTTTTCAGAGCTGATGCCGATTATTAATAGTTAATGAGACCGATAACTAATATTTGGAACAGATATGCATTTACATGCATTCATTTAAAAATGAAAATCTTTCTGTCAGTAATTAGAATTATAACAAATTCCAACACAAAACTTTGTTTAAATGCCTTTAGCAACAGTTTAATCAAAACTGAAACTTTCATCATCAAATAGTAAGTTCCAAGCAACTTTATTTTTTTATTTTTATAAAATCCTGTTGAAATTTAAATAAAAATGTAACAAATATAAATAGCTCCCTGGGGTTTTACAAAAACAAAACTTTCTCCCATACTGACACTTTCTTTGTACCTTTAAAATTAATTAATTTTATCTGGGATCATTAAAATAAAGCGCCGATACGGATAATCAGCAAAACGCCATACATCAGCCCCAATAATCTGCTATGCTGCTAATCTGTCCACCCGTAGTAAAAATAAATGAAATTGTTCTTCAAATAACTTCTGATAACGGTCTCAAAAATTCTGTTTTGATATTATAGAATGTTTTATGTTTATGTTTATGTTTATGTTTTATAATTTATTTCTCATTTATTTCTTTTTTGTATTGAGTCACGAAAAAGTATGATTTTCATAAATCTAAATGTCTTTTGTTGCTACCCCACCGCCATCCGGTTCATTTTATCTCTTGACCCGTACTTCAAGAAATAGGGCATTTCAGTCACAATCTGCTCTTGGCTAAACAAGAGGAGTGTGTTTTCCAACGTGTTTCAAGCTGTTGGCCGTAGGTCATGCCGTTTGTGGGTGAATAGTGGTACATACTGCCTGGAAGACACCATCAGTTATTCATGAGGCCTCTCTGTACATACGGTGTTTCCTCCCAGGGGACCTGGGAGACGACCACAGATGGAGAGACAACATGGTCGCAGTAATATAATAGTGAGGGCAGAAGAGGTCCCCTTTATGAATCACAGTATATATTCACAACCTGTTTTTAAAGATTTACGCTAATAAGCAAGCTTAGGCTGAAGTGCTGAGGAAAGGTAGGGAATTAGTGGTAAAGTATTAATAGAGGGATTAACACATTATTGCTTTGTCTTTTCAGGAAATGTGTCAGCAAAGAGGAAAACATAAAACAACACTAGCCTCGTCATTTTAAAGATCATTACTTTTTTCTGTAGTATTCCAAGCAGTTATTTGCATATGTTTAATTTTGTTGTCCAATTTGAGAAAAAGAACTAATTTTGCTGCAGATTTGTGAGAGATGTGATATTAGGTTTACTCGTGGAAGTGAGGTTGTATGAGGTACTCATTCATGGTCGGTGTATTACATACAGTAGAAGCCGGTCGGCATGCCCTTAGTTTGGAGATGTAGGCTGGAGTCTGACATGCAAGCTAAGCAATGTGCTGCTGTAGACGGGGGCGCATTTTATCCACCTAAAAATAGTCCCACTTAAGAAACATTAAAATATAATTTTAAGTGTACGTTTTGAAATATTTCACCACTTTCCTTTACTTTCAGACAGTGATTTTCAGCGGGGAAATGAAGCCACTCTCTTCAAAGTCAGATTTTTACTGAGAAAATCACTGATTTATAGGGCTGTGACAGTAACTGCATTACCTCAATACTGCGGTTATGTGATGCCTACTGAGGGAATAAGCTCATTACCGTCATTACTGCTTTTTTTTTTTTGGCTGGTGAAACTTGAAGGAAAGCATATGGTGTGTGATATAAAATATAAATATAAAAATCATTGTGTCGTTATCATCATTAACTTTCTTCCGTATGTTCAATGGCATCTGAAGAAACAAAACTTTTTCCACTTTTTTCTCATTCAGCTTGTGCAAGGGGCAGCGACAGTCCATCATGGGTGATTTCTGTCTTGTGTGTCTTATTATTTCTCTTCTGTGGTATCTATAAACAAAGAGTGAAACTCCACACAATGTCCCGCTAACATATTTATTGAATGAATAAAACAATGTTTCGTTACAACAGACCTTCATCAGGTATATCAGTAAACTGCCAAACTGCGGTAATACGTTACTCTAACACCGCAGTGACAAAAAATCCATACAGTCATAGCTCTACTGATTTAACGTTGCTTAACACAGGAGCTGCTGGTCTACTGCTGCCTCAAACAGTTTGTTTGTGCTATTGTGTGACTATGGCGTTAGCTCTGATTCAGCAAAGTCACACAATAACACAAACTAACTGATCGAAGCAGCAGTAGACCGACAGCTCGCTTTTTGTCAGTGGAGTGGTGGCTTTGACGAGAGCATAGATGGGGAACTGAGGCTGTAACTGCTTTCTTGTCTGAAAGGGTGGTCTGATGGAAAGGTAGAGCACTGAAAATACTGTTTGCACTTGTAAACTGTTAGATTTTTTTTAGGTGGTGAGAATACATTTTGCCACTGTCCCCCAGTCCACAGCAGGACATTGCTTAGCTTCTGTGTCAACACAGCTGCTGCTTCTCCAAACTGGGGGCATGCTTACAGACATCCACTGACTACAGATAAATACCCAATACAATCCCACTTTAAAGAATGAAAGCTATTCCTTTAACATAGGGCACACTAACATGCTACAACTTGGTTGACTGCAGTTTTGTTTAATACTCTATTTTATTCAAAATGGTAAAAAGTTGTGGATCTCCTGCTGTCTCTGCGTCAGTATGTCGTTCAGTGTAGTTTATAAGTGTATTATTCTAATATTAAAAGAGACACTTAATTGTAAATGGAAAGGATTTAGTTTGAGAATATTTTCACGCAGAGCACCTGTGAATTTGCAAGGTCAGCCTTCTTACATACTTCTGTGTGGTCTCATCTTTTGAGATATCACATTTATTTGAATTAAGTATAGACTAGAACACGTAATGTGTCTTTGGCTTTTTCAAGATCAAGAGTGCAGCTAAGTAAATTGTTTCTCCTTGAGATGGGAAGTGAAAGTAGAGAGGGCCGTGCTGAGCTCTCAGTTTACTGAACATCAGCAGGGAAGTAGTTCAGCACTGCTGAGAGCTGAGGGAGAGAAGGAGCTCTTCCCACATGTGCCTGTCAGACCTCCTGTCGCCATGTCCCATAAACCTTATCAGTTTGTTGGCATTCATTCATACCTCCCTGACATGGCCCTGTCTTTGTCTCTTTTTTGCTGTCACTCTATCTCCTCAACTCAACCTCTTACTCCTGAGCTGTCTGCTGCTCCCTGCCAGGGAAACGCTGTGAATTAGAGCACCGAGCTCGGTGTCCAAGCGCCCTCAGGTCATTTCAGTCAGTCTTCGCTCTGCCAACTAGTACAGCAGACATGCACTAGCAGCATATTTTGTGCGGTCTAGAGTCCTAGTTTCCCAAATGCATCTTAGCAGTGTGACCATCTTAAGTCTTGCATGCAAGCAATTTAAAATCTCTTTGATGGAGAGTGCTTTCTAACGCGTCATGTAGGGTTTGCTTAAAATATGTGGAAAAGCTGTGCAAAACTTAAACCATACAGCAACACTGAAGGATTTCATGTACAGTACAACTTAACAGTGTTAATACCATGCTAACAAACCTTTAGAGAGATCAAGCCCATAAAGAAAAGTACACACTAGGCTCATACACTCACAAGATGTGAACAAAAGGTAATGTTCTTACACTCATTTCCTTATTATCTTTTAGCAAAAGTAAGACTGGATGCAAAACATCCTCAATACAGCCTCTCCAGGATGAGGTTAATAGGAAGATGAAGGTCTGTATTTTTGACAGTGTTTAATATAGCGCTGTCTGGATTTCTAAATACCAGGGTGTACCGTAATACCATGATACCACCCATGTTTAGTACACACTCGCTTTGGTTGAAAACAAGGAGCATTCACGGTAAAATACATGCAACTTTTCATTATACACTTGCTGGCCACGTAAGAGTAGCTTTCCTGAAGAGGTATGCTTATGACCACTGTAATTAGGACATGAATTGGGCAGGGACTTCTTGTGCATATTGTCCCTGTGGGTTCAGGTCAGCTGTTTTTAGTAGGTCACATGTCCCTGAATCTCTTCTATGCTATAAGAGAAAGGAAGCCCCGCCATCAGACTGCACCTATGATCGTTTATGAGAGCAGAGCTCCAGGAGGCAGAGAGAGCCCACAGTCGATTTATACATCTTGTAGAGTGAGATGTTCATAATCACACTGCATTATCATACAGAATATCCACACACGTGTATATGCTTGCCGTCAACTCCCACGTGCAATGTACCACTTTGCCAGTTAGGGTTCACCCCCCCTCCCCTCCCTTCCTCACGCCTACTAAGCTCATCCCAGGTGCCTGCTTTGCCCGTTCAGCCACTCTGCCCACCCACGCCCTCACACACTCAGTCCCAGCGAGCAGCGGCGAACGTTTTCCCCGCTTTCTTCTTCTCCTCTCTACTCCCACCCACTCCAAAAGGCTGTGAATCACTGGCTGACACGCTGAAGCACCAGCAGGGCTCTTGTGTTTTTAGATGGAGAGGGACTTACATCTCTCTTTCTCTTGGTTTGTGAAGCAAAGCCCATTATTACAGGGTTTGACTTGCACTCAGGTACAACGCTGTGCAGCTGTAGGCTTACATGGGTTAATGCATGTGCGCATATGTGTGTGTTAGAGTGTGTCTGTTAGTGTAATACGGCGTGCGTTTGTGCCAGTGGGACTGAGAGAACAAATTAATTGTTCTCTCATGGAAACGTTGTTTAGCACTTAGTGGAGTGATTCATGCATCTCCAAGATCAGCCTGTGCAAGTGACAGGCAAGTCCTTGCTGTCTTTTCAGAGAACCACTGCTCAATGATTCATGTCCCCCAATCTGTCAGCACTCACCGACTATTGTATGAGCTGCAGTTAGATCAAAAACGGACTTGTCCTGAATGCCTTTCAGATTAAAAAACAAAAAAGTCTTTGTTTAAGCTGATTTGCAATCGGACATAAAAGATATCTTGCATATTTATAGGGTGAATGTGTGTCAGGTGCATTTCTCTCCTTCTGATTGCAGGGGGACGTCGGTTTTTGATTTGTAGTGCATGTCTTTATGTGAGGACGTGATAGAGTCTTTACAGAAACAGCCTGTTGCTGACCAGAAGATGTAGCCTGATGTACCAGGAACAGGATTAAATCCTGATTTTTTTTTGTGTCTGGGTTAAACAAGTAATAGTTTTTTATAACATATCAGACAATGGTGCCCATTTAAACCTCTCAGATCCTAAGAGGATGTCCTCATGTGGCTCTTTGTTTTACCCAGATGGGCGGATTATGATAAAATAGGCCCTTGGGCACGGATATGCAGAGGGCCCCACCACCTCTCCTACAAAGGAGCAGGAAGAACAGACTTCGTGGTGGTTGTTTTGTGTTTCTGAAGCTTTTATGCATTTTTTTGTGTTTCTTAAAATCTCTTTGTGGTCATTTTGTGTCTCAATGTGGTCTTTTTGTGGTCAATTTGTGTCTCTTTTTTCACTTTTTGGTCTTTTTGTTTTTCTTTGTGGTTATGTTATGTCTCTTCGTGGTCAATATGTGTCTCTTAGTGATCATTTTTTGTCTTTTTGTGGTCATTTCGATACTCTTTGTGGTCATTATGAAAGTCTTTGTGGTCATTTTGAGTGCCATTTTGCAGGTGCCTGTGCCCAGTAGGCTTGTAATTAATCCATTCATGGTTTGACCAACAGCACAAAACTGGAAGATACAGAATTCAGTTTGACTCTGGCTTAATAAAGTTTCGAGCCCTCACTAGAGGATGTTTGGCTTGAAAATGACTGGAATGATTGACTGATTATCAGAATAGTTAAAGATATATTTTCTGTTGATTTTCTTGAGCTCAAGAAGAAGTCACTTCTGTTAGCATGGCATCCTGCAATACTCTTTCTCCTTGAAATGATAAAAGCTGATATCATTGCCTTTTGGAGGTTAAGTCATTCGTACTGTGGGTTTCATCATGGCGAGGGAGCGTTTGTCACCCTTTGATTTGCAGGAGGGAATATGTCTGTGACTTGGATTTTTAGAGCTTATGACTTAGAATCAAACTGACACATAAAGATGTGTTGAGTCTTACACGAAAAAAAATGCTGTTCTTCCTCTGTTCCTTCTGTCTAAAATGACTTTGAATGTCCTTGTCGTTGGTCTTTTGCACTCTGGAGTGAGCGTAAGCCTGATTGAAGCGTTCTTACAATCGGTGTGTGTCAGTTACACTGGTTCAGCCACTTGGCAAAGTGAGATCATTTTCACCCACTGACAACTGTGATTGTCTGGACTCCGATCTGCCAAGAAATGCTTCACACAGATGGCGAGAGAGAGAACACGGAGGTTGGATGATGGAGGTTGATTTCTCCGTCTTCTTACAGGCCTCGGCATAATCGCACCCTGAATATTTCCTTTTTGTGGGTTGATGTGTGCTTGCTGACATGTTTGTGGGCCTACACAAGTGTGAATGCATCTTTTGGGTGTGAGTATACAGTGTGTGTGAGTGTGTGTGAGCGACTCATGCAGCCTGCGGAAGCTACATAGGCATTGTGAGGACTCGGCAGGGAGCTCTGTTCCCTTTGTGTTTGCCAGGAGCAGCTTTCCACCCACGGTGGGCAGGCAGGCAGGCTTGGTTGGCTGCTGGTTTGGCATTCACTGGATGACTTGGGTAGAAAGGAGGGAGGGCACGCAGCCATTCATGGCCACATTATGCACATGGGGAACAGGAAAGCTATGATGGTTGAGAGATATTCTCCAGTGAATACCTCTCTCTCTCTCTCTTTCTATCTTTGACCAAAAGAATAAATGTGTTAATTGGGCTTCAGAACAAAAATAAAAACTGAGTTTCTCATGTGCTTCAGTGTGAGCACATATTTACTAAACTGCTGTCTACAGTGTACTAGTTTACAGAGCATAAAACACTTGGCAGACTCAACATATAGGTGATGATATCTTCACTCACAGGATCAGAAGATTACAGTATTAAAGCAGGTAAGGGACTGTACTTTAGTTATCAGAGTAGGGGGTGGCTGGGGTGTGACTTTTTTTTAAATCTCACGACCCTCCCTGGAGCTAAGTCATTTTGGCTGAATGCCGATACTGATATATGCACCTTTGTTTTTTCACCGTATTGCAGAGAACATCAAGTCTCTCCTGCTACTGCTTTAACCTAGGTTGTGTGTAAAACATGCCATATGTATTCTTTTGTAAGACATTTTAAACAAAAAGTTCAGAATTCATCACACTTTAACAGACTCTGATAATGCTCTCCCTCAGACAATCCTAATGATAGTCAAAAAACAGGGAGAATTTGACCTTTTACAACTAATTTAAGCTGCATAATTGAAGGGCCATCTTACCGCCTGTCATACTGGCAGAAATGTTCATGTCTGGCCAAGGCTAATATTTAATTTTAAAGCTGTTATCTGCGGATATAGATAATGTGTTGATATTGTGCATCCCTTTTCCTGGCCTTTGAAAAATTGTTTTTTTTGTAGTTTTTTTTAAAGCATGCCTTTTAACCTTTTAAAACCTGGTGCCACTTTTCTTGTGCTGCTTTCAGATGCCTTTTGCAAGTATTTGAACCTTTGAACCTTGAGCAAATTGGTGTGATTTCTTTCAAAAGATGGGGAAAAAGGCAAGAGTAACTTGACAAGAAATGTCCCACAAATTGCAAGAAATTGGTAGATCAAAATTTTGTTTAACTGTATTTATATATTTATAATTAAAGTTATTTAAAAAAAAACTTATTTCAATCAGTTTTTAAGTTTTGTTTTTTTTTTTTTTAAAAAAAAAAACGTTTCCGTTTTTCATTTTTATTTATTTGCGCATTTTAAACAGGAAATCCGCTTTTTTCCCCTTTGTTTTTGACAGAAATAAAGCCAATTTGTTCAGGTTTCAAAGAGTTAAACTTACTTGCAGGTTTGAAGGTTCTGATATTTAAAACACACGCAAGAAAAAAATAATAATTTGAAGTGTAATGTCACTCTCTATGCCAAATCCAAAAACACAACTCCCTCCTCAGCGTTTAAAAAATAGCCTTTTTAAAGTGTCCCCCCCGTTTTGCACCACCCCGCTCATAAATAACGAACAGTCCCTTAAAAACATCAGGCACTCACTAAAAACTGCCTCCGTGCGCGCTACACTATATGATGGTGTTATTAGCTGATTTATTTGGCTCCTTTACATTCAGCAGACGGTTGGGGTCGCCAGGAGTCCGCGAGGTGAAGTGACCATGGAGAGACCATGCGAGCCGCAAACTGCACATTTAAACTCACAACTACTGGCTACCGCCTCCCACCAGTTTTACCCTAAAATAAGTAAATAACGCACATAATGACATAAAATCATCCATCATGTTTTCAGTTTTACTGTTTTCTTGAAGCAGCTGAATGTCTTATGACCAGCAACAAAAACAAGAATAAATACACAAGTTAAAATGTGATAAATAGGCAAATATATAGATAAAGGAAGTATATAAATAAATGTTTGATTCTAATAATAATGCATAGAAACACATCACTTGTCCAAACTGAAATAGTCTCTTTTTGGCATGACATTCGGGATATGTTTCTCTCGCTCTTTCTCTCTTTAACGCACAGACACACCTCCCACCTGCTCTCTCTCTTTCCTCTCTCTCTCTCTCCCTCACACTTTTCATTCAGCTACCCAAGATGGCGGCAGCCTCATCCATCCAGCCGCCGAGCCTTCACTCTTCTCTAGCCGGGGAGAGCGCACTTTCCCCGGAGATGGACAGTCCCGAGAGCCGACAGCAGGAGGATGAGGAGCCGGCGGCCGCGCAGCCCTCCGACTCGGAGATTAGCCTCCGCGACCTGCCGGACCTGGAGCCGGAGGAGATCGAGAGGAGGCTGGCCAAAACTCGCCAGGAGCTGAGCAACAGGAGGAAAATCCTCATCAAGAACCTGCCGCCCGACACCACCAACCAGGTACGCGTTAGAAAAACTAAAGCAAAAGTAGCGCGGCTCACTTAGTTTCCAGTTTTTACGCACAGTGATGCTTATTGTGCGTCCGTGGCGCTAGTTAATGTAGTTTGCACTGACCATCGCACTTTTAAAATGCACCTTATTGTGCGGTGATAATACAGACCTCGCATCTGATGCTCTATAGTGACCTTAATGTACCCCATGATCTGCTATTATTTAAAACTCATACCACTCAAAAGCCACGTCTTTATAAGGAACTTTTGTTTTAAAGTTTATTTGAGTAGATCCCAAATTTACTATTGCATCTGTCTAACAGGCTGTTGGATTTTTCTCTTGTGTAGTTAAAACAAGTCTGCCTGTCATATGTGTAAGTCTGCATACTGTCCAATGTATGTGAGGAAAGAAATCCCCAACTGATGACAATATTGCAAAACTTGCACTAAATATTGATTTACTTTTATATTTACATTTGTGACGTAGACAGACCTTAAGTCATTTTATAGATGTTTTGCACTCATTTGACTCGACCTATAAATGTCCCTTTGAACTCTGAAACAGTGATGGTTAATGAGTGTTTTTTAAGTTGCTTCTTTGAAAAGCTGTATGGGGCTTTGAAGATTTGCTGCTTTTTCTTGCAACATGAGTAGATACTGTGGATGAAGTCCCCCGCCTCTTTCATTCAGGTTTACCTATCACTGTAATTTTCCACCAATATTAAAAACTAGCCAGTTATATGGGATTGGTCAAGTCAGAAAAGCAGGAATGGTTTTGTTGACGTGGGTGGTGGTGTTCTTGCGAGCAGCTTGGCATTACAGATTGACACCACTACTTTGCTGGATTTTTTTTAAATTTATGAAGCAGTGCATTGATACAAACATAAGTTTTTGCCACTGACAGGTAGCATCTGTTGTGATTCGACTTTTTCCTCGTAACATTTTGCAGCATAAATTTTTACATGTACAATGATAATCAACAGTGCAGTCAGCTCCCCTCTACAGGCGATATTGCACGGTTAAAATCCTCACCTGTGCCACTTGTAATACATAAATACTGTTTTGAGCAATGTAAACAAGAGTTACATCTACTTCAGCTTGCTCTGATTATGTTTTTGAAGACATGATTGATAAAATCCACAATTTCTAACTTAACATATTTACACAGTTTGCTGAGATCAGATTTCGGTAAAGCAGAGGAGTCAGTTTATTGTGTTCGTTTAATTTACATGGAAGAACTTTGCATGCGTGCCTCTCGTCAAAGACCACAGTGACATCACTGTTTATAATTTAAAGACCTTTTTGGCTTCTTCTGCTCCGAAGTGCCATTCATCACTTGTGTCAGCATACAAAGCCTCCATAAGGGGCTGATGGTGTGTTCCTTCAAGCACCAAACATTCTTAGAGAGAGGCACACTGCCAAGGAGAGCCAGCACTCTCCCTGGTGTTTGTGTGTTTGGAGTGTGTGTTTAAGGAGAAAGGGAGAGAGAGGGAGTGTGAAAGAGTGCGGCTGCATGGTGTTTGTGAGAAATGAGAAACAGGGGAGAGAGGGGAAAAGACATTTGGAACAGGTGAAGCTACAGAAGTGGAATTTCTCTCTCTCGCTCTCGCTGTATTTTCCACATTATTCATGTGTCAGAACGAGGGTGATATGTTTAGTGAGCCTGAGCAGAGCAGTCGGGAGAGCAGAGCTGCGTGAAGCGTGCCCTGCTGAACGTGCCACATGAATTTATCTGTTTAAAGGAGTAGTTCTAGACTCTTTCTCTCGGGGTCTAAGTTGCTGACTGGTGGTGATACTGTTGAAGTTCAGGCCGCGTGTCTGCATGTGTGGAGATTTCTCTGCGATCCAGCAGCTTGTCAGAAATGTTAACGAAAACGTCTTAAACCACATAGCAGCATACACTCCCAACACAATCAATTTAATGGTGTGTTTAAAATGCTCAAGTTGCTGCATTCATTTTCTTTGAAAGGCTGTGATGTTCCATCACAGAATCTGTAGCCTGAGTTAATGTCCGTTTATTAGCAATAGTGTTTCACTAATTTGTTGATTAATGGGATTGCAAGCGAAATACAAAAAAAATTATAATAAATTATCTTATCACCCAACAATAAGAAACATTTTCTAATTCCAGCTTCTCAAATTGAGTAATTTGCTGATTTTCTCTGTTTTATGTAATATGAATAATTTGAATGAATATTCTTGGTGTTTAAACTGTTTGTTTGATGAGAAAAAGCTGTGAAAATATCTCCTGGGGCTTCTGGGAAGTTGCTCGGTCCCGTACAGTAATCCAGTCATATTGAGCTGAAGAGCTTGTGTTGACATTACAGTATCTTCCATAAGGTTATAGATTTATGGCGAAGGAAAGACGTCGGCAGTCTTACATGACCTGTCTGATGGACTCAACAACGCCTTGCAGACTCCATCTCCCATTCCACTCATAGCCGTTGCCCCATTAGAGAACACTATATCGTAGATTGGATACACTGTATGTGTGTGAGTGTGAGGAGCCCATGGTGCACTGTGTCAAATATATGGCCCTGCTGACAGTCCGCGTTGCAAAGAGAAGTGGGGGGATGGGAACAACGGAGAGAAGAGTGCAGTGAGAAAGGAGAGATGCGGAGACGGGAGAGTTGGCTGAGAGGAGAGGAAAGGAATTAGGGGTGAAAGAAGAATGTAAAGGAAGGAGAGTAGAAAGAGGTGGTTGAGGGACAAGCAGGTCCTAGCATTTTACTGATTAAAAATCCACTATTAAATCAAATTCCTTTTTGAATCAGTTATTGGGTATAATTAGGTGTGAGTTTAACATTTTAAAGGTATAGATAACTAAAAACTCAAAGATTCAACTCATTTGAAATCAGCTTTTCTTGAGAGAAGCAGTTATTATTATTAAAGGAAGCACAGTTACAATAAAGTTACAAAAAGTAGTTACTTACATAATGATAATAAATACACTACTTATATAATAATATTTAATAAAATATGGTTATCAGGAAGTTAAATAAAGTACATCTATAATGAAATTTTAAAGATTATTGTTATAATTAAACAAATCAGAGCAGGACCCATGGTGCTTTAATTTTGAAGGACCTGGTTTGTTCTTCTGGAAGTGTCGATGTTTTTGTTGTGGAGATCTGGTCAGCAATTGCATGTTTGTGTTAGCAGACAGTTAAAGCGTGAGCAGGCAACAAACAAACCTTTCTGCAGGTCAAATATTACTAATATTTGCCAGTCGCACTGGTGCTCCACGGTCACAAAACGTGACTAAATAGTCATGAACGGAGCTCTGCAAATACAAACACATGCCTCTGCTGCTCACACTACGGCCACTATCAATCACTAGGTTAGACTGTTACTGCAGCACCTTTAAACATGATGATCAATTCACTGTAAGCTGGAAACACACTCACAGCTCTCCAGTTCATACATTAATAGTATTTGCAAGTCTTTGTGGTGCTTCATGGTCGCAAAATGTGACTAAATAGTCACCGTCTGGTGCCCTGCAAAAGCCCTGCTTTGTGTGTGTGTGTCTGTGAGAGGCAGACAGCCATAGAAGAAAGCGAGAGAACCAAAATACTGGTGGC
Source organism: Plectropomus leopardus (assembly GCF_008729295.1). Lineage (NCBI taxonomy): Eukaryota > Metazoa > Chordata > Actinopteri > Perciformes > Serranidae > Plectropomus > Plectropomus leopardus. The sequence continues at coordinate 13,016,094 of NC_056465.1, forward strand.
TTATAAAAACAATGTGACAATTAATACTCGATGTTCACAATATAGTAATTTTATATACTGCATATGGAACGAGTAAACCAGCTGTAACCTGTAAATGAGATGAACAGCCGAAAATATGAAACTGTGGTGACCCACATTATAGAGACGTTATAGACATTCACCAGAGACTGCTGCTCTTTTAAGAAGCAGAGTTCAGAGTTGAGAGAAGGGAGTTCTGGGAAATGCAGTTTCAGGGTTGTTATTGACGCGGCTTAGCCTTACAGGCTTGTTTACTGTGAGTTTGTCATGAGCTTGTGTTGTTGCAGTTTTGAAGTGAGAGTAAACGGACTGGACTGGACTCAGTGTCTTCGTTTTGTAATTCCTGCACTCCCACAAAACGTTAATATGTATCTGAAATATTATTTACCTTATTCCTGACGGCGCTACTGTAGAAATGATTATGGGTTCAACTTCCGGTGGAATAGTGGAAGTTACAGCAAGCTAGTTCATCGCATTGACTTCTATGAATGCTAATCTTGGTGGCTAACCACTAACGGCAGTTCTTTAATAAAGTAACAGCAAATGCAGCTTTAGTATATATTTTGATATCGATTCATCCAAATGTGTGGTTAAGGACGAAATTTATTATTATTTTTTTAAAGATTATTTTTTTGGGCTTTTATTGCCTTTAATCAACAGGACAGTGTGAGTGTGAAAGGGATAGAGAGAGAGGGGGAGACATGCAGCAAAGGGCCAAGGCCGGACTCGAATCTGCGGCTGCTGCGGCGAGGACACTGCCTCTGCACATGGGGCGCCGCACTATCCACTGAGCCACCAGCGCCCTAAGGGCGAATTTTAAAATTGAAAATTGAGATTTTCGCCTCCACTATTAGTTCCCAAAAAAGACAGTCTTGTCATTCATTTGGAACTAGTTTCATTTTTGAGGCGTCAGATCTCAAACAAACCACAGTCCTGCAAAGTTTATTTAAAGGCTGTTGCAACTAAAGGACCACTTTGTTTCAACATCTCAAACAGAGGCAGCAGCTGAAGGGGAAATGCGTCTCACTCTGACATGCACGAGACCGCGTTAGCCCACAAACAGCTGGTAAAAAGCAGCCGACATTAGTGGAAGCATTTTCCCCCTGTGTCCTGTAAGGCAGGACAGTGACCCGCAGCATATCTGCAGTGTTTCCCTACAATGTTAACAAGACTAGAGACCCCTCGCCATGCCGAAACGTTAGCAGGGTTTTGAGTAGGACTGCAAAGTACACTGTATCTTTTCCCTCAGGAGGTAGAAACAAACTTGCCAAACCCTCCCGATTTTCTCTCCCAGTTTCCTCCCGACGTTCCATCTCTCCCCGTATTTCTCCCGATTTAGAGCCCGCGACCACGTGCGCAATCTCCACTCTCTTTGTCTCCATCTCTCCGTCATGTCTGCTCCTATATACGAAAGAGGGAAATTTGACGGAACACCCAACAACAGCTGGTTAGAGAGTAAATACTGAAAATGCACAAAAATAGTTATTGTTTTGTTTTTATGAAACGTGTCTGTATACAGAGGTGCACCAGGTGTGTGTGCGCATTTGGATACTAGAGCGCAGCTCGTGTGACATATTCCTGTCCGAACCAAAGTAACTAAGCCCAAGAGATTAGTTTTACTAATTTCAAATACTGACAAAAAGTGGGTCTAATAAAAACATCACACAGCTGATCAAGAGATCCATCAGAGCAGACTGAGAGCAGCGCAGTAACAGACCTCTCGTCCAGCTGCTCTCTGCTGCACTCCTTGTTATCAGGGGTGGATTTAGTGATTTGGGGGCCTGGTGCCCCAGCCCAACTGCCTTGCTTTGATTTCCCTCATTCTCTAACTCTGAGTGATGGTGGGCTGTTGGCAGCTGTAGAAGTCATGCTGCTCTCTAAACCCTCAGTGTAACTAATATAGATGAGTGCAAGTGATGTAGAAACACTGAAAGCTGTTTCTGATACAGTTGCACTGCATATTGCCAAAGATAAAATACCAATGAATTCATGTAAATATGTTTTGTGAAATAACTGCAGCCTTCAGTGTTAAAGACAAGTTTGCAGCTTGCACTTAAACCCCAAAAGGGAAATTCAGTTTACTATATTAACAGAAGCCGTTAATTTTTACTGCTAAAATCAAAAGCAAAACTTGAGAAATTTCTTGTAATTTGAAGGAAAAAAAATTGACTAAAATCATAAATTGCGTTCAGTGTGAAAAAAACAGAGATTTTACTTTTAGGCCATATCGCCCACCCCTAGTTTGGTACTGCAACTACTGGAAACGCTGACTTCCGGCTCAGCACTGGAATTCTCGCCCATATTTCCCAAGTCATCCTGGGGGCTAGGAATAAGGTGACTAGGATTACAGGTGTAGCATACCCTTTACCCTTTACATTAAAATATTGATACTGTGCACTAGGGCTAACCCAGATGCTGTTAAGCCTCAAAGCTTCAGCCACTGCCATGGTCATCAATGTCCAAATTGGTAATCGAAGCTTCGATTTCTGTTTTGTTTTTCCACTACTAAAATGGTGGAAAGGAGGTGGCAACTGTCAGACACAAATGATACCAGTGTTCACAGTGCAATCATCAATCCCCACTTGGAGCATTAAATTGGCAGTCTGCTAAGGAAAATGAACAGGTGAGATGATTTGCAGATGGTTATTGGCTATTGCAAACTTTCTTGAGGCATTTTGTGCCCCTTAATATCATTCTCTGTCCTCCTGCGTTTTTTGTAGGTTTGTAAATGCAGCGCAGACGAACTCTTCATGAGTTTTTCCCCCTTAGCTGCACTTTGTGGAGTTTGAGTCACAGGGTTTATAACTTATAAGTCGATGCCATCAGAGCAGATCAGATAGATGGATGAGAGGAGCAGCTGCTGCAGAGGCAAGTGAAAGCAGATTTTTAGAACGAGGATAATGAACAGTCAAGTTTCACTTTCACTGCACCTGACGTTCTGCTGCTCCGTCTGTGCCCAGAGTACGGTCTGTGGCTAGAGACTGTGGTCCAGTGAATAATTGAACAGTATATATATTCCAACAGTGCTCCTAATGAATAGTCCAGGTCTAAAAATAAAAAAAAAAACAATATATGGGGGCAGATGTTAATATTTTAGGGGGCTTACACAAATAAATTAATGTGTGGGACACCCTGGAAACCCTTCAACACCCTGTAAACTTGGAGAAACTGCTTGCAGTAGTCCACCTTTTCTTCCCTTTCTCTAACACTTTTCTTTCACACACATGCAGCAGCACTACATCCTACATCGGCTTGGGTGTGGATGGTTGATTCGAGTGTAGGGTAGGAATATGATTGAACGCTCTAATCTTTCTCCCCCATTTGTTCAGTAAACAAAGGTCAATGCAGCAGAACCAGAGATGTCATACTCTTCCTTGTCAAAAGCTGATGCACACATCAGCATCACGATGCAAGTCATAGCTGCTACTAAAAACTTAGGCTGCTAGCTTCAAGCAGAGATAAGAAGTGTGCTGCAGAGGTCTGGTAACCTCACTTTCTAACTCCACACCTCCAGAGTTTTCTTTTTCAAACTTATAGACTTTAGCCCCAGACAATCCTGATTCAACTGATACTTTGGGCAGTTTATCAGACTTTGCACAGCTCGGTCTGGAGCCACAGAAGACTTGTAAAACTTTTTCACATATGTAGTAGTACTTCCCAACTAATAAACAGAACTTGATGTGTCGAATCGGTGCACTGTTGGCATTTTACCAAGGGATAATAGACATTCAGCACTGGCTATAAATGAGAAGCTGCCACATGAATGTTTTGTACATTTTGTTTAAGCAAAAAGAGAGAAATGTTTCACAGATTAGAGTCAGAGTGTAGTGGATCAGGGAATTTTTGCCACCTGGAGTATCAATTGAAAATTGAATTTGCTGTCAACTAGACATTTGTTGGTATTATCCCTCACCTATTTCCCGCATGCTAAGTGAAGTTGGGCGTAGCTCTAGTGAGAGCTAAAACCAAGTATTGAGCATGAATTTTGCCCCTACCCCAACTGTGCACCCCAGACTCCACTTGAATTTCAAAAAGAATAAAAATGATATTTAATCAAATCCAAGCATGTAGTGTAAAAACATTTGCAGATTCACCGGAGGGTAAAATAAATGTGGGTTGTGTGTGTGCATGGGGAGGAGGTTAGCCTTCTAAGGACTTCTGTTAAGTTCTTGAATTATTCAGTTTTTCAGAAACACACAAAACTTCTGCAAGATGTGCATGTGAACATATTTCTGTTCTTTGAACACCAGGCTGAGAGTGTGTGTGTATGCGGTTGTGTTTGCATATGTACAGGTAAACACAAATACATGTAAATGTCACAAAGCAGCGTGCGCTTGAGCTGTTCTCTTTCCACCCACTCCCTCCTCTCGCTTAACATGCTGTGATGTGTGTGTGTGTGTGTGTGTGTGTTTGCATGTGTGTGTCAGTAGCAGATGTTCATGAAATCTGCCCCTGCGGACAGTGGGCAGCCTTCATCACCTTCATCATGTAGGAGCCAGCGTATGTAGCTGTTTACTCTGGCATTAGTCACCTCAAAGTTTTGCAGTTGTTTGTACCACAGTTTTCCTGCAGGCATTCAATAAACACCTGTTTGACTAACAACTGTTAGTAAAACCAAAACAAACCATTTTTATTTTTACTTTTATATGGAGACGTGTAGGTGAGCTTAATACAGGTGAGATGATGAATCTTCCGCCGAGCCAGTTGAAATAATTGACAGTAGTGGAGAGGGGGCAGTGTTGTGGGTGATTTGGTTAAAATCAGTGTCAGGATATTAATATGGGCAAGATTTTAGATTGAGTAAATAATATATGCACTTAGTCAGATATAAAATAAACAGACTAACATCCAGTACAATCAGCTGTTCCACTGTTGTGCATTAAATCAAATACACATTATAAAAACTTCAGGTACCAATATTGTTTTTTTTTAAATTTTTTTTTTTTTTTTTACAGTTTTGCTGAAAACAATGAACAATATAGTTAATATAGTCCGGAGTGTAAGAATTAGGGGATTTAGTGGTATCTAGTGATGAGGATTGCAGATTGCAACCAGCTGAAAACATAGAATAATGCAGTTTCACATTACAAATCAGTGATTGGCACATCAGAAATAGCGCCAGCCTAGCACCTGCCAATGTGTGTGGATTTTTTCTCTGACAACTTAATATCTAGACGTTCAGGAGGTTATTATCAGGAGCCAAATTAACCACAGAAGTCTCTTCCTCTCCAAAACAAATGGAGCTGGTGATTTAAACCACTAAATACACAGAATAAAGCTGTATTTAAAAAAAAAGTGTCTTTCCAAAGCTTTCCTCGCAGAGAGGGTGCAAACTATGGTGGCCTACATGAAAATGCAAATTGACCTATCTAGAGCCAATGTTTGCTTTTTCATTTTGGGATACTATAGAAACGTGGCGTTGCAGTTTGGTGATCTCCGTTGACAAAAATGCGTTCCATATGTAGATAGAAACATCTCATTGTAAGGAAACAATAACACTCTGATTCTTATTTTCAGGTGATTATACACTAAAGAAAACATACTTATTATATTACATTGTATTTCTGCCAATACATCCCCCTAAATCCTACACACTGAATATTTAACACGATATGTTCATATCATGATGTGATTCCAAGATCATTTTGACAATTTGATGATAATTTCATATGGGCACCTGAAAGACAGTAATTGTTACTGCATGTATTTGACAAGAAGTTCATTGCTGTGTGTTAGTGTGAGATAGAGCAGGTGGAGGGGCGTTTGACCCTGAGCCTGCTGGTTCCCCTGTTAACTAGAGTTTTGGATCCTTGACGGTTATTCAACAGCAGTTGCTCAGATGACTGGAGTTTGATGCTTTCGATACACAAATCACATGGACCTCATGATTACGCAGATGACACACATTGTAATCATCTTTTGACAATGGGACATTATTGTCAGAAGTGCAGGTTCTGTCAAATTGGAAACACCTGACCTCATCCACCACAGAGTCAACAGCATAAAATCCAGTCAGTTGCAGCTCTGTGGGGGCAAACACCTCAGTAATGAGAGAGGCCAAACCAAAATGACAAGAGGAAGTCATGCCAAGCTCCCAATTTTGTTACCCAAGAACAAAAAAGCAAATGGCAAATCCAGTAAGTGATGACTGGAGTGTAAATACTGCTCATCGCTCGGTCTGATGGATTTCAATTTCTCTTGTGAGATGCTGGTGGCAGAGTCAGAGTTATCAGCGTGAACCCATCCATCCTCTGTCGTGTCAAAGGTTTATTTTCATAAATCACTTCCAGGTTGTTGGGTTTTTTTTCCACCCACGGGAAACAATAGGATCTGTCATTCTGTCAGATAAAAAAGAAAAAAGAGACAACAATGTCAGTATTGTAAACCTTTATAGAATACGAAAAGAGAACTTTTTGCCCAAATGTCTTTTTTAATCGTCCACCTGTCGAAATGCAAAATGCCTCTATTAGTTTGCAGGATCGCCTTTAGCAGAATCAGAGATTGTCCACACATAGCAGAGTATTATTGTAATTACTGCTTTTTGAATTATTTATGTCCGATCTAGCCGTGTAAAATTCAATTTCTAGTGAAAATTGCTTAGTGTGACGTTTTGATGACATGTAATGTGTGCAAACCACCGTGCGAGTATTAAAAAGTAACTGCTAGCAGTTAGCGGATGACTCGAAGAACAGATGCTGAAAATGTTCAGATTTGAGAGCTCCTAGAGAGCAGAGGACAACGTCAGTCACCATACAACAAGCACAGTAAATGCCATGTCATGGCTTTGTAATTGTTTATTAAGTGCTGCCGACGCATTTTCTATGTGTCACTCTAGAGGCCGACGCTGTGATGTTAAACATCACACCCGTCACGCCTCTTTTGCTTCTGTGAGGCCGGCATTCTGTCCAAAATTGGTTCTGTGTAACAATGCAAAGGCAGCATAAAGAAGGGACTTCGTAGTGGCTCTATAGCAAAAAGTAGAAAACGGCAAATATTTTCAATGGATGGTTTAGCATCATTGGGTCACCAACAATGCAGCTTCAATAAGTGGCCACGTATTTACCAAGATGAATGAGAACACAGATAGAGGCTCAGACATTAAGAAAATGGTGACCGTTGGATGTTTTTATTATTTTTTGACAGTTTATTTTGTTTATTTCTGTGATTTCGACACATTTGTTATAATGCATGTCCCTTTGACTTGTCAATAGTGAGTTTATTGCGTCTACGTAGTGACATCGCTGATCACCTTAGAAATATTCTTAACAAAACTATTAGAACGGTAATATTTTCATTATATTTCAAATCTGTGTATATGCCATACCATTTTTTTCAAGCCACAACATTTGACCAAATGTTTAGGTTAAGTCCAGTCATGTGAGGTGTATTTTGTTTAAAGCCAGTGAAGAAACCAAACTGTGTGTAACGCGAGTTCAGAGGAAGACATTAACCTTTCCACATCTCCAGCCTGGTGACGTGCATTGTGCTTTCACTGGCGCCTACGAGTACAAATGACTACAAGAGGCCATTTAGCTTTTATGTCTGAGAGCTTCTCTGCCACTCTCCACATATCTCTGCAGTGGCAGAGCTGCAGTAAAGTATAGTTTTCTGACATTAATGCATAGCCACACTGTGGATAAAGTGCTGAAACATGCTGAAAATAGATGATAATGGAGAGATTTCAGCAGTGTTCAACACACAGGTACAGTAATAATCTTAGGTTGTTTTGTCTTATAATTAGTTTACCTGGAGGCTAGGATTCAGCACATATCAAGTGTGCACTGCTGATAAATGAAACTCAAATACCTCTCTGTCATTGTGTAGAGACTTGCACACATTCTAAAATGTATTATGTGGAAACTCCACACTTTGGCTATTGCAAGCAAACAAATATAACAAATATTCTCGCATGATGTTTTTACTCAATATCAGCAGGACTTTGTTGATATGTGAGGAGTGACTGCCACCTCAGTGGGGGAAATAACCTCCAATCTAAGCCCTGTGGCTTCAGGGCCAGAGCCAAGCAGAGATGGGTGGGTGTGGATCGGGGGAGGGAGGTGGGGGTCACACTGGGTGACATCAGAATCAGTCCTGTCTCAGGGCAAGCCACCTGCTTCCCCCAGCCCGCTGGTTTTGTCCTTTATAAGATTAGATTAACCAGCTTCTCTATAAAATAAGTGAATTTGAGAAATGGACAAATAGAAGCAACAGAAAGGGTTCGACCAGGCAGCAGCCGCTAAGATGCAGTCATTTAATTGCCAGTATTTCTGACAAGATGGAAGTGACATGGAAAACATCCTTCCCACATGAAATACAAAGATGGCATCTTTCCCCCATAACAAATTAAATCTTTATAGGTAATTTCACTTCCTCCAATGGGTGTTTTGAGGATATTGTTCTGTTGAGGTGTTATTAAGGCATAAACTGAAGTCTATTTTGAGACCTGTTTAGTCTGATTGAGTCAATCACACACGATGATAATAACTGCTTATAGCTTTGTGCTACCGCAGCCACCCTCCCACTTGTTTTCAGGAATTTTAGATTTTTTTTATTCTAGTATCTATCTCAGAAAGGTGGTAGCGAATGGTACACTGAGCTCTAGGCTTCAGAATATTTCACAAAAAATTCATGAATAATGGCAGAGATGCTAAGGCTCCATTGGGAAAGCATTTGACAGTCACAGAAAAGTGGAACTGCTGTCATGTATTTTATAGCAGATAAATGTTGTATATGTTGGTTGAGTATTTATATGGCCCAAGCTAGGAGCAGGTTTCTACATACCAGGACCAGTGCTTCTGCCCCGATTTATGCTATCTGAAAGGTGCTTAGATTAGCTGCCGATCACAGTCCTTATGTTATTATCCTTTAAGGAACAGTGAAGATTTAGTGGCATCAAGCGGTGAGGACTGCTGATTACAACCAGCTGAAATTATTCCTGATTAAAATTCCTTCAGCGTTTATTCTTCAAACAAACACACCCAGTAATTAAAACAGGTAAAAACCCTGAAAAGCACTTTTAATGTTACAAATCAGTCTTTGTTGGATGCATTTTGGCATGTCTGAAATGGGTGCTTGCCCTGCAACCGCATTGTATGCTCATCTTTTTTTTCTGATAACTTAAGATCCAGACATTCAGGAGGTTTTTCTACTGGGAGCCAAATTTTCCTCAAAGATCTCTTGCTCACAACAGTCATTTTTAGATGAGTATACACTTAAGAAAATATACTTATTATATTATATTTTATCTCTGCCAAAACATTCCCCTAAATTGTAAACACTAGACCTTTGAATAAGTGCATTTTCAGGTATAGCACAGCCAGGTTAAATCATTCCTAGACTTAGCATCCTTCCCCACTTACTGTACTTGAAAGGTGGACGACATTACGCAGCATTAGTGAGTAAGGAAACATGGGGCATTGCAATGGCAGTTCTTTTCTGTACATGCTAAGCTAATTGCAGGAAATCTTCATGTACAGATGATTCTTGTACAGTCAGGGAGTTCATTCAAATTAGCTGGCATTAATTTATCAAGGTTTCACAACCTTTCCATTTACCCAGTAGAAACAATATAAACAGGAAAGATGTGGCTAAGCCCGTATGTAAATGTGTAACTACTTGTATGGAATGTCGACTTTTTACACACAATGATGCACTGTGGGGGTGTGAATACTGCACAAAAATGTCAACAGGTTTCAAGGTGAGATGCATTGTGCACCATGTGACTGCTGAGGATGAGTATGAGTTTCCCTTTTCCTAGTGTGCTACTTCACCGCATTTCTACTCTGCTGGAAATGAACTAAACTTAGGAATAGAAAAAAAAGATGACTTAAGATGTAGTGATAGAGAACTTTGTGTCACTGTTTTAAGTCAGAAAAAAAGAGTGTAACAGATCTAACTGTTCTCATGTGTATTCTCTGTCCCCTTGTAGGGGGGACATGAAAATGGAACCAGACAGCCAGTGCTTAGTCGAGCAATGCAAAAGAGCAAGGGCAGGAGGAAGCAGGAGTGAGGGAGAGGAGTTTAAGGGAAGGCACAAGGACAGGCAGAGAGAAAGAGACAGAGACGGGAGAGAGCATGGACGAAGCGAAGGATGAAAAGAACAGAAGAGGAGCGGAAAACAAAACAAAGTTGTTAAAAGGAGGAATTCCATGAGTGCCAGTGCAGAGCGAGAGTGTGAAACTAACATATAAGGTGTGAAAAGAATGTGTTTGAGAGCGAAAGAAGGAGAGAAAGGGGTAAAAAAACGATGTGTGCACTTGTGCATATTTATGCTTGTCTGCTCTCAATATGTGAGTGTGCACGTTTTCGAAGAAGCTCTCCTGGCAGGTGTTTGATAGGCCAGTGATCTGTGCTGTGCATGGTTTGAGCCACCTGTCACACACAAATGCGCAAGCACACAAACACGCACACACTCAAAGCTTGGCTCAGAGGGAGTATGTAAAACAGTGTTTTGGGATCTATTAGGGATGCATTGTTGTAATTCCAATGAATAAGTAGCAAATTGTTAAACTATGTGTTATAACTGAATGCGGCTGTTAGACGATTTAGATGTTTTATGTTCGTTTGAAAGCGGGAACATTTTGCACCGCCTGACTGATTCCATTCATGCATTCATTATCAACGTTAGCTGTTTTCCAACAAAGTTGTTGCTTGATTCCTGAGGGGAAACTTGGAAATGGAATCAGAGCGAAAAAATGAAAAGAAGTAGATTTTGTTTGTTTTTGAGTATATAAAAATACAGGACCACATCACTTTAATGAGGCAGTGGAGTGCTAGAAATACTGCTTGATACATGTAAATAATATTTCGTATTTCAGTTATACACAATTGGGCTGTTTAACATGAGGTTGAGTATCAAAATAACAATATAACTTCAATTTAAAAAACAAAACAAAAAAGTACTCAGTTCTGCATTTATGCTGCTTCCAGTTTGCTGAAATACCAGAAATTGCTGGTTGAATTAAAAAAATTAAAGGACATTGTTTACAACATTCTTTTATAGGACAAATTAAATGTTTAACTGAAGACAAAGGGCACCAATAAAAACACGATGGTGACTTTTTTTTAAAGTACAATGTTTTAATGGCGCTCTCTTTCAACCAAGGCTAAAAAAATGAAGTCAATGAGGAAGTTCCAAAAACTGCATTTCATCAAAAGGCCACTTGAGGCTGACCGTCATGCCTTGAGTTTGGCATTTTGGCCATTGCCATGTTGGTTTTTTGGAGCCAGAAATGCTCGTATATTGACGGGAGGGCGGAGCTGTGGAGGACTGAGAAGCTCAGGACACTAACAGCAGACAGACTGTCACTCAAAGCCCTTAATTATGCATAACTTAATAAAACATGAACAACTGTAAAATTACTTTTTTTTTTTTTTACCAGGCTGTAAGCATGTTTATTTTTCTGTGATAAAGTTGTGCATTTGAAAATGGGGTTCTATGGGGATAAGCTGGCTACCAGAGCCAACCTTTAAGTGGCCATTAGAGGAGCTGCACTTTGTAGCACTCAAGTGTTGGCTTCATTTTTCAGTCCCAGAGGGGCCCAACTGCCCAACTTTACTTCAGAATCAAACATAGTTACAGCCTGGTACAAAAAAAACCGTTTTCATCTCTACAGCTAATTAACATTCATTACAACTGTATATTGGCTTAATTTTTATATAACTTCATTGTTTACATTTTATTAAGGCATAAAGTTCTGCATATTTAAGAGCGGGGCTGCTTGAGTGACTGGCTGTCTGCAATGCATTGCTGCAGTCTTTGAGTCAGATCCACACCTGGCTCCTCCACAGCTCCAACCTCTTATCCAAATATGGTCACTTCTGGCTCAACCAGAGATGGCAATGGCCAAATGCCAAAATGGCAGTCCACAAACCGATGGCAGATGTTGCAGTTGCTGTGTCCATTATGTATACAGTCTGTTCTTTCAACTAACTCAAAAACTTTCGTGATCTGGTAATCACGTAAGCTGACATTGAGATTATGATAAAAAGTTGTTTGTTTTTTAAATTATACATTTCACGGCTGAAGGCACAGCACTTAGTGTGGAGCAGTCATTGAAAGTGAAATTCATGTTCTCAAGCTCCCTCCGACAATGCCGATACAAAAGTTTTAGGAAAATGACAACAGAAGTAGTATGAAGGTAAATTACCAGTACAGTGTGAGTTGCATCATAGTGATGATCTCAAAAGTTCAACAGTGGAACAATAACAATGGAGCTATTGTAATGCTAATCATTTGAAACTATGCAGCGGTAGTGTGTGTGTGTGTGTGTGTGTGTGTGTGTGTGTGTGTGTGTGTGTGTGTGTGTGTGTGTGTGTGTGTGTGTGTGCAGAACGTGGGGAAGAGGATGTCCTGCAGTCAATTCATCACCAATCTGGAGGGTCTCAACGATGGAAAAGACTTCCCCAAAGATCTGCTAAAGGTAGGACTGACACACGCACACACTCGTACACACGCAGTGTGTTTTCCCCTAATCCCCCCCATACTTCCGTCTCTCCAACCCCTCTCTCTCTCACACACACACAGACACACACACTCACAGTGCTGAAATGATAGCCTACTGTTTCACTTTCCCCCAGTGGCCCTGTTTTTGTGTTTGTAAGCCACCTCATTTATGACTGCGGGACGAAAGGAGAGTATGTGTGTGTGTCTGTCTGTCTCTCTCTCTCGCTCTCTCTCTCTCTCTCTCTCTCTCTCTCTCTCTCTCTCTCTCTCTCTCTCTCTCTCTCTCTCTCTCTCTCTCTCTCTCTCTCTCTCTCTCTCTCTCTCTGTGTGTGTGTGTAATGGATGAACAGGTGTCAGAGTAAACACATTTCCTGCCCACACTTGGCTCTTTGGCTGGTGGCTTTCTCACCTTACATTACATCACCTTGTACACTTTCCACTGCAAAAAAAAAAATAACTAAAACTAGCCAAGGAAAATTCTTTCTCTGATTTGATCTCTATGGGATGCTTGGAATACTTTGTGCTGCTAAGCATTCAGCATCTTGTGTGAAGACACTAAGGCAGGGTGGTTGCTAAGTGGATGTCCTCTGTTTCAGTAGAATTCTATTTAAATCAACCAAACATCTCCAGAAAACAGCATTGTTCCGTCATCTGACACCTACAGCACCTAGCAAATGTGGAAGTTATAGAATTGCTGCATCTCAGTAGCATTGACTTGAACAAATACTGGGAAATAGAATGAAGCTGTATCTTTGTGTGTTTTTGTTGATAAGATAAAGGACAATACAAAAACAAACACACCTCCCACTCTACATTTTGACTGCATGACTGAAAAAGAATTGATTCCAAGGTAAAGTGTGTAGTGTTTTAGCTAGTAGATGCTTCTTGAGGCTGCATGTGCTTGGAGGTGTTTCATGACTATTTTCTTTTGTAGTTGAATCCTTCATCCAACAGAAAGCTGGAGTGCACTGACATTACATTTATTCATGTGGCAGATGCTTTTGTCCAAAGCGACGAACAAATGAGGCACAAAAGAATAAGTGCTTTTGCTCCATGTTCCACCTGACACTGGTGCCACAAGGCTGCATGTGATAAGTGCATTGCAAATGACAATTGTTTTTGTTTTGAGAGATGTAGAGAGAAAGTAGGATTGAGAGATGTAGAGAAAGACCAGATTATGGGAGTAAATACTCTTCAAGAGGTAGGTCTTCAAGTGATTTTTGAAAACAGAGGGGGATCTGCACTGCTGACAGAATCAAGTTCAGTAACTGAGTAATGCAGTAAATCAGTAATGCAGAGATCACACTATTTTAGTCCTAAATTTTCACATGCCAACAGTTGTTGGGGAACGCCAACAAAAGCCCCAGATCAGAGGCAAATCGGTCACAAATCACTGTATGTATATTTCCAAAGATGCAGATGCCCAAGAGATATATAGCAGGTTTAATATCTTGACCTGTCTATGAGTCCAAGTCCTGTAGTGTGATTAGTTATGACGAGCACTGACAGCTGTGATGATCGAAAGTAAACCCCTCCAAGATGTTGCAATGTTGCGGTCCCAACACTTAAAGCAAATTTTGCCAATCTCCATGAATTCTGAGATTTTTCTTTTGTGTTGTGTTTTTTTTTTTCCTGTGTTTTTTGTGATTGTATGTGTAAAGCACTTTGTAATGTTGGTTTTGATAAGTTTAATAAAAATAAAAGTATAATTATAATTCTGTGCAAGCTTGAAATTTTGACCTATTTTCACAGCTCAATGACAAATTTGACCATTTATAACGGGAGAAATCTCATTTCCTTGTAGAGCTGCATGCAACAAATTGATTTGCTCATCCCCTTCTTGCCCCACTCTCTCTAGCTCTGTTTATCATGAGACTACCGCTGCAGGAGTGTGAGCTCTGCTCCTGGTAGGCTAGAGTCACACGCGCACAGTGACAGGGCTAACTTGTTAGCGTCACACAGTTTAAGTCACCCAGTGGTTATTAACAGGATTAACAACAGAGTCAAGTCTTTTTAGTGTCAGTGTAAGATTGTGGAAGATGTAACAGTTCCGTGTCGGATGTTAACCCCTGCTGCAGGGCTTCCGCCTGAGTAGCAAAATATGACGAGTCATAAGGGTATCATTTTGTGTTTATGTTAACTTGTGCTAACTCGGCAGTGAAAGCAGTAGGAGACGGCCTTTCAGCGATACCTTAAATAATAGCAACAGCTGATTGACTGCAGTGTTGTTGTCCTTCCACAGTAACAAACAGCTTCAAACTTTGAGGGAAACACTGAATACTCATAATAGGCTCTGAATCCAAGACAGCATTGCAAAGTTTTTTACAATTTTTATCTGTCCCCAAAATTTCACTGCAACTTCTACTGTGGTTTTGCATCTCGTCTCATGTTTTTTTTCTTGTTGTTGACATTATGTAGATTGGGATTCTTCCTAGTGAAGTGTCATGTAATATGGGGACTCCTGTTGCCGATCACTCGTGTAATGTTAAAAACACAACTTCAAGGAACCTCAGTATAAAACAAGAAAGTGGTGTTATGTGAGCAGCACAGCAATTTACAACTTTGGAGGTGGTATAATGTGTAACCAGTTGCACCACACATTCATTGAGAATATGTGAGATTTGGGTAGTTTTTGCATTGGTTCCTTTAAAAGCCTCTATGGCCTGTAGTTACTTGTAGAACCCTTTCCCCCCTGATTTTATGTTTCCTTATGAACCTACACTCCAGCTCCATGGAGTGTTACCAGGTGTCAGGCAGGGCTGCTATCACATTCCTTATCAAGTTCGTTCTCTCAGGGCAGTTTGCTTTAGTACCACACCAAATGTGTGCGTGTGTGCGTGTGCACGCGCAGAAATTGGCTTAGGGCTGGTGCTGGGGTTCTGACTGGACCTGCTGGAGAGTTACTTAGAGCGTTCAAACACACAGAGAGACCATTGCAGCTCAGCATGGAAAAGAATGACATGCTTAGTTATACTATAGAGCAGCTTGACATACAGGAACATACAGGCTTGAACAGGAAACAGCTTGTCCTGCTGCTTCTGCCCACATACTGTCCAGGTTCTACATCTAATCACAGTCATGAAGACTTGCAATGGGGGCAGGAGAGGTGTCTTTTTAAATGTGTAATGGTTAAAAGTCTGTCAAGGTTTATGGTTACTATGTCCATCTCTGCAGCAGCAAGGGGGGATAAAATGCAGCTCTATTTGACTCAAAATATAAAATCGGGGTCAGTTTTATAGTGTGAATGTTTGCTCACACTGTCTCTGTACTGAGCCCAGTGGCTGTTTTGAAACACTCGTGATTGTCGCTTAGCTATTACGGCAGTGTTAATTAGGAAGCTGTTGAAATACCATAGTGAGAATCTCAATGAAACAAAGTGGAACATTGTAGAACAGCGTGAAGGGATGTTGTGAAAGTAAAAGATCATTAAAACATGGAATGTAAAAAGGAAATAGTGCGAAACAAACTGGAATATCATAAAAACGTCCAGCATGGTGTGCTCAGCTGGTAAATTGTTTGGCTGAGAAGAGAGGCAAGATTGTTTGGACTCCTAAAAATAGTCTTTAAGTGTCTGGTAATGTGCCAGTGCTGCGAGAGAAACTTTCAGCTCGATTTAAGTACAGAATAGTACAGGGATGAGGGATAAAATGCCACCAGAGAGAGAATGAACAGTGAGTGGCATAATTCAACCTTGTCTGACTGTCACTAAGTACTCTGCAATGTTATTGTTTTGGGGTTAAAAAAAAAAGATGAAAGCAGGGGCTATTTGTACAGCTTTTCTTCATTAGAATTTCTTTCATTTTTATGCCTCCTCGCTGGTGACAGCCATTGCTGGAAGGCATTATGTTTTTGGGTTGTCCATCCATCTGTCCCATTCTCGTGAACGTGATGTCTTAAAAACGCTTTGAGAGAATTTCTTCAATGTGGCACAAACATCCATTTGGACTCAACAGTGAACTGATTAGATTTTGGTGGTCAAAGGTCAAGGTCCCTGTGACCTCATTGGACTCTTTTTGTGAGCAAGAATGCCTTGAGATAATTTTTTTGAATTTGGCACAAATGTCCACTTGGACTCAACAAAGAACTGAGTAGAATGTAGTCTGGACAGACATGGATGTGAATTGTATCTGTAACTTGACAGGTTTGCAGAGGCTCACAGTTTTGCACACCACTTCAATCGATTTCTTATGTAAATTCTCATGCTTTTGCTCATCTTCTTCTCTCATTATTTCTTGCATATAGGAAATCAGGTTTTCTGTCTCTTACCTTTTAATGTCAGAATTCTAGTTAATATAAGATCCTGAGGGGGAAAAGAAAACATGAGATTTGATAAAGTAGAAACACTGTACATTAAGAGAATAGAAATATGTTAGCACTGAAACAGAAGTATGAGCAGGTATAAAAGTAGGTTTGCAATTACAGTTTAAAGCACTTTGCTTTAATCCTCACACATTTTTTACAGGCATGGTGTGATCTAAATAGATTAATCCAATATTATTCCTATTGTATTTGCCTTGTTAAATTGTGTACAGTCCTGCGTTATAATGTGTTGAGTTGACATGGTCGTGTTTGAAAAAACTTTCAAAACTTACTAATAATTCAATAATATTCAAAGTCATTTTTTACTATAATTGAGTGCTATGAATTTCCACTACAAAGGTGGTAATCACTGCCTGTGTAACGTTTTCAAAGTAAAGCAGCTTAATTTATGTGTTTTCTAAAATAAGGCTTCATTTGTTTTGTAGTGTAGAAACCTTCCTTGTTTCATCAAGTGAACTGATCTTTTTAAAAGATCGGAAATTAGTTGAAATGTTTGCAGTGCACGAGCAGCCTGTTCACTTGTTTTTAAGAGAATACGGTATGGACTCACTTACAAACAAGTAATGTTATAAAATGAAGATTTATTTTGCACTGTTTTGGTGTTGGGTGGTTTCTTTTCTCCCCTCAGATGATTGTTGATATGGAGTAAAACCAAATCCAAAACATAAAAACCCTTTTTCCTTCTCTTCTCTTCTCTTCTCTTCTCTTCTCTTCTCTTCTCTTCTCTTCTCTTCTCTTTGCTCTCCCTCCCTCCCCTCTCAGCTCTTTCAGCTCGCTCTGCTCTGATTTTAAGGGCGAGTGAGCTTGACCCTCTGCGTGGGCTGCCTTGCATGGCCCTCACTGGTATGGAACATGCCTGCTCAGTGCGTACATGAGTGGGCCAGGTGGTGGTTAGAGAGACAGGAAAAGAGAAAAAATGTTCATATTGGAAATCCTCATCACTTCAGTTGTTGTATGACCACTTTTATGTTAATGTGATAAATGGAAATGCTAATGTTTTCTGTTCATGAGACATCCCGGATATGTCAAACCTGCTTGTGTGAAAGGTGATCATTGTATCACCACTGGTTGGCACATTACAAAAATGAAGGTTATTTCTTTGTTTTCATCTTTGAATGGAAGCATAAAACATGGCCAGCGTTAAGCTGACAGTAAAGTAAAGCACAGGATTCGGGCAAAATTAGCTGACATTACAGGAAAGCCACATCAGTTTATTATTTTAAAACCTATTTATTTGCTTTAAACCCGCTCTTGAATATGCACCCAATACACATTTATTTACTCAATTTCAAAAGTTTTGATCAAATTGGATTGGATAATAATAAGAGAAAGAGTGAGGCTAAGTGCTAAAGAAGTAGTACGGAAGGGCAGAATGTCACCACATCAGACAGACATGATCATAGTGAACTCAGTGTGTCTGCTTTGGAGATAAGAGTTTGAAAGTCTTGCCGGATGTGCATCATACTGCTTCAGACTGGCCATTACGTCTCGTCTCTGCTGGCACTTAACAATAATTGCTTTATGCTGAAGTGACCTTCAGTGCCACAGAGTTTAGATGGCTGCTCGCAGGTTGCTTTAGCTCTGCGGTTGTTGATTTATTCTTGTTATGTTTTCTTTTGTTGCGCACTGCTCAGTCCTTGCACCTACACTGTGCTCCTGTGGGATCTGGAACTGTTGGACAGGTTTATGACTGTGACTGGATCCATGAGGTTGCTCATATCGCAGGAGCATTTCTTAAAAAAAAAAAAAAATGTTGCCAAGCTGTGAGCAGTTTGTGCTGTCAGTTAGTTAGTACTGTGTGCAGTAGAGTCTCTGCGTGGCTGAGTAACAGTGAAAGCCATCAGGAAGGCACCGAGGCTCACAGTTAGCAGTGGAGTTCATGACACACACAGACAGGGTGTGAGGATCTCTATTGCACCTTTCTCACTTATTAGACGTCACTGGGGACAGCATGAAACATCTCTGCAGAAAAGTGGACTACAGTCTACTTAAAAATATTTTCCAGATTTATTACTTTGATATGCAGCTGTGTGTGTCCCTCATGTGGATTGAAGTGTGGTGTTGCGGGCTGCTGTGATTATGAGCCTGACAGGAGATGAAAAGCTTTTCATCTTAAAAATACACTTTTTAAAAAAGCATAATTACCTGTTAGAGACAAATTACTGCAACAGGGGGAGTCTCCAATCAGAGTTTTTTTGTATAAGAAAAGGGGTTTTCTCAAGGGTCAAAAAGTAAGCTTTCATCAACTTGATAAGCATAAATCATTTTTTATAATATTTACCTAAACTCAGGTTGTTATAATGAATATCTGAATACTGAGATTATTATTGAAAGCAGTTTGTTAGTTACTAATCACTGTCTTGGTGTCAGAATAGCACTGGAATGAAATAGTTGTGTCTGCGGACCATACTTAATCAAACATGTTCGGTAATGGTTATGCATTATTTCTGTAGAGCTACAACATTTAATCTGTTAGTGGCCGACTATCGATTTCTTCTCCAACTAATTTAAAAATGGATTCATCCTTTTAAGTTATTTCTTAAGGAAAAAATGGCAAATTCTCCAATTCCAGCTTTTTAGATGTGAGTATTTTCTAGTTACATGGTTATTAACTGGTTTCCACTTAACTGATTATCTCTCGGTTGCTGACAAAATAAGGCATTTGAGGACTTGAGCGTGAGAAGCACTGATAGACATTTTTTTTAACAATTTCCCTACATTATATAGACCAGTCAACAAATTGATTAATCAAGATATAAATCAACAGATTTATCGGATTAACAGATTGCCTGATTCATCACCAGAAATTTACTGACAGCTTTGATAGCAATTCAGAATAATTACATAAAAATACAGATAGACACGCCACAGGCAGAATGGCAGTGCACGGTAGTACTAGAACCAGTATAATAATGTTAATTTGTTCATTTTATACATAATTATGATTCCATTTGTTCAAGATTATTTTGGACAATGGTGTGTGGTTGCCTGTCATAGAATAGCAATTAATACACACACACACACACACACACACACACACACACACACACACACAGTATGTTGTAGTAGTAGCAGTATTAAGTGTAGTATTTATTTTCATCAATGTATTGGGGTCGGACATTTTTAGCATTAAAATTAATATTGGGATGAATGTGGCCCCCTATTAATTACTTCCTTGGTTCAGACTTTGAACACGTTTTTGAACATTTGGTTGTTCTGGCACGTGAACGATCTCTTGGCTCAAGTCTTGTGTGTTTCTCTTTTTCTGCCTCTTTACAGGAAGTCCATGAGATTCTGAAAGAATATGAACTGAAGTACTGCTTTGTGGACCGCAACAAAGGCACAGGTAAAACTCACTCTTAACACAGACACAGAAACACACACACACACACACACACACACACACACACATGCATGTTCTTGTACTCCTATACTTGTGAGGATCCTCAATGGCATAATGCATTTCTCTGGATAGAGTACTTTCTTAATCCTGGTGGGATGATTCATTGTTACAGCAAAAAAAAAAAAAAATTATAAACAGTACTAACCTTAACCTTTATCCAACAGCACAAATAAATACCCATCCATAATCCTTAATTGTAACCTGAAACCAAGTCATAACCCTTAAACAGCCCTTTAAAGAATAGAGGACAGTCCAAAATGTCCTAAGGCTAAAACTCCAAATGGTCTTCACAATGATACATGTACAAGTGCACATACACACACATTTGGCTCAAATTATCCTGCACTGTAAACCAAACCCTAAATATACAGCAATGTCATATCTGTCATCACAAATTTGTATTTATAGTTGTATGGAAAGTAGTGCAGTAGTGATATCGACTGTGGAGGCATGACTGAAACACTTGTTTTACATACTGTAGAAATAGCAGAGGGGTCACGCTGGTGGATGGGACTTAAACCTGTGACTTGAGTGACGAAGGTCTGTCTCCAAACTTATTCAGGACATATACTGTAATTACGGTTTGTTTCATAGCACAGAGATGACTGAACACATGGGTTTAGGACTACAGAAGGACTTCGGACTGTCTCTTACCTCTAAAAAAAATCAAATTTCAATTTTTAATTAGTAAATCAATAAAATTGAAACTAAATTTCAATGATTAAGTAAAATTTATTGATAAAATATGCTCAGTTGTCAGTTTATTATGTATACCTAGGTAAAACTGTACTTGTCCACATAGTGGTTCTAAGGTTGGAGGGTGTTGAGGCAAATTTATAATGTTGCATAAATAAAATTGACTTGACTTGATTGATTTGATATCTACTCCGACTTTGGCATTTTCTATTTTTTTTGTGAATATTACTGCTAAAATTTCTTGTGCTGTAGCTTGCCTTTCACTGACGGGAAATCAAACTTTTTTTCTTTAACCATATCATTGAGTAGAAGTGAAGAGGGTCAATCAGGCTGGTCAGTTTCTGCAGTAATACTTGCAGTAAAAACGAAATAGCCGACCAGTAGAAGTGATTGCAGAATTGATGGGTGGTTTGAGTGTTAGCAGACTAGCATGCAGAGTTGGTGATTGCTCCGTTTCAAGTGGTTGTAAAATGAAGAGGAAATGGTTTTAAAGCTTTTGATTGGCAGATGAACACATTCAGAAGTACATGCTTCATGCACAGCACTGTCGGTCCTTACAACTTGGTGCAGGCGATGGTAGGAAACATCAGAAAGTTAGTAAATCAGTGGAATCACCTCACACAAGAGGGCTGAATTGCTACTTCTTTTTAATTAAATTTTCATTTTGAACAGCAAAATGTTCAAAATGAAGATTTTAATTAAAAAGAAGTAGTAATTCAGCCTAATTGTGTGCAGTGACTCCACTGATTTACTTTTGATTGGCAGCTTGAGTTGGAACGGATAAAATATATTTGCACAAATGGTAGGTTCATAACTTGTAATGTGTCATGTAAGCATACCTGAATTAACTCTTAAACATGTTTTAGAGACAGTTTATTTATAGTTTTAATCCTTCACCAAAATCCTGTCTGTAAATTAGCTGCATATAAAAGAGTGTGTCTCATTTTAGCAGGTCCTGCTCACTTTCTGAGTCTATTTGGTCCTCATAAGTCTGGAAATGCAAGAGCACACACACATGCATGCACGCACGCACGCACGCACACACACACGCACACACACACACACACACACACACACACACACACACACACACACACACACACACACACACACACACACACACACACACACACACACACACACACATGCAGACAGACAGAGCAGACCCCCTGCCCCTAGAGTGTGTCCCTTTCCAGGGAAATCTTACATAGTGCCTATATTTAGTCCGTGTAGTCAGCCAAGCACCTGAAACATAACACTTTTAGAAAGCAGAGGGGAGCTGTAAACAGCTGAGATATCAAAGCGCCAGCCTGTCCATAAGGTTAATGGGGTTTAGGAGCAAATGAGAGCCTGATGAAACACAGGCCCTCATCGGACCGGCAGCCACGGTGCTCTGCTAATTAGCCCACTGCGGTGGCGTTTGGTGTTGGGCTCTGATGTGCTGAGGTGGGTGGAGTGGGATGAGAATCCAGCGTCAAAAACATCACAGGCTGTTGAAGGAAATGTACAAATTTTTCCAAATTTCCTCATTCCTTCCCTCTATTCCTCTCTCGTTTAATGGTCTTTATCTCTCTCAGAGGGGGAGAGGGGCAACAGGGAGTGACTGAATAACACAGAAGCAGCTATGGAGAGAGCGTTTTCAGATCGTATTCCAAAAGCTTTGCTGTACAAGCTAAAGCGCCAGAAAGACAGGCATTCATTAAAATCTCTTCTCATCTTCCTCTTTTAGTATTGTGCAGTACCTCCAACCTCTGGTGGGAAATGAGGTTGAATAGATATGGGTTATGACAGATGAGGACATCTGGTCTTAGCAGGTGAAACCTCTGGGGAAAAAAGCTTTTTAAAAATTTGAATATGACTCACAAAATACAGCTTCTCTGTGTCCACCTCATGTTAATGCAGACACTGTTAAGATCTAATTTACATGTAGTTCCTCTCTGATGTCAGACAATTATACAAATACTGTATAACATTGGGACGCACATAGGGCTGGGCGATAAATTGATTTATCGATTAATGCGAATTTGTGGGTTTTTAAAATGAAAATCTATATATCTCTTCCTGCATCCCCAGCATAACATAATGATTTGATCCCAAGTCAGTAATGCAACCTGTCAACTGCTGCTGCTGTAATGACATGATCAGCAGTTATTTTGTGCCCATGAACTCCTGTGTTGATACAGAATGAGTGACGGAGTTGGAGGTAACTGAAAGTTTGTTTTGGAACGAGAATTATTTTTCTGAGCTTTCGCACCTCAAATTAAAGCATTAACCAATCATGGTGTGTGAAATGGATGTCACATTTCAACGGCATGACAGTGGTGCACTGGTTGTCTGTATCTCAGCCAGTGTGAATAGTTTTGATGCAAAATCTTCTCAGGACATTATTTCACATTTTCATATCTTTTTTTTCATCATACCCCTGGTATGTAAAGGCCTTTAAAAATGAGAGATATTGTTCTGTCTTTATGACAGATATATAGCTGGAGCCAGCAACCAGTTATCCTAGAAACAGGAAGGATCAGCCTAGCTCTCTCCAGAGGGAACACAATCCTTCTAATATCACCTTTAATGCTCACTAATTAACAAATTATAGCTCATTTCAGAGTTAAACGCATCAGCTTCTGGCTCCAGCCTCATATTTGCAGTACAGACATGAGAATGGTGTTGATGTACTCATCTAATACTCAACAAAAAAACAAATAAGCATGTTTCCCCAAATTGCTGGACTGTTCCTTTAATGTTGCAGCTGTGCGTTATTAGCCAACATTACCCTGTTACTGTACATCAATGGTGACCATCTATGTGCTGCAGAGAAACAACACCTCCTTCAAATAGACGGGAGGAACTTATCAGTGAAGTCACCTGCCAAGAAAATTGGTTGGATTCAAAACCGGCACACTCTGAACTCTCCATGGCACATTGTTGGCCACGCATTGTTGGTAGACAAACTCCCACTGGAACAACAGCTTTACTAAATGAATCTTCTCATCGACACTTTCACCCCTATAAAGTACAAATGGAGTGTGTAAGGTGGGGTGCTGCCTCAGCAGGCGGGATGGACACTGTTCCCTCAGCTGGTGCTGGTGCGTGTGTGTGTGTGTGTGTGCACGTGTGGTGGGAGATCCCCGGCTGCTTCAGTTAGAGGTGTGGAAGATTGATTTCAAGCCTCTGTAGCTTTTCACTTTGTGTGTATGTGCTGAAGGATTGAATATTTTCTTAATCCGGTAACCCCGTGGCTTGTCGCTTCTTCACTTACCCAAACACACACATAAACACACAAACACACACACAGGCCGTTACCCAATTTCAGCATCTAGGATTTACTCCTTATGTGTGCACATGTGTTTTCTTCTTGTGTGTGTGTGTGTGTGTGTGTGTGTGTGTGATAACTAATGTCCAACTGTGTCTCTGTGTGTAAGTAGTGTTAGTCTTGTGCATGTGTTTTTTATGTGTGTCGCGCCAGTGAGCTTGAACTTGCTGATCATCGGATCAGTTTTCATGGCAGCTGGATAACATCATCCTTACCAAGTGTTTACAGCCTGACTCACTCTCTGCTTCCACTCTCCCTCTGTCTCTTCTGTCTCCTTCACCTTTTCTGCCCCTCGAAATCTCACAGCTTTAAAAAAACAACAAGATTTTTATGTTTCTTTGGTCTCTGGTACCCTGCAACCAATGAGATATTCGAATAGAAGCACTCTGTGAATAGTTTTAAGTAAATGAGCTGAAATGTGTTGTTTCATAGATGTGTCTCTGGCACAAATGGGGGAATTAACAATAAAAATAAAATAAATGACAAAAAAACAACCCAAGCCAACAAGCCAAATTGTTATTTTAAATTGTTCTTAATTTTTATATCGGCTGAGAATTTTCAATCCGTGTTTCCCTAATTTCCACCTGAAGAAAGACAGCAAACTGCTGCAATTAATTTTTTGTGAAACAGCAAAAAAAAAAAAAAAATAAAAAAAAAAAATATATATATATATATATAATATATATATATATATATATATATATATATATATATATATATATATATATATATGGGAAATGCAAGTTGAGAGATCATATTATTTAAATTTTTTGTGTGCATGTTAAGTTCTAACATCGTAAATATGAGTCTCTTTACTTTATTCTTTTTGTTACTTTCATGTGTCAGAGGCTGCTCCTTCTATCCCTGCCTTTTTGTTTCATTGATGTTCATTTGAACAAGACCTTTTTTTGTAAGGTGCTCTCTGCTGAGGTATTTTTGAGTTGCACTTAACAGAGATCACTTGTTAATCACAGTGTGTGCACTACCCTGCTGGCATCCTTTTCATAATTTTAAGTTTCTGGTGGTGGCACTCCTTAGGGGATGGCTGTTGTTGTTGCTAATGCTAACCACTTGGTATTTTCTCTGTTTATATCATAAAGGTTTCTGTTGTCGCTGCTGCATCTGTAAAGTAGAAAATGCCTTTTGGGAATCACTGACAGGAGAGGCTCAGAAATCAGGAAGTCTGAGTTGCTTTAGTTTATATGCAGCTGTCAATAATGAGTAGCCAAACAGAACTTGAAAATGTGACGTATTGCTTCTTTAGCACTTATACACAGATGTACACAGTCTCCTCTGCTGGATAGGAAGACTATTGAGACATTTTGGGAATAAAATACCCAAACGACTACTTGCAGAAACAGGGCTGAAATGATTATTCTGTTAGCAATTAAAGATAACATAGCCCATTAGTCAAATGTTGATTCCTAATGGAAAGGGCTATTGTTTTATATCTTTTCTTTCTCCTTATTGAACTGTTTTTGCTGTTGTTTTTCCTGTACGGCAACGCCTACAGCAGAGTGCTCTGTGAAATGGAACATCTTGCTTATCCTGCTCCTTTATTTTTCAGTAAAAAAAAAAGTCACTTTTTATTGACCATTTAATTGACCAGCTTGGAATATAGACAGAAAACATTAAGTTTAATGTTTCATAAAAGAAGGAAATGATAATTACAAAGACTGACTAGAACTAAGAAATGCAATACAATGTCTTTAATATCAGAAGGAGGGGAGAGCAAGAGGCAAGGATGAACAGAAGGAGTTATATCAATTTTAGAATAAGAATTAGCCTGGAATCAGCTTTAGCCCCGTCCAGGTAATCTGTTCATCTATTTTACAGGATGTAGTAGACTTAAATGTAATTTGTTCATCTTAAACAAGGGAGGACATCAACAGGTCAGCGGGTTCACTTACATTTCCCTGCAAGGATGAATTATAAAAATGTTTAATTTTTCATGAGGTGGAATTATTTGCCTGCAAATCATGCTGCATGGTTGATAATCTTTCATCAGATTCAAACTGGGCACACTTGGAGAATTCACACTGCACACTAAATTTGTTAAACAGATTTGTTTCTTGATAGAGAAAATATTGAGTTTTGCTTCAAATTTCATATTGCAATACTTGAAAGAAGATGTGTTTTGACACTGTGAGGCAGAACTGCAGAACACAGCTGTTATCAGTCACATTAGCTTAAAATATGAAATTGCTTTTATGTTGGCTTTATATATCTTTCTGCTGTTGTTAGCCCCAGGGCTGTGTAATAAACTCAATGAAATATTAATCATATAGAGGGAGTAAAAGTTCCCCTTTTGAACTTTGTTTGAAGGATTTTCATACAAAGGTTTAAGTGTCATCAGATTAATTAATCTTCTCTAATGTCTCAAAGTTTATGACATTAATTCTGTATTTGGGAATATGTAGCTCATCATGTAAATTTAGTTTTTGGTTTTTTTTAATAGGTGATTTTTAGATAATTGAATTTTACAAACAGAGTCTAGATTACGCAGAAATATTCAATAAACTATTCATTAAATAAGCTTATTTGGGTCAAAACACTAAAAGGAATAAAATAATAAAATAAGGAATTTAAAAAAAAATGTTAACGTTCAAAACATGCCCCCACCCCCCCAAAAAAAACAAAACAATATGGCAGCAGTCACAATGCTAAACTCGAGGCTTCATAATGGGAGTCCAAAAAATCAGTGGTTGACGTCATGGTACCTACGTCCTTTATTTGATATGGTCTATGGCCTTGAGCAATACAGCTGGACTACAAACAGCTATAGATTTATTATGATGTTATGAAAAATTTGAAATTACGTTACTTAACTCATTAGATCACAAAATATTCCACAAAAGGCCCCCAAATTACTTAAAGAATATGCAACTCACAGGTATACAATTTACTACTTACTTACTGTGTACTACTGTACTGTTACATTTACCTGAAGTAGACATGCTAATGGTTACATTGCAGATTCATATTTCACACACAAAATATAACAATTAAAATATTGTGAATTATTATTCATTTATCCACACAGAATTATATTAGAATTGAAAGTCCCACCTTGAACAGAAATTAAGTAAATGTAAATATATTGTGCAAACAATGCCACTCTTTCATTCTTCACTTCCAATCAAAATCTGAATGCATAACAAAATCTGAATACATAACTAACCCCCAAATCACGAAATCCGCACCAGAGACACGGCTTATTGGGTTTAGAAACATCTGAAATATTTTTTCCCCAGCTATAAATTTCCAAATAGTCATAGTTCCTTGCTTTGACAAAACCAGCGCAGTTACAAAAAAGAGCATCGATTGAATTAGCAGAGGTTTTCTGCTGGCGGTAACATTATTAGTTTCATTATTAGGCAAAGAAAAAAGCAGTGCTGGAGAGAGCCATAGAGCGTTCTTTTCTTGTTGATTCAAAGTTAATCAATATTGAATGTGTCTTGTTTACAACCTGCATTAAATTTGACATTACACGTCCTTTGGTCTCCAACAATACACCCACCAAATTTGAAGCAGACCAGATGAACGGATATGCTCAGGACAGAGAGATTGTTGCTTTATAGGTAGATGAGCTCATATAAATTAGCTGGTATTTAAACATCCCATATAGGTCAGACTCTGCTGTCAAGATCAAAAATGGCATCATGCTCAGAAAACAGAAAACGGCTACGTGGTTGTGTTGTGTGCAAAGAGGTTTTTATAATTGGTGTGAAATACACACAAATCCCCCTGAGCTGAGTGTATCACATATGCAGACACAAAAACGCAGTCAAGCATGCAGAGAACTCAAACATTTTCTGAATGCTAAGATTGTCCCTTGGGAATGCGAGAGGCAGTGTGTTTGTTTTAAAAGGGGGGTGTGTGTGTGTGTGTGTGTGTGGTTGTGTGTACTTGGGGACTCCTTTTAGTGGCAAGTCCTTAATAAGACAGAAAGAATTGTACTTCTGTTTTCACACCTGTTTCATTCTCACTTTATGTGTTTATGCAAGTGAAACTCCAGGGTTTATGATTATTAGATGTATCAGATACAGTCATTACTTCGCAGACACAGCCGTCTAACAGCAGACGCTAGCGTATGGAAAATACTGTCATTCTTCTCAGCTTTTATTTTAATAGCGTTTGACTTATATCAAGCTTTTTTAGGAGGGATGCACGAAATGTTTTTTTGCAACTGATACCAATTACCGATACCTGCCTGCTCCTCGGGCTGATAACCAATATGTTAACTGATAAATCCATTGTTTTTTTAACTTTAAAAAGAAGTATATAACCTGTAGTTTATGCACAGCTTAGGGTGAGAAATACTAAGATTTAGTGAGAAAATATGTATAATTTTGTTTTTCATAGCTCTGACCTACCAAATCTAACTGATATCACTATAATTACCACAACAAAAACAAAGCTCTTAATCTACCATCCCTGCCAACAGGCTGTAAAAAAAGAGGGAGATTTCTTGGGGTACTGACAAAAACCTTAACTTATCTGCCACCAGAAATGCCAGTACAGATATGTTCACACTAGGCTAATTTCAGCCAGTATTAGCCGCGTTGCGTTGGTTGTGTAAGTACAATTAAAGGAGTACTTGTATCATATTTTTGCACTTACAAAATAATGCAACCTATAGCATCATTTCAGTTGTCCTGTCCTGCCCTGCCTCAAACATCATGCCCCTAGTTTGTAATGCAGGCTTTCCGGTATAAATTTATACTCCTCAGGCCTAGTCTGATTAACCCCGTAGAGACTCTAGAAAACTCCCTCCAGGGCCACTGCCACTTCTGTCACAGGCTAAGTAGTGCTGCTCATGACAAGTAAACTGCTCTCATGTGTACAATCATCCCCTTTAAGGAAAACAGTGGTGAGGAGAGGCTTTCTTTAGTTGTCTTTTGTAAAGTTCTCATGCACCAGACCTCCTCTATAGCTTCGTAATGCTGCTAATTAACAGTCATCTTAATGAGACTCACCTTTTGTATTGGTGTTTGTGAAAGTTACTTCAGTGTGGGGAGTCCTTTTCCTTGAGGTGTATGTTAGTGGCTTCTCCAGGGATATAGGTGTTAATTACTCAAAAGATAATTCTTTTTGCAGATGCAATAGTAATTGACCTTGTGTTAATTTACTCATAGTGCACATTTTTTTCCGCTGCTTTTGCTCTAATTGAATTTCCCGGGTGTAACAAAAGAGATCCCCATGATAAACTGTTGCGGTCTTTCTGTCTTTTAATCCTCTGGGGGTGTTTTTCTCATTGTTTGTGTGGTAGCTAGTAAGTAAAACCTCTTCCTGGCTTGTCTCCGACCTCCGCTCTAATTGAAACGTACTGCTCGGAACAGCTTTGGCATGCATCTGCACCTCATGACCATATCAGTTCACTGAGGCGGCCTCCACCGCTGGACTTATTAGGTCATACTGATGGGAGTGTTTATGTGTCTGTGTCTGTCGGTGTGTCCTGCAGTGCACATATCGGTGTTAATGTGCGTGTTTAAGTGTGCCCCACTGTGTGTGTGTGTGTGTGTGTGTCTGTGTCTGTGTGTGTGTGTCTGTGTGTCTGTGTGTACGTACCTCTGTGTCTCCATTTGCGGCTTTGCTTCGGGCTGTTGCTTCAGCT
This sequence comes from Plectropomus leopardus, assembly GCF_008729295.1. Taxonomy (NCBI): domain Eukaryota; kingdom Metazoa; phylum Chordata; class Actinopteri; order Perciformes; family Serranidae; genus Plectropomus; species Plectropomus leopardus. The sequence continues at coordinate 13,045,906 of NC_056465.1, forward strand.
TCTCGGCTAATGATGATTTTTCCTTAAACACTCACCTTCCAAACACACACACACACACACACACACACACACACACACACACACACACACACACACACACACAGACACACACACACCACACACCACACACGCAAACAGAGTACCACTGCTTCTGTTGTACCTCTGTTGTTCCTGAGCTCCTGGTGTGCTTTTCCTTTTTTCCATCAACACACTTTTTATAGCCAACTATCCCCTCAAAATGTATCTAATCCTCTCACCGCCTTTTGATCTATGCCTCCTTCCCACATCTTACTCCCTCTAGCCTCTCACTCCCTCCTCCCCTTGCTTCTTTCCTTATGTCCTTTTCTCACCATTAGTAAATTGGAGGCGCTGTACCAGCAGCTTGTTATCTGGCCCATGGCCCGCATTCAAAAAGTTAAGCATCCATCATTATCTGTCTCCATGCTCACATTACTGTGTGGTTGGATTGCCAGCGCTGGATAAAATCTCATCATCATAGCAGATTAGGTGTTGGCTGCAACATTTGCACATTCACACTCCAGCTCTATTGGTGTTTGATTTAAATTTTGGGCTTCACATCCCAAATGTCTCAACTCACCTGTTGCCAGAGGCCTTTGATAAATGATGCTGTGCGCTTGTCACTAAATCGGCCTGTCCGCTGTCCATGGTGGATTTTAACACAATACCTATCCCTCTTGGTTGTATCAGAACAGACGAGGCAAAATTCATATGCAAATTCACAGCTTAATGAGTTTTAATTATTTATTTCTCATTATCAGATTCCATCCTACATGATCCATTTCCACTGCCAATCATTTCAGCGGCCTTAGGCAGCGATCCCTGTCATCAGTTTTAATCAACTTATTATTATTTATATCCACAACTCATTTGAGATCACAGGCCAGCAGAAAAGAAGTTTAGCTTCACAATAATTCATCTCTCAAAAGCAAATGTCAGAGATCTGAAAAAAAAAAAAAAAGTCAAATGCAGGTCAGTAAGAGAGTTGACTTTTTTGGCGAACTTCACACTTTTTAGGTACTGAATATGGAAGAGGCTTGTTTCGGTTTCAGGTCTCCGCTGCTAAGATTTAACTCAGCTCTCCAAACCTCAGCCAGAGAGGCAGACAGGCAGCTCGACAGGCACACAGATGCGCACATTTACATATGTACCCACAGACGGGCAGATGTCTGCCAGCCTGTTAGGAATCTGCAGGCATCAGTCCATCCATCCATCTAGTCAGCTAGCCAGCCAACCAGCCACTGTGACCCAGCCGCTTCCACACATGACGCCACCAGTCCCAGGCGCAGCACAAGTCCAGCGGTATGTGTACTAATTCGGCAGTGCTGCGGAACCAGGGATCTGGGAATACAATGGCAGGGTTTATCCTGGGAATCCCAGCCTGTCAATGGGGGCCTTTGTGTTCGTCACTGCACTGTCCAGTAATGAAGACAACACATGCTGGCAAAAAGCTCATTGGCCTGTTGCTTTGTGTGTGTATATATGCACTCGTGTAACGGTGTGGATAAAATGCACAAGCTGACAAGTATGGGTTCAGTTGTCCTGCAGCAGACTCACAGAGATGTACCACCATCCATCACTTGTGGTGTTTTCATTGTGACTTTGCCACTAAAACACAAATTTAGCTGCTCTTATTCTTTCTTTCTTTTACTGCTTTCTTCTTTGTTCTTTTTGTTTACATCAATAAGGTATTCTCTCACTTTAATTTTCTTTTTATCCCTTCGAACAACGATAAATGTCTTTGTCTTAGGGTTGCTGTTGGTTGGTGTTTTTTTCTGGTAATGGCCCTGCTGAATGGAGAGTTGATTAGCTTTGCTGTTTGTTTTTTTGTGATGTCTGGAAGGCTGCATTTAGTTTAGAAGCAGTATGTGGAAGTGGACGGTCAGAGAAATTGCTGTGGTTAACTGCCTTAGGGTTTCTGCAAATGTCTGGAAAAACATTGAGCTCATTACATGTAGCATCGCTAAGGTTTGGTGTTGAATGTGAGGTCTGAATGGAAACAGGCTCCACGTGTGTTAGTATTTTCTCAATTGCTCTCACTTCTGCTCACTAATTCCTGAAAATCACTTTTCATTGCACTGTTCGAGCGCCATGCTTCCCTCTACATTGGAGGTTATGCCTGTCAAAGAGGAAATGGTGAGATATCATCTTAGATTTTGGATTCTCTTATATCGTCATTGTTGTCTTTTCCTGTGCAGCATTACAGTAAAGTGATGTCATTTTCTGAATTTTCCAGACTGTTTCAGTCGTTGTATTATTTGCCTTAACCCACTTAGTAAATAAAATGGAAGGGAAACCACCCTGGGAAAAAAAAAATTTAAAAAATCTGTGTCTCTGCAAAACAGCAATCGTAAAGATTCTGCATGGCAAAAGTGAATATTTTTGTAATTGTATTTTTATGAAATGTCTTATTCACCGTTAAACAATCAAGTCTCCCTCCTTGGGTCTGGGAGCGACCCAACACGGGACAGATAGTCAAAAACAAAGAAATCACCAGAAGGAGAGTGGAAAATCGTGATGATGATAATAATAATAATAATAATTTTATAGAAAAACTACAAAATTAAACACATATCTGAGTGATTCTGCCAGACTGACCCTGCTGACCCATTGTTGAAACCTCGACGGTGCCCCGGCTATGCTTTGCTGCAGACTGACTCACCATTTTTATTGTTATTATTGTTGTTATTATCATTATTATTATTTTCTTTTTAAAACGTTTTCTTAATTAATTGTTTCCCCTTTTTTCCCCTTTCCTTCTCTCCAACAAACCAGGCAAATGTTTACGCATGCGCTCACACATTTAAATATACTTATTTTTCTTATATTCCATTTCTGCTAATATATTTCCCTAAATCCCACACACAAGGCCTTTAATTCTTGTGTGAACATCTGTGATTTTGCTTTGTAAAGTTCGTAAAAACCAAATTCTGAAGGGAATATTGAACCTCCAGTCAGTGGAGTAAAACGTGCCTCGTGTGTGTGTGCACGCGTGTGTGTGTGTGCGTGTGTGTGTGTGTGTGTGTGTGTGTGTGTGTGTGTGTGTGTGTGTGTGTGTGTGTGTCTGTGTGTGTGTGTATGTTTGTGTGTGCGTGCACATGTGTGTTTGGGTTTGTTCTCACAGGACGATACAACACATGCAGAACCATTAGAAGACTTAACAGTGCTCTTTTTCCATTTTTCACTTTTTGTTCCCCACCTTCCCGTCTTAAGTGACAGCAGCCGAGTCCGTCTAATTGCTTCCCTGGACAGCAGCTTGTCACTGCTCTCTCTTTCTTTCTCTCTCTCTCTACCTCTCCTCTTCCCTCCCTCCACTCTCTCTTTTTCTCCTCTTTTCTTTTTCTCTCTGTCATCATCTGTCCATCTGTCTCCTTGTGAATCACTAAATGTAAATCAGCACAGGCCATGAAAATGCGATGCGGCTGTTATCTTTGATCACAGTCAACACACACACACGCGCGTCCTGTTACTGTACATCTTTCTGTCAGGGTGAATGATTATGTGAATATGTCATATCATGTTTCATGTTTTTGCATGTGTGTGTATGTGTTCATTATTTTAAATCCTTAAGTTTCATCGGGCCAAGTGCACTGTGGCTAGCTAATGAAGCGATAAGTACCCCCACGCACACACTTTGGCTTGTTAAAAAACCCTCCTCACGTTTGACACCAAGAAGGGAGAAGAAGAAGATAATGATTGTGATGGTTCTCTTCCCTTTACGGGCTCTCTCCAGCGTTATTGTTCCCTCATTACAGGGTGATTGTCAGTGATGGGGCCCATCACGTTTGTTGTCTGGGCCTCGTTGTTCCTGTGTTTCACATTCCACAAGTCCATAACTATATTTTCATTTACCTATATTATAATGTGAGACAGCCCTGTCTTTATAGATCGACAATTGCAGACATTGGTGTAATAGTTGCGTCAACAACTCATGCACAATGACTTCATCTCAGTGAACTGTATTGCACTCAGTTTAATTGGAGGCAGGGGGCATTTTTATGATATTGATTGATTCCTCCACAGTCTAGATATTCTTTTGAAATATTTCCTTTCAGGCAGGTTCCCCAGCCCCTGGGCCATGGACTTAAGTATTATGGGCTATTTTTGCAGTAATTTCTTTCGCTTGACCCCTTGTTACACCCACAACAGGATGATTTTAAACTAAATTATCTCATTAATAACCCAAGGTGATCAGTCTGTCATTTAGCCACTTTATATGCATGTGCTGTATTTGTACTACTGCAGCGTATCCTCACACAACATTTCGTATCCTTCGAATGAGGGCCCTGTGAGTGACATTACATTCTTAATTCTGTGTTATTCTGCATTCAGATGCCTTTTACAGGCTATATGAGCCTTTGAAAATGGAGTAAATTGATTTGATTTCTTTTGAAAACAGAGGAGAAAAAAGACAATGACCAACTTGACAAGAAATGCCCCACAATGTGCTAGAAATCATACCTCAAAATTTGTTTTTAAAAATATCGAGAGTTGAGGTAAATTGAGGTAGGGAGGATTTTTATGACCTGTGAAGACCTCTACGCTCTAGTTTGTAACTGCTAAAAGATGCTAGCCTAGCATACATACAGTAAGGACATTGAATGTCAGATTTTTTTTTCTTGAATCTGTCTTGCATTTGCATAATTTGAGTGCTTTCACAGTAATCTGCAGGAGGCAGTGGCACTTGGAAATAATGACAGTTGACCGAATGAGTGATGATTCACAGTAAGCAAAAAGATAGGGCCTCAGCAGGTGCGTTCACTGGTGGGTGACAGTTGTGGACAGTTCATGGTCCCACTGGCTGGGGCTCACATACAGTAAAGAGTTATGTTTTAAAAAATGTCCATTATTGCCTATTACCTTTTTACTTAAGTTACTCAACTTATATTTCACTGTCTTAGCTTGAGCTTTGCTTGGCGGTCAGCAAGTTCAAGTTCTTTATTCTTATCATGTGTGCAACAATTACAGAGAAGCGGTCATTGGCAATTAATTCTTGGGCCTTAGGCACCCTCTTACATTGCTCATTAAATAGCTTTAAAGGGAAAACCAAGTAAAAGCAAAATCTGAATACAAGAAATAAAGTAGGGCAAAGTCAAGTTTAGGTCTAAAATATAAACGTAGGTAAGGTGATATGAATTTGTGTGGAAAGTATTGCAAATAAATAAACTGAATAAGAATATAAACAGGAATATAATAAATATATATGCATAATGAGTAGTCATAAATTTAAAAAGAGGTGTACATTTGTAAAAGATTAAACAAATTAAGCAATGACTGTACATGAATAATTGTGGCATCTTTTTATCTTCATACAACAACAGCAGCTCTGACTAAGACCTACAAAAGTGCATTTGTTTACTTTGGTAAATTTAAGCAAATACTGAAGTTTCTGCTGTAGAAATCATGTAACCTTAAACCAGCTGCGACAAATAAATCATTCTTTAAGCTCCCCGTTGACAATCAGAAATAATGTTTTTTAGAACAATGCAGGCATCTTTGAAATATGGAAAAATATGCAGACGTCTCATTAAGTCATAATCACTTACTGTGTATTAACCCTCAAGTTTTTCTCTGAAATAAGCAGTTTGAGTCAGAGGTGCTCGTCTTGTCTGCGATGCACACCAATGCACATCATTGACACACACACACACACACACACACACACACACACACACACACACAGACGCATGGTCTCACTCTTTTGGATGATAGCTTCTGTACAGATAAAATCAAGAGTGTACACATCATGTTAGTGTCTGATTCGCCTGGTCACAGTGTTATCAGGGCTCTCAACCTTGCTTTCTATCTTTAAGGAGCTCACAAATGCACACACAAGATAAGAAGAGCTGATGATAACCAGCTGACCATAGAAACACACACACACACACACACACACACACACACACACACACACACACACACAAAAACACACAAACACAGCTGGTCTTCAGTCTTTAGAGTGCACCAAAAGAGGAAGTTGTGTCTCCCTGAGGTATTGTCACAATGCAGTTTTGAATATGCACTTTTGCCTGTATCTTCTTGTTTGTGTCTGTACAGAGACAGAAAGAGTCATGGAGAGTGAGAGACAGAATTTGCTTTAATATAACTGAAATATTCGTTGTATTACATTTGTTTAGATATTTTTATTGTATTACATTAAGGATGAAAATGTCATCATATTGTCCTCAACAAAGCCTTTTTTCATCTTGAATTGATTAACTTTATAAGAAGGGAGCCTTCTGGTTTCATTGGTGTGCATGTGAGTGTTTATTCAGTCGAGACATGTTCACAGGTGCAAGTTATTGCTCTTGTGTTGTGCTTATTGCTGAAGATTATGTTGATTCACATCAGCTGCAAGTCATAAATATTTTCATTATCAATTAATGCCAATTATTTTCTCAATTGATTGGACTGAGTCGTTAGGCCTTAAAAAAGGAAGAAAAATGGATATTATTATGTCTCAAAATTCCTTATTTCATCCCAAATATATCTGTCTTACTATCATATAGTGGAATGTTTTTTTTTTATCTGTAATACCAATACTGAAGGAAAAGTAACAAATGCCCACATTCAACAAGCTCATGCCAGAGAATGTGAGGCTTGTTTGCCTGAAAAGTCAGTGAAAAGATCAGAATAGTTGTTTTTTTTTTTTCTTTGACTTGAACTTTTATTGATTTTCTCTACAAATAGAAAAAGGGAACAGCATATTTAACTCACATACCAGAACAAATACCCACACAGGGTAAGAAAGAAATTACAATAAAAGGAGTAGAAAAAGAGCAAATTAAAAACTGAAATAAAATAAAATAAAGAATAGTTCAAAATTAATTTTCTTCAAATTGATTAAGTGATAAATAAAATTAAATTATTTTTGTAGGTTTAGATCATTTTGAATTTTACAGGTATTAGTGTTTTGCCTGTGTTTTTGAGTCCTCTGCCAGTTTTGTGATTTAAGGTTAGATTTAAAGTCTGTGGTTAACTTATAGTTAAATGCAAAAAAAAGTGTTACTCTGACTGAGTGAGGAGGATGAGGAGGAAGGCAGGGCAGAAAGGACAGAGAGAAAGAAGGGAAGAGAGAGGAAAAAAACCTGCAGGATGGGTGGTGAAAGAATGTTGAGGAACTCCATTGATGGATGGAGGATGAAGGTTAGAGTTGACTTCTAATGACGGATCGTATGACAGATGATTACGATAAAAAAGGAAACGGAGAGAAGGAGGGCTGGACTGAGAGAGAAAAATGAGAGAGATGGAGTGATCTACTAGAAGGATCAATAGATGATGAATTGATGACACAGTGGCTGGAAGGGGCAGAATCACATGCACAATTAAAATGCATTATCACTGTTAACCACTGTCCAAAAGTATTTGGTGATAAACTGCAGTTGCTGTGCTTGTTTTGATCTTTTTTTAGTCAATAATTAATTAATTAATTTTTAAATCAGAATCAGGAGGCACTGTCATTTACACTTTTTCTACTATAAATGCAGATATTCATACGTATTCTACATTAAAAGCACACCGAATTACATTTGTGGATATGTTAAGTGATGCATCCATTTTTAGAGTGAAATGTTTCAAAGAGGGACCGAGCAGCGGAGTGAACAATGCAGCTGTGGGCGGGTGAGTGGGCGGCTGGTTGAAGAGACGTGTTAGATCCACTCAGCAACTGCTTCTTATGCATCTCGTCCCTCCATCCCTTAATTTCTCCATTTCTCTGTCCATCTATACATCAAACACCCACCCACCAACCTCCATATACCTCGATATAATACATAGATACTACGACTACAGCTGATAACAACCAGAACAGCAAACACGAGATCTTGCAGAAACCATTTTGCCATGTTTTTATTTTGTAGCCACTACTAAATATTAATATCCTCCTTTGTAATGCTGGTAATCTGAAAAGTGATTTTTACAAATTTCAGTGTAGTTTTTTCTTCAGACTTGTTGCATCTCTAGTCCCACGGGTGTGTGGTGTTGTTTTTGACAGAAGGTCCCCGCACAGAATCTGATTCAGACCTTCAGGTGTATAGTATGTACATATTCTACATCCACAATTATTCCCTTAAAATATTGCAGGTTAGCCCAACAGATTCTGGCCACATTAACGCATAATACAGCTTTTAGTTGGGTTAGGATCTAAGTATAAATGTATTTTTGAATATACAGTCAATAATAAACCAAGGCTGTGTTATCCATGGATAATAGAGCTTAAAATATGTAAAGATTTTTTAGCACTCACCTGGTTGATGTTTTTTTGAGAATCAACAAGTTGCTGAAGACTTGGAGAGCTTTTTTGGGTAAGTCAGTTCAGAAAGCTCCACTTTATAAACTGTTTAAATGAGCTCTTAAAATCACTGCACAAAAAAAAGTATTTATTTACTTTATAAGTTACTGCACAGTTTACCTCCTCACAAAACAAGTTATTACATTACTTAAAATTAGACAACAAAGTCATCAACATTGGGGGATTGTTAAATGAAACAGTGCAAAACAAAATGTGCTAAAACTGCATTTTCAAAACCAGTAATGAAATACAACATGATTTTGCCTTAATATTGCATTAGCTACAAAAATCATGATTATGAGTCATAAGAAAAAAAAATTATATTCTTACAAAATGAATTTAGAAATTCTTGCAGCACAATTGTGTACACTGTGTAAAATAAGTATAAACTGCTCTTCAGTGAGTGTGATATTAAAGAATTTTGCATTTTTTTTGAGGAATTGGCAGCTGACTGTAAGCAGTCTCTGCAGTTTGTTGTACAAGCAGCCTGGACTTGATCAAGACCGAAGATTGTAATAGGCAGGTCCAGACAAGTCTGTATCAAAACGCCCTCGACACTCAGACAAGTTGAGTTCATAGAAAATTGGTTGACCAAGACTAGACTGATATTCCAGTGTTTGTCAAAATAAAATGTTGCAATGATATTGTCTCAAAGTTCTGCATGCAGGGCTTTTTTAAATGCACAATGCATATTTTACAATACTTTAAATCTATTGAACCCACAAATATTCAAGCCCTGGTGTCCCCTCTAAGGCTTTAGTGGAAGTGGCAGCAGCACTGTGGGGAGGACTGATGGATGTAAACGGCGAGAGCTACGAGAAAAAAGCAAACAGAATCGAGAGGAGGTGATGATGATAGAGAGGAGAGTGTGGGAGGGCCGACGTGTTGGAAGACAAAGGGCTCTGAGGATGAGAGGACGGTTGGAGAGAGAGAGAGAGGAGAGGATGAGAGAGGAGGATGCAGCTCGTCTGAAGTGTTTACTCATGTAGATGCTGTAGCACAGCAGCAGGGAGGAATATAAAGCCACAGGGACGCAATGGACGATGAAGGTTTATTGGTGCTGCATAACTAAGAGGCACAATCATGGCTGCGTCAGAGCTGTTTTAGTGTTTGAGCCACTCATCGTTCCTCCAGCCTAGTCTTGTTTTTATCTTTCATTTGTTAGGTCCTCATTTTTGTAATGTGTACCTTTTAAGACAATGCAAATGATTGGGCAGCCCACATATCAAAGCGGTGCTCCTTCATCTCAAAGATGATGTTTGCTGTGATCTGAGGATTTATACACTTCGCAGTTCGCAGTCAAGAGCATCCCTTGAGGGCTACATTGTTAAGATGATTTAAAGAAGACTCAGTGCTCTTACTGGTGTGTATAATCTGTGTGTGAGATTGATAACGAAAGAGCGACAGATCAGTAGAGAGCTCATCCTTCTTGGCCCATCAGCCACAGCTCACAAACACAAACACAAACACACACACACACACACACACACACACACACACACACACTCACACTCACTCAGATAATATTACCTTTAGTTCAGGTTGGAATTGCAATGATGATGTAATTTCTAAACACCGTTCTTAGCTCCCTGGTTTCCTCTTATCTGCCTTTCATCTCTAAAGCAAATTGAAATCTTCAACATCATTACTCAAGCAACATCTCACCTTTAGCACAGAGGAAGGATGGGTGAGATGGAAAAAAATATAATTTTCTCACTTGATGGCCTGTAAGGTATGAAGGCATCATAAAAAGATAATAGATGACTTTTAGCATGTTTTGGGGGGAAATTTCTCTGAGTTGTTTGCAATGTTGCCCTTGGATCATAATTTTGAATTTTACAGACAAAATTAACCCGTTTTATCAAAGATTTGAGATAAAAAACAAACAAAAAAATCAGCTACAGGTCAGGGTTATATTATAAAAACAACGAATTGCTGATCAAATCAAATTCATTTTGATCTTTGGCCTCCAGAATTTAAGAACCTGGGTCTAGGTGTTTTACTGAATATTAGAAGAAATGTTTCAACAAATTGAAGATACTTTTTAAAATGAGTCCACAGTCATAGTGGCTCTGTGAGGCTCCGCAGTGTTCATGTCAGTATGCTATTATGATGATAATTAGCAGCTTTAATGTTTGTGTTTTATAGTTTGTGTCATGTTCTCATCATATGGGATGGATGTTGATGGGAAAGATTCTTGAATGGATCGGTCTGAAACTGTGAGAGGGACATGTCATAATAGTGCTGCTCCATTATGACAAAAATCATAACCATTATTATTTTGGCCAATATTGAGATCACAGTTATTAAACATGATTACTCATTGTCTTTTGAAACATCATGTACCTTTTAGCCTAAACAGAAAAACTTTTTAACAGTGGACTTTCTTGAACTGTAACCCTTTAAAAAATGGACATCCCACTGCCAGCCACCAAAGATCGTTGTTTGCATAATCCTGTCTAAATCAATCAAATAATCACCATTATATCTAGAACATGTCTTTTTTGCAGCAGAAAGCTAAGGCTTCTTTCTTCCATGTCATCATGTTACTTTCTTACCTTGCCTTAAGTGCATGACAAACACAGTATTTTACCATAATTATGCCAGTATTTCTCCGTGATGGCCGCAGGAAATAGCAGTTTTCATAATCCTGGTTTTATCAATCTAAAATGAAAATTAGAAAACCCATAACAGCTATGATACTCATTCTTTGAAGCAGAAAGCTCAGGCTTATGTCCTCCATGTCATCACATTGTGTAGTTGTCATGACATCATTGTGCTATGTTACATGTGCTGCAAAATCAAACAAAAACTCACATCAGAGAAATGAATGTGGGATCTATCACAGTGCCTTTGTAGTCAGCTCATTTAAAAAGAACAACTAAATAATGTCATATTTCAATACTTGGGGTTTTTTTTTGTAAAATTTGATTATAAGAAAAACATGTCTAATTTTTTTTTGTTTTGGACAATTTCAATGTTTTTATCAATTATTTTGGTTTATTGACTCTCATTACCTTTATGCTGAGGTTGTTCTAAGGACATGAAGCATTTGAGGATACTCCAAGAAATACCAGTGTATACACTGGTGGACCATTTCTGTTGCGGAGTTCAAAGAGTTGAATATAAATAAACTGTAGTGTGCTCATTGGCTTCATTGGCTTTAATTGTTACTGGAACAGTTTAGGCATTTAGCAGGACTGCAGCTTGTGCTTGTTGATATGGGCAGGCACAATGGCCTGGTCAAAGGCACTCTTGAAGGCACATTGTAGCACTTTGACTTTATGCTTTCATTGATATTAAACGATGTAGGCTACAGTATGTTAGTGTGTCAGTCTGGTGGAGCAGTAGGCCAAAAAATACAATTTTTCTAGTCGTCAGCCTGAAATTTAAGGAGGTTTGCCAAGCATTTTTAAAGTCATCAAGAGAGCAATCACATGTGGATTAAACTTAGATGCTGGAGCATTTTTCCCCTTCGTCAGCTCACCAAGTTGTTTATTTCTGAGAGACTCCTCTCTCCACCTGAGACTTTCATCTAGGCCTTGGGGCCGAGATGAAACAGCAGGACCACCTTCCACACAGCACGACGACCAGCCCCTCGAGTTTCAGGGGGTCTGCCGCGGTGTTCGAAACTCCCCTGTTTTTAATTAGATCCTTCAACAGGGAACGTGGCAGCAGAAATGCAGCCTTCGAGGTGATTTCAACGGAAGATTTTTTTTTCTTTTCCTGTACCCCTACACACTCCTCACAGAAACATGCAGAATAATCGACATGTTCAGAAGCAACAACCCATAATTAAGACTTGCATGCTTTTGTGATATTTTTTCTTCAAGATTTTTCTGTTTCCTTTTTTCTTTTCTTTTTACAAAGTTCACATTGAAGCCGACTCATGATTGCCAAACTGTGAATTATAAGATTATTTTGTAAGCTATTAAAGCATCTTAGAGCTCTCCCTTTCACTGCTGTAGAAAGTATTGAGCAGGATTTGACGTCAGCCCCCGCTTGTCGGGCTGCACTGTGTCATTAGAGGCAATAGAAAGAGAGGGAGCTTTAGCATAAAGCCCAAACCATATTCTCTCCATCTCCTCGTAATGCCTAATGTTAGGTAGCGTACTTAGCGGGTTAAAACCAGATTAGGCTCTCAGCTTAGTGTATGGGATCCATTACAAAGTGTGTGAGTGTGTGTGTGAGTGTGTAAGAGTATTAGATGGGGTTTGAGGTAATTGATTTGGGTGGAGGCGGTATCTGAAGACAGACAGAGGCACGTAGAAATGGAGATGGAGAAACTGAGAGCAAAGCAGTGAGAGAGACCAAAGGACAGACGGGCATGAAGCCAATAGATGTGAAGAAATACAGTAGTCAGAGAGCAGTAAGGTGGGAAGAGAAGGCACAAAAAGACAAAAACAGGGAGATCGATGGAGATACAGATGCAAGAGAGGGAGAGAGACAAGTACAGGCAGGACGACAGATAAAGATTCAGAGAGGTGGGAATGGATTTTCTGTGTGTTAGCCTGATCCTGACCTTGCATTTGATCTGCCACAGATGTTCTTTGTGAAAACTAAGACGCCTGTGGAGCAGAAGTCCCAATTCTTGCTCATTTTTAACATTTTTTGGCTATTGTTTTCCATCCAGGACTCCAGCGCTTACCTGATCTGCACAAGCACTGAGTGATAGATGCCTGCACATTTAAAGTAGCATTTTATACTGTGGCTTTGTGTTGTTTCTATTGTATTTTTAAGTGGACTTTGCGCCCCTATCACAATGAAGGATTTGGTGGCATAGACACCTACTGTAGCTCTGGTGTAAGACTGAAGAGGTAGTGTTTGTGTGTAGGTCAGTTGCACACAGACACATCTGTAACACAGCTGTCTGGTGTTACTGAGGTTTTTAAACCACCAGATCTCCTTTCTGCTCAGCATGTGTTTTACTGTTGAATACATTTGGATTTGATGGCCTGCACCAGAGCTGAAATGAAACGTGCATACCCTGCCAACACTGAGGCGATGTCCAGATTGTCCGTAACTGCCTCCTGCGGTTAAGGCTTAAATTATAATTTGATTTGTTGAAAATTAACTGGCAATTTTGATTAACAATAGACGTCTGTCATCAGGAGAAAATGCCAAATGTTCTCTATTTTCAGCTTCTCAAATATGATCTCTTGCTTTCCTCTGTTTTATATTATAAGTTAAATATCTTTGGATTTTTGATCAAACAAGCAATGTGAAGATGTCATCTTACAATTAACTGATTAATCAAAAAATAACAGGCACATAATTTGTGTCCTTACATGCATAGTTATATCTATGAGAAAAGTTACCAAAATGTATTAAATATGATTTTTTTTTGTGCCACTTGCCAGTGTGGAGTGTGTGCGAGACCAGTGTTTGACACCTCTGTATCAAACTGTGAAACCTGCCTAGTAATTAAGAAACTGCTTTGTGCCAACAGTCTTAGTCTTTAAGTAAAATGATGCCAAAAATCTGTCTTCAGATAGCTCTTTTAGGCTTGAAAAATGGCTTAAAAAGTTAGCAGCTCGCTCCTGTTGAGAACGGTTGCTGTGGCGTTGGCGTGGATTCCTAACAGTTACAATGAATTTCAGAACTAAATACAATGTGTTGCATTATTGCCTCTTCATAGCTCCGAAGCTCTGTCTGAGATGGTAAATTTAGCTATTGTGAAGCGAGGATTGTTTGGCACAAATCATACGTACACAAAGATGTTGAAAAAAATGGATAGTAATAGAGTGGTTTGAGAGGTAAAACTTTTTTGCCATACCTTCAGGTTATGAAGAAGCTGAACCTGCTCATCTAAAACTGAAGCTGCATAGATGGAACTTGTGTAATCATAGTTTGTGATTGAAGCACCATTTTTTAGCACCAAAAATCACTCATCACTCTGATGTTTCCTGCCTGTGTTGCTCCTTCTGATGAGTGGCAGAGACACCAGCTGCCAGTGTTTTCATTTGAATAATTTAACAAACAATCACTAAGTGTTTTGTGGGCCTGGAACCTAAACTCCAGTGTTCAACTCTCCATTGGCTGTGGAGCCTGACTTTTTTATACACTCAGAATCAGACATGGAACTTGACATTTATGTGATGTTGCTTTTGTTGCTGAATTGTTCTGAAGGTGTTGGTGTCTGGTGGCACAGTAGCCAACAAGTACAAATCATCACTTCGCACTTAAATTATCTTGTCTGGTGGTTGTTGTCCACATGTGACTGAAAAACATGTACATGTTGACACAGCAGGCTTGAACACAAACACATACACAGATATTAATGCAGAATGAGGATGACTTGTCAATGACATGTTTGAAGTTTGGAATAGCTAAAATATGCTTAATTTTGCCCACTTTTAGTATATAACTAAAAAGATTTGGGTATATTTTCACATTAATTGGCAGCACAGACTGTACAAAGTAATGGATGCAGCTGCTGTGATGTGACGCATTAGTTTCGTGACTCACGTTTTGAAACCTCTAACTTGGCATCTCAGCTGTTGCCATCTTGAGTTTTGTTGGAGTCAGAAGTTACCATATTTAATGGAGAGGCTAGCACTGTGGAGGAGCTAGGATTGGATCTGATTCATAGACTGAAGCAAAGCCTCACAGACAGCCTGTCAAGTGGTCAGGCCCTTAATTATGAGTAAATCTAAGCCTTAATGAAATGTTAACTGGTGTGTTACAGAGGGCTTTACCCAACTCAGAAATATTAATACGAATATTTGACGATTTGTTTTGTTTTCCGCACAAAGTTTGAAAGTTTGAACAGGTTTCGCGAGAATGTTAAGTGTGACAGCGGCATTCACGTTATATATAGTAAACAAGCTAACAGCGCTAATGACAGATTGCAAATGGGCAACAAGATTTTTTGCTGACACTACAGCTCACAGCAAGCTAATAGGATGCAAATTCACCGCTTCTTCACCATATGGCGCAGTCTCTCTTTCCCTCCATGCCACTGCCTGCATGTCTGCAGCTGCAAAGAGATGCGTGAAAGTCAAGAGCACTCGCTCTGCAGCCAAATCTGGGGACCAAAACATCCCCAGAAGTAGGCTCTATTCCACACACACAAAAAAGAGACTGCTCAACTTGAAGCAAACTCAGTTGATTGGGTCTCTGAATGATGATTCGAATCTCAGATTTTCAAGGGGCAGCCCTAGAGTTATGTACAAATTCACCCTTTGCACATTTGTCATGAATGTAGAAATTGGCCAAAGAGAAAGAAATTTTTTGTACCATGCTGTAAACATCGCTAATCCTGCTGTAAAGTTGTGCATTTTAATATGGGGGTCTTTGGGGACTGGCTGACTTCTGGCAAAAACATAGTTTACACTGGCCAGTCCTACTGCTATCATCAGACAGTAGATGCAGGGAGGAAGCTGTTACTGCAGCTCCCAACTGCTGAACAGTGAAACACATCTAACCAACATGAAATAATCTCTGTCATAGATGTAAAATACACTCAGTAATTTTCCCAACAGTAGCCACTTTATACATGGCAGGCCCTGTTTTAAGAACCATGTGTGCAGGACTTCAGGGTCAGAATCACAGCAGGTGAGGTTGAAGCTTTGATAGCAGACATCGGGTTGTGTTCTCAACAGGTGCATGACCGCAGGGGCAGCATTGTCCAGAGGCACAGTGACATTTTCCAACAAGTCAGAAGCTCAAAGTGCATGTCCTGCACCTGTCTGTATTTGTATAAGGTGCCCTTTGATGGATCTCCCCCCCCAAAAAAAAATCACATCACGCTTTTATACATGCTCTGACCAACCAAATCCTGAGCTTGGGTTAAACCGCCACAATCTTCTTTTCAGCATGGAAAGTTACACCTTGTTCCTTTCTACTGCACTATGCATTGTTATTGTATCTATTATAAGTACTAAGATGTGGTGTGATTCAGTTAAACACTGCTAGTTTTGAGACAAAGTTTTTACAAAGCATTTTAACTTCATCACCATGGTTACATTGGAACAGAAGTTGTTTTACAGTATCGACTAGCATTGTTATTTGTATGCTTGTTTGGCTTGGCCTTACTCACGGCCTTTTGTCTTCTTTGTACGGGGTAGTATGGTTAGATGTTTCCAATTCAAATGAATTCTGTAAGTGCCTTGACACTAAGGATTAGGGTGAGGCTGCCCGAAGGAGCTGTAGTTATTTTCTAACTGCTAATTTTCAGCCCGCTGATTGTAAAAGTCAAACTGGAGAGCTGTGCAATGCAAGTTCAATTTTATACTGCAGGCCTCTTGAGCAGGTCTAGTGGGTCAGCAGAAACTCTGGGCTTTGCTCAGTACAGCAAAATAAGTTGTTTAGGGAGATGATGGAGAGTCTCATTCACCTCTTTATCCATATTTTCCCGGCTGTGAAGTTAATCTTTGGTCAGACACCATGGCTGTCTTCAAAGAATGGAACAAAGCATTTTATTCTCAGAAGTTATTTGACTCAGCATTGTGTACATTATGTATCATGTCATGGGTGAATTGCTTCAGCTTGTATAGATCAGTGTTATCTCCCAGTTTTCTGTTATTGTTGAGGTTTGTGGTGGTTTAGTTTTGGCTATTCTACTGAGTTTTACCTTTTAATCCCTCAGAGCCAGCAACAACCATGGCCAGAGGCATTATGTTTTCAGGCTTTCAGCCTATTCATGTGTCCGTCCCATTCTCATGAATGCAGTACCTCCTTGAGGGAATTCCTTCAAATGTCCACTTTGACTCAACAATGAAATTATTTTATTTTGTGGTCAGAGGTAAAGGTCTCTGTCACCTGGCCTGTCTCATCCTCATGAATATATCATCTCAAGAACACCTTGAGAGAATTTCTTCAAATTTGGCACAAATGTCCACTTAGACTCAGTGTTGAACAAAGGTCAAAGTCATTGTGACCTCAAAAAACAATATTCAAGAACACATACACTAATTATGACAAATTTACACACAAATATCTAATGGGATAAAATGATTAAGTGATGACATTTTATATCCAAAGAGTCAAAGGTCAACTGCCACATCATAATGTTCTGCTAAAACGCTTTTCTGACCAGTACCTCAGTCATCACTCAGGAACAGAAGGGGAAACATTGGGTCAGATACTGAGTTGGTGAGACTAATGGGTGCCCACCTTGAAACTGTGCTGATTGTTTAGATATTCTGTGCCGTCAAAAAGAAGATGAATGTGCTGCATCAGTGTTTTACAATATCCAGCAATATCCATAGTGGAAGCACTGTCAACTGTCATGGCTACACACGAGTCTGGACAGACATGGATGTGAACTATATAGGACTGTACCCAACTCAGAATGATGTCAGTCGAATCATATTCGGCAGTTAAGTATGACTATGCGTTTTTTTTCCATATAAAAATGGGGCTAAAAGCAGGACATTGTGTGTGACTGCAGCATTCATTTAATGCAGTAAACAAGCTAATAGCAC